>NC_080751.1:56680353-56983383 GCF_020826845.1 Diceros bicornis minor
ATCCTTCCTCTATCTTGGGCTTCCTCTCTTGCCTATAGCCTCAGCACACTCCTCTGCCTGGGAAAACTGGGTAAACCTGGAATGGGAGCTGTGCCCCACCTTCCTAACCCCTAGGCTCATGTTACTGAGTCACCAGATGTGGTTTCTTAGGGCACAAGAAAGTGAAAGGAAGATCTCAGGATCCGCCCGTATCTTCCCCAAGGCCTGTCAGAGTGGTAGGTATCCCTCTGAAAGAGATTCCTTGGGTTGACACTCTTTGTCTCTTTGTTGAGGTGGGGCCCCCCCGTTGGGCTAGAAGGAACTATGCACTGTCTGTCAGAGAGGGCAGGGTCTCTTCTGGAAGGTGAAGTTCCTTCCACGTACTTGGATAAAAAGTGTATTCCTTAAAGTAGAAAATGGGACCAATGGAAGTGTTCCGGGAAATGGCAGAGCGAGACTCTCCCTTGGCTCTGTCTACAAAGGGAGTAGCTCTGGAGAAGTAAGTGGTAAGATGGCACCTCCCCAAGGAGGAGACAAGAGCCAGGACAAGGTACTGGGAAAGTGCAAACCACAGTTGCACCAGGATGTTGAGACTAGAGCATACATCATGAGACCAGATGTCAACTGGAGATTTTGGGCCCTGGGACTAAGTTAACTATATGAGTAGTTATAGTTATAGTAGTTATATAAAGCTAAGTAAAAACTTAGCTTTTTGGCTAATTTTTCTGCTTTTTCACAAGGTTAACTTTTTTGTGTGTGTGTGAGGAAGATCGGCCCTGAGCTGACATCTGCCAATCCTCCTCTTTTTGCTGAGAAAGACTGGCCCTGGGCTAACATCTGTGCCCTTCTTTATATGGGACGCCACCACAGCATGGCCTGACAAGTGGTGCGTCGGTGTGCGCCTGGGATCCGAACCGGCGAACCCCAGGCCGTAGCAGAGCGTGCGCACTTAACCGCTTGTGCCACTGGGCCGGCCCCCACAAGGTTAACTTTTAAATCAATCAACAGGGATATACAGCACACTTAAAATGTGTTCACTGTGGTTTGGTCCTTATAAGGAGTAGAGAACAAGACACACAGGTTCTCCCCTCAAGGAGGCTACTAACTAACTACAGAGAGGAGAACAAGGCTGTGAAACTCCTAAGGAACAGTACAACTGATATGATTTTTTGTTTCTATTTTAACCCAAAATTAAAATTAGCCCGAACTCCCTGAGCAGACACCAGCTGGGCAACAGTGAGAGTGTTAAGCATCCCAGGAGGAGAGGAGGAGCTATCCTGGCCTTCAAAATTGTTTCCAGTTCATCCATGAGTGTAGATGATCCATGCGTGAACTGTCAAATAAACTGTAATATTCCTAAAAAGCAAATAGACAAGACAATGAAAGAGTATATCTAACTAAATGGTAAACTGTGTGGGCTGAGGGGGTCCCCAGGCACCAAAGATGCTCTAGGTGCTGTAGAAGGCCCGGTTCTCACTGGACGGGGGCTGAAGGAAGGGGAGGTTTTGGATAAACAAACTAAGGGCATCCTAGACAGGTGAACAGTGTGGGGAAAAGGCAAGGACATCATCACCTTCAAAATCACTCCCATTTCTATTGAATTTTAAAGTTCTCAAAGAACCTTCATAACTCCAATCTATTTTTGATCTTCCCAGCAGCCTTGAGCATCTGGCAGAATGGAGATTCCCACTCACAAGGAAAGTGAGAACTGGAGAGTAGCTATTGATTTTGTTTGTTCAGCATCCCTCTCTCCCATCTTCTGCAACTAGGACCCTGATTTTTCTTGGAAAAGCATCTCTCTCCGCTCTCAGATCAACCAGGGTTCTGAGTCCACCCCTGAATCCAGGGTGGGCCTAACCAGACCTGGCCCACCACTACTGGCCACAGGAGTTCAGGGATGGACATGTGACTCAAGCAGGCCAATGAGACTCACATCCAGAACCTTTGCTGGAACAACTGGGTAAGAGATTAAAGCCAACACGGAGGAAAGCAGAGTCAAGAGACTGTTTTCTGGTGACATTGTTTGGGTCCTTAGATCTGGCTGTGCCTGAAGCCAGACTTATCCAAGGATTTTTCAGAGAGGTAAGCTATTACTTTTCCTTCTTGATTTAAGCCGGTTTGAATTTGGTTTCTCTTGCTACTAAAAAAGTCCTGACTAATTAGGAAAGCTTAGACAACATATTTAAATTCAGACAGCTAATAAATGACAGAGAGGGGCCTAGAATACAGGTTTTATGTTTCTGATCCTGTGCTCTTAGACTAAGTGTAATGATTAGAGCGAAGGTGGTGTGGGAGAGGGTTATTAAGCACAGTGGGGTCAGCCTGATGGGGCCTGAGTAAAAGACATGCTGGGGAAGTTAGGCAAGGAATAGGGAGACGCAGAAGGTTCTTGAACAATTTAAAAGAGACATTGAAAGAAAATAATGGTATAGCAGTATTCTGTTTCTTTTTTTTTTTTTTTTGTGAGGAAGATCAGCCCTGAGCTAATATCCATGCTAATCCTCCTCTTTTTGCTGAGGAAGACCGGCTCTGAGCTAACATCTATTGCCAATCCTCCTCTTTTTTTTTCCCCCAAAGCCCCAGTAGGTAGTTGTATGTCATAGTTGCACATCCTTCTAGTTGCTGTATGTGGGACGCGGCCCCAGCATGGTGGGAGAAGCAGTGCGTTGGTGCACTCCCGGGATCTGAACCAGGGCCGCCAGTAGCAGAGCGCACGCACTTAACTGCTAAGCCACCGGGCCAGCCCCTAGTGTTCTGTTTCTTAATGTAGGGGATGGTTGTAGCCCACATAACTTCACTCTAAATTATGCGTATAGGTTTTGTAAGTTCCTCTGAATAAATACCAGATAGAATGCATAATGTTTAAAAATGAAACAGAAAATAATATGGTGGCAGTGGTCAACAGAATGGGATGGAGAAGAGAGACCCTGGAACCAGAGATGCTGGAAGGAAGCTGGTGCTGAGATGGAGGCTTAGGGTAAGGAAGGTGTGGAGCAGGGGGAACAGGGATGGAGGGGGATGGAGGGGGATGGTGCTTTGTGGGCGAATGAGGGCGTGAGTTAAATATGATCCAAATAGTGGTAGTGATGACAGAGACAGGGTAGTTGAGAGTTAAGGACCTAGTTGGTGGTGTGTGCAGTTACATTTTAAATTTGTTCAGGTGGGAATGTCCAAGCTATGGGTCTGTAGTATCATTTGGTTGGAAGGAACAGAAGCGTCCTGGAGCTAGCTTAGGTGGGAAACTGGAAAACCAGAAACAGAGGCTCCTCTCTCCCTATCTTGGGGGCGCGTGGAGTCTTTCCTCCACTCTTCTCTGCATCTGCAGACCAGGTTCTTCTGCTTCCTCAGAGAGGGGGGCACACCTGGCAGAAGCTGGGGTGCCCTGGCAACCCCGCGGAAGACTATTATTAAAGCAGCTGAGGGGCCCGCCCAGTGGCGTAGTGGTTAAATTTGCACGTTCCGCTTCGGCGGCAGCACGGTTCACCGGTTCGCATCCTGGATGCGGCCCTAATCACTGCTCATCAAGCCATGCTGAGGTGGCGTCCCATATAGAAGAGCTACAACTCTACAACTATGATACACAGCTATGTACTGGGGCTTTGGGGAGATAAAAGAAAAAAAGAGGAAGATTGGCAACAGATGTTAGCGCAGGGCCAGTCTTCCTCAAAAAAAGGCAGCTGAGCAGGAGCACCAGCTGGAAAAGCTGTCAAAAATGTCCAGAAGTGACCAAGTGGGTGACAAGCGGGTCCTGGTGTGGGCGAGGTGTAAGATCTGTGTTCAAGGAAAGCAAGAGAAAAGAGAGACTGATTTTAGTCTGGGAAGGGGAAGCAACAAGTGAAGATCTGAGACCGGGCAGTGCTGACATGGAGGAGGGTGTGAGAGGCCTGGTGGCTTGTGACATTCTCTACAGGACTCTTCCTTCCAGCTCCAACAGGCTCTCCAGCCCCAGCCCCTCCCACTTCCCTGCGGCCGCCCCCCTTCCCTCCAAACTCCTTAAAAGCTGCCAACACTCCCTTGCTCTCCTCCTCCGCACTCCCCCACCCTCAGCACCAGGCTGCCCTGCTGGCACTCCTTAGAAACGTGCTAGCAACGTCTCCAAGGACCTTCCGGTTGCCGTATCCAGGCCACAGATACCCTTCAGTTCTCATCTGGTTTCATTCATTTGTTGTTCATTCATTCATTTATTCAAAGAATATTCATTAGCTGCCAACTACTTGTCCCGTGTTGGGGATACGACATTGAGCAAGATCAATTAGGGAGAGGCTCTCTGTAAAGACAGTGTACACGTCTTCCTCCCAAGATGCCACACATTCATGCATGCACGCGCGTGAGCACACACACACGCAAACACATGCTCTCGCTTTGTCTGTTTACATCCTCCCCAAAGCCTCTGGCTTGGGACACAGAAAAATGGAAGGAAGTTAGGCCAGCAGCCCAAGGAAGCCGGGGAGCAAGAGGAGGCAGGGAGCCCAGAGGGGGCCCCTCAGGATGTACTCATCAGTCACCCGGCCTTTTGCAAGTGGCCTGGAGAGTGTGTAACTCTGAATGGCAAGCACCCAATGGAGAAGCTCACAGTGCCAGGATCTCAGATTTGGGGCCACTTCAGGCAGTTCTTGAGGCAAGACCCTTCCCAGAGGGCTAGGGAGGGTCCCAGGGCCTGGTTCCAGCCTTCTGGGAGGCAAGAAGTCCGTGGCACATGCCTGCTACGTTGTACTCCTTTACTGAATCCTGGCCTTGCTCCTGGAGCATGAAGCTTCTACAACTGCCCCCTTTCTCCCTCCCCTCCCCAGAAAGGGGAGTCTCTGGGCAGGACACTAACATCCTACAAAGGCAAGGAGCCAGCCCATTGGTCTCCAGCTGGCTGCACGCCCAAGGGTTCTGGTGGTGGAAGGTGGAAGAATTTTCCTTTCTTTCACTTCCTGGGGAATTATATAAAGGGAAGAATAAAGAGAAGGAGAAAGAAGAAAGGGGTAGGAGAAAAGAGGGAGTAGGAAAAGAAGGAGGAGGTGGAAAAGGAAAGCATTTTTTAAAAAAAGCACAGCCCTGATCATATTAGTTCTCTGCTTTTAATAACTTCCCACTGCTCATTAGGTAACCACACCGCTTCTTGACTCTTCCGCTTCCCTCCCCACCCCCTCCAGTCATATGGCGGTGCTGGGGCCTGCTCTGCACGTTTTACACAGGTCTTGTGGGAAATTGCCCCATGGCGTTGCAGCAACTGAAACAGAGGGAGCAACCTAATGGGCCCTTCATAAGGAGCATAGAGAGCTACAAAAAGGAGGCTTTAGTCCTCGGTCTGTGACTATAGGACCATGGGAAAATCATGGTCTCTAAGCCTCTCTTTCTTCACCTGTTCAGTGCTCAAGGCGAACAATCCCTGCCCTGCCTGCATGGCCGGGTTGTTGTGAGGCTCAGGTGATATAATGAGCCTAGAAACCCTTGTGAATTATCAAGCACTCAACAAAGAAGGGATTGTTCCTGCTACTGAGTAAATTACCTTGAGAAGTGTTGGCGGCCTGCCCCTTTCATCTCTCAGGGCTTTTCTAACAACTCTTCATGTCATTACAACACTTTGAGCTTTTCAAAGTACTTATATATATTGTGTCATTTGCTCTGACACCATCTCTGTGCAGTGGCTGGACAGGGCTGCCCCTTGCTGGGCATATAAGGGCACAGGCTCAGAGGGGTGACGTCACCAGGTGGCCCCGAGTCACGGGGCACATTGTGGCGGAGCCAGGCCTGAGCTCAGGTTTCCTGACTCCAGCTTGGGGCCTCTCCCAGCTCTTGGAGCGCTCTGCTCCCAGCGCGTATCAGCTGTTGTTCTCTTTAGGTTCTAAACCTTCAGAGGGTACAGACAAGATCTTCTTAGAGTATTACCTTCCTCCTCGCTGTTAGCATGGCCCTTGGATGCAGCTATTTCAAAGGACACTTGAGCCTTGGCCAGTGAGACGGGCTTGGATTTTGAAAATCTACTCACTGCAAGCCGGGGGGGGTTGCCCAGGCTCCTTGGTCACTCCTCTGTGACAGTGGTCAGTCAACAGTCAGGCAGAGGTGCGCATTTTGGACCATTCTGGAATCCTTCCTCCAGGTGTGATTCTAACCACAAGTGTGCTAATGCCTAAGTACTCCACGAACACCGTCTGATAGCTCACACTCACAACTAGTGAGTGTTACCCGTGTCCAGCCACTGGGCTAGAGAGAGGAAGAGAAATACATGCATGCTCCCGGGCCTGGAGCTGCTCTCAGCGGGAGAAACAGCACCACATGGAAAATAACAGCACAGAGGATGGTGGGAGTGCCCTCTCAAGGGGGGACACGATGATCCTCCAGGATGAGAGACACTATGCTCAGAAAGGCAGAGATCTCTGGGGACCAGGAGGCTCTGAGGAAGCTTCCTGGCTGAGGACACCCTCGTCCCCCTCCCCCAAGTCAGTCTCCGAGTCAGACTGAAAAGATCTTGCTGTTGGTGAATCACACCAGGAAACCGCCCCTGCAACATTCCAGGATGCAAAAGCCAGGACCTTGGTCTGACTGCTGATTGGTGGTGTGAGTCAGGGGAAAGGGCACAGACGGGCAGTCTGGAGCTGCAGGACTCTATGCCTTGATCTGCAGACAGCCAGATGAGGCGGAGAGATTCAGGCACTTTTCCTGTCAAGATCAAATGCCTGGGTGGCCAGAGTTTGGCCTCAACCCAAGTCTCTTGACTTTGCACTATAGAAGACCCCCGAGAGTCATGATGATGGCAAAGGCGAGCATTTCAGAGGGAAGGCCAGGCAGGCAGTGGGAGACCCCATTTGGAATCCAAGAAACAGAGCAAGGCTGGAATGTTAGTGGGTCTGGTCGGCAATCCCTCCCACCCCACCTCATCCTCTGCTTCCTTTTCCTGAGTCCCAGAGGGGTTGAAGGAGACTGAAAAGCATGATGGGAGTTGTTCCCACAACATTTATAATAGTTCAAAAAAAAAAAAAAAAAAAACCAGAGACAGCCTAAATGTGCAACAATAAGAAGAATGATCTGGAATAAATCATTGTATAAAGCTAAGTAGGGCCGGACCCGGGGCTTAGCGGTTGAGTGCACGCGCTCTGTTGCTGGCGGCCTGGGTTCGGATCCCGGGCGCGCACCGACGCACCGCTTCTCCAGCCATGCTGAGGCCGTGTCCCACATACAGCAACTAGAAGGATGTGCAGCTATGACAGACAACTATCTACTGGGGCTTTGGGGGAAAAAAATAAATCAATAAAATTAAAAAAAAAAAAAAAGCTAAGTAGCCATTCATAACAACAAAGCTTTTAGAAAATAATATAGAGTATCTTTGTGACCTGGGGGTAAAGGAAGAGTTCTTAAGCAAAACACAAAAAATGCCAATCAAAAAAGAATTAATAATATGTCTACATTAAAATTAGGGAATCTTAGGGGCCGGCCCAGTGGCGTAGTGGTTAAGTTTGCGTGCTCCGCTTCGGCGGCCTGGGGTTCGCAGGATCGGATCCCGGGTACAGACCTACGCACTGCTTATCAAGCCATGCTGAGGCAGGCAGTCATCCCACATATAAAGTAGAGGAAGATGGGCGGGGATGTTAGCCTAGGGCCAATCTTCCTCAGCAAAAAGAGGAGGATTGGCAACAGATGTTAGCTCAGGGCTAATCTTCCTCACACACAAAATTAAATAAATAAAATAAAATTAAGGCATCTTGGTTATAAAAAGGCACTATGAAAAAAATGAAATGCCAAGCCACAGAGAAGATGCTTGCAACGCATATAAGCAACAAAAAGCTCAAAGCCAAAGTATAAAAGAACTCTTATAAAGCAATAAGAAAAAGACAGGCAGCTCAGTAGGAAAATGAACAAGCAACTTGAATGGGCAAATCACAAAAGAAGACATTGACATGTCAATAAGCTTGTGAAAAGGTGCTCAACTTTATTCGTCATCAGGGAAATCCAAATTAAAACCACAATGAGATACCAAATACCTAAAACTGAGAATGCCAATATTAAGTGTTGGTATTGATGTGAAGCAACCGGAACTCTCATACACTGCTGGAGGTGCAAATTGTCACATCCACTTTGGAAAACAGTTTAACATCAACTGAAATTGAAGGTATGCATTCCCTATGACCCAGTAATTCCGCTCCTAGGTGTATATGCATCAGAAATGTGTTCAATGTACATAGGAGACACGGACAAGAATGCTCACAGCAGCATAAGTTGTAACAATCCCAAACTGGAAACAACCCAAATGTCCATCAAGAGTAGCTGATAGGTGGTTTAGTCATACAACGAAATATTATATAGCAGTAACACTACACACAACAGGCACAACTACATGGATGAATCTCTCCAATAAAAGAAAAAAAAAGCCAGATACAAAAGAATACAGATACAAAAAAAAAGAAACATACAAAAGTATGAGTTTATATAAAGCTCAAAAATGGGCAAAACAAAACTGTATTCTTTAGATGGTAAAAGAACAAAGAAAAGTGAGCAAGTGATTATCGTAAAAGCCCGGAGAGTGGTCACCTTAGAGACGAAGGAGGGAATTGTGACTGCAGGAGGGCCTGCGGGGGATTTCCGGGATGCTGGCAATGTCCTATTTTTGTGGTTGATACGTGGATGTTGTTTTATAATAATTCTTTAAGCAGTATATTTATGTAATGCAACTTTCTGAGTGTGTGTTTTGTTCAAGTAAACTGGGTGAAATTGCCAATATTCAACCATTTTTAACCTACAACATGGTGATTTCGTATTTCTAATATTTCACAATAAAAAAGAATTTACACTAAGTTAAGCAGCCATTCAAAATGATGATTGTGTAGCCAAGTCGTGGAAGCAACCTAAGCGCCCATCAATGGATGAATGGATAAAGTATACACACACACACACACACACACACACACACACAATGGAATACTACTCAGCCATAAAAAAAGACAAAATCATGCCATTTGCGACAACATGGATGGAACTTGTGGGTATATACTAAGTGAGATAACTTAGACAGAGAAAGAAAAATACCGTATTTCACTCATATGTGGAAGATAAACAAATACACACACAGATAAGGAGAACAGATTAGTGGTCACCAGAGGAGAAGGGGGTGGGGGAGGGCAAAAGGGGTACAGGGTGCATATGTATGGTGAGGGATAAAAACTGGACTGTACAGTCTATACTGTAACTGAAATATAGTGATGTCCACCTGAAATTACACAATGCTGTAAACCAATATGACCTCGATAAAATAATTTTTAAAGAAGAGATGATTGTGAAGGCTGTTAATAACTTCATTTACTCATTTCTTCATTAAACAGATGTTTCCTAGGGGCTTCATATGCACCAGGCATATTTCTAGGCACTGGGATACAGAATAAAAAATTCTGTCATGGTGCTTGCATTCTAATGGGAAGATAATCCATAAACAGATATAGAAACATCTAGAATGTCATATTGTAGTAAGAGCTATGAAGAAAAACAAAGCTGAGTAAGGATAGTAAGAGTAAGAGAGTGATGAAGAGATATTTTAGGAAGCATGGTCAAAAAGGCTTCTCTGAGGAGATGACATTTGAAAACACAACTGAATGAAGTGGGGGAGAGAAGCCACGTGCAGCCATGGGAGAAAAAGCCCGCAGCAGAGGAAGGAGCCAACGCACAGGCCCTATGACCGGAATGTGCTTGGCAGGACCCAAGAACAAGGAATCCAGTGTTGTTGGATCAGAGTGAGGGAAGGGGAGAGTATGAAACGGGAGAAGTGACCAGGGACTGATCACAGAAGGCCTACACGCCTGGCAAGGGACTTTGGATTTTATTCTGAGTGATGAGAGGCCATTGGAAGGTTGAGAGCAGGAAGTGGTATGACTTGATTCATAGTTTAGAAGGAAGATGCTGGCTATTCTGTGGAGGAGGGAGAGTAGAGGGGTAAGGTGGAAGCAGGGATTCCTGTTAAAATGCTGCCACAGTGTCCAGGCAGCGATGAAGGTGGCATGGATAGGCTGGCAGTGGTGATGGCGCAGTGTTTTGGAGTCGGGATTGACAGATTTTGTAGGTAGAACTCAAATAGAATTTGTCGATGGATTGCACATGGGGTAAGAAGAAGAGGAGTCAATAATGTGTGTAAAATTAAAAAGAAAATTGGGATACACAATTCTGCAGATAGTAGGGCCAAAACTCTTCAAAACATATTCCTAAATTACTGTTTTTGGTAATGAGAAACATAAGTATGGCAAAGTAGAAGAAATCCAGTTGGGGAGACAGAATATTTTCTTAGATGGATGGATAAGACCATAAAAAAACCAGACGCTAATTGTATATAGTACAAATGGCCACAGGAGGTAAGGAAAGAAAGAGACCCCCCACGGCCTGGAGGAAGGAGGAAAGCCTTTCCTGAGGAGGCAGGAGTTGAGATGGGTGTTGAAAGAAGGTGGAGTTAGTCCAGGTAGGGGCGGATTGGGAGCTGAGCCCCAGGGGCCCCGCACAGGGTGGTGGAAAGATCCCCAGCTTTGGAGGTGAAGAAATTAGGCTCAAGTCCCAGTACTGCCACTTACTACTTGGTTAATGTGAAGGTTAGATAAAACATCTGTAACCCACCTATTACGTGCTCAATGAAGGGTGGCTACTAAGGATAGTGCTTTTTTAATATTCAGATTTTTAAAATTTTTCATATTTTTCTATTCTTTTTGGGGAGGGGATGTGGAGTTGACGCAAATCCCATTCACCAGAAATGACAGCAGAGAAAGGAGAAAATAAGATATTGGGAAAAGAGGAGCTGTTAGAAATCTAGACTTGGACACAATTGGAGGTCTTTTGAGTTATCTTACAGTGATTGACAGCCCAGAAACGTGGACCTCATCCTGTGATTCTGTCACATAATCATGTCTCCCTCTGCTGGCAGAACTTGGTTTTGCAGGGTAAACCCAAATCCTGAATTACTTGCGTTTGAAAATTTGCAGGCCTCACTACTAAAGAGCTAACTGTGTCGTCTTGGTATAATCTCACCCTGACTATTAGTGGACCATACTGGAAGAAGATACTGGTATGGGAATACCCTGGGAGAAAAGAGCTTTCATTGTTGAAGGGAATGCAGCAAAGGGAGCTTCTTCCTCTCACCAAGCCAATGATGGATGGGTCTGGACTCATGAAACTGTCATTCAAACCAGGACTGAAAGGCAACTGTTCTGTCATCTCCATGGTAAGCTCTCCCCATGGCATAGGGGAAAGACCACCAGTGTTGCAGGTTTGGCTTCTGAAGACTGACTATGCCACTTAATGGCTGGCTTTCCTTCTCTAGTCACTTAATCAACCTGAAGCTTGGAGTCCTCCTTTAATGTTTTCCTCTTTCTTGAGGTTGATGCAGGGATCAAGTGAGTAATATATGCGATAATACTTTATTGACTGTAAATCATTCTACAAATGTAAGGGTTTATTACCGTCACTTCTTTGTCTTGCCTCCCCATTTTCTTGCCCTGAAGGTCTGGGAACATTCATTAATTTGCTTAACAACTGACTTTGATTACCTAAGTGTATATAGTCCTGCGGTAGGTATGGGGAAAGGAGACACAAAGATAAAAATCACAGCTCCTATCTTCAGGGGGCTCACACTATGGTGAGGGAGACAGACTCAGTTAACCATAGTACAAGTCAGACCGTGACAGGTACTATAGGACTAGTTAAACAATGGGCTATAGAATCATGAGGAAAGGAGCGATTAATTAGAAGATAGAATCAGAGGAGGCAAAGAAGGCTTCTCAAGAGGTGGTATTCATATGGGGCTTTCATTTATTTGTAAAAATATTTATTGAGCACATACTATGTGCCAGGAACTGGACTAGTTATTGTGAATGCAAAAATGAACGAAACAGACATGTTATGTCTTCAGAGAACAAGAGGACAGGCAGACGAATAATTATTTATTTACAATTATGCTAAGTTCTATGAAGGAAAGTACAGGGAACAATGAGAACATATTACAAAGGGACATAAACTAGGTGGGGAAATCAAGAAATGCATCTTTAGAAAATGACATTCAGGGCCGGCCCCATGGCTTAGCGGTTAAGTTGCGTGCGCTCCACTGCTGGCAGCCCGGGGTTCGGATCCCAGGTGTGCACTGATGTACTGCTTCTCCCGCCACGCTGATGCCGCGTCCCACATACAGCAACTAGAAGGATGTGCAGCTATGACATACAACTATCTACTGGGGCTTTGGGGGGAAAAATAAATAAATAAAATTATGAAAAAAAAAAGAAAATGACATTCAAGCTGACAGCTGAAGGATGAAGAGCAAGTATCTAGGCAAACGTGGTGAGGATAAAGGTTCTATGCAGCAGAAACAGAATGTGTAAGGGTCGTGTGGTAGGAAGTTGGAAGGGGCCATTGTAACTAGAGGCCAGGGAGCAAGGTGGAGAGTGGCATGAGATGTGATGGGAGATGTGGGCAGGTACCAGATTGTGCAGGGCCTTGGGGGCTACATTAATGATTTGGAATTTACCTTAAGAGCAGTGAGAAACATTGAAAGGTTTTAAGCATGGGGTAACATGATCAGACGTGTTTTTAACAGATTGCTTTGTAGAGGATGGATGGGTGGAGGCAACAGCGGACCCAGGGAGACCAGATTGGAGGCTTTTGTGAGAGGCCAGGCCAGAGAAGATGATGGCTTGGGTCATGATATTGGCCGGGGAAGTGGAGAAGTTCATAGATCTGAGAAATATTCAGGAAGTTGAGTTGATAGGATTTGGTGTTTGAATGGATACAGTGAGGGTGTTTACAGAGCTAGGGGCCATTTTTGGAGGACCAAGTTTGGAGGGGAGGATGATGAGTCCAGGGTGAACAAGTAGAATTTCAGGTGCATGGGAGCCATCCAAGTAGCTGTGTCAATTTGAGAAATGGATGTATAGACTTAGAGCTCAGAGGAGAAGTATGGACTGGAGATACAAATTTAGAAGTCATTTAGGCAATAATTGAAGCCATAAGTTGTAGTGATCACTAAAGGGTGGCATTGGAAGAAAAAGAGGGCTTAGGACTGAGCGTTAGAGAACTCGAACATTTAATGTTGGGATTGAGTGAGATCAACCGGTTAAGGAGACTGAAATCGAGCAACTAGAACTCCTAGGAGCTGGAAGAGGAAAATCAGAAAAGTGCAGAGTCATGGAAACCATGTGCAGTGAGAGTTTAACAAAGAAGGGAGAAGTAGATTGTGTCAAGTGCTCCTACTGAGCGGGGTCCACTAGAATTGACCATGGAGTTCACTGATGGCCTTGGTAAGAGAAATCTCTACTGAGCAGTAGGAGTAGAAGCCATATAAGATTGAGCTGTGGAATGAATAGGTGAGGCTGTGTAAACAGGGACAGACAAAGTTAGGAGGATATTTTAGGCAGAAGAGCAGCATGAGAAAAGGCATGGAGACATGAAAAACTGCAGTGTGTTTGGAGGATGTTAAACAAACCAGAGTGGCCTGAGGCTTGAGTATATAAAATTGTGAGGGGAGGAGGAACGGCTGAAGACAATGCTGAAAAGGGAGACACAGAATGTGAACAACCTTGAATGAAAAGGACAAAAGGAAGGAAAAATACTATTTCTTGAATGCCTTCTATGCCCTGGGAGTTTTCACATACATTATCTCACTTAATCCTCATGTAAATCCTGTGAGTAAGGTAAGCATTCTTATCCCCACTTTTCCCACTAAGAAAATAGCTGTTCAGAGAAGTTTGAATAACTTACTCAGGGTCACACATCTTGTAAGCAATGGGATTCCAGTCTCCCTCCCATACAGGAGGGTCTGGGCAGGTGCCCTGCCAGGTAGTGACATCGGGTGGGGAGAACAGGGGATCCCTTTCATCCAGCACTGTAGTGTCAGGAGGGTTAGCCAAAGCAGAGAAAGGGTAGTCCAAAAACCAAAGCCAAGTGCTACAAGAAAATAGTTCCAGGGCCAAATGATCCATCCAGAGGTCAGGTTGCCAGAGCCAAGAGAGGTTAGTCTACAAAGCCAAAACCTCACCCAGCAATTGGTCTGAAAGCCAAGTCAATCACAAGTAGTCAAGCATGATCAAAGAGAGGGCTGAGGAAGGCCAGGAAACTCTAGAAACGGGGCAAGCCATCAGCTAAGCCTCAAGCTTCCAGTGGAGCTGGCATTCAGCTCCTGGAGACTTGAAGATGGGGAAGAGGTGAGGAGGTAGGTTCTGCAGAGTTGAAAAACTAAAGGATTAGCCCCTCTAGAGAAAAACATGATTGGAAATGTTTTGTGGAAAGATTCTTCTGGTGCCCCTATGAAGAAGGGCCTCAAGTTTTCAGCACCTCCTTGATCTGGACCTCATACAGAGAGTAAGGACAACTGGGGCTCAGTCCACAGATTCCACTCCACTCTGTAGAGTGGAACATGGGTAGGACACTGGCTTGGTCCTTGGACTTTAGGAATTACACTTGATTTGTATCCTGGAAGAATAATATGAAGACCCCAAAGAGGAACCCCAAACACATGTTACCAAACCACGTTCATTTTGCCTGCTGCATGATTGTGCCAATCACCCAGATGACAAGTTTGCAGCAGAGAAAGGGTTTATTAACGAGACAGCCAAGTGAGGAGATGGGAGAACAAGTCTCAAATCCACCTCCCTGAAAATGGGGATTAGGGATATTTATAGGATAAAGGGGCAAGGTGGTCTGAAGTGTGGGAATAGATGATTGCAGGTAAGGAGAAGTGAGGTAATTGATGATCTGCGCAGGTGTAATCAAGCTTCACGGCTCTTCATTGGATGCATGTTCACAAAATGGCTGGCATTACCATGATCTGAGGGTGGAGTTTTCAGCTCCTTGATGTCAAAGGGTCACCTATCGGTCATCCATCCATGCAGGCCTAGCTGATGAGTTGGTGGTCTCAACCAGCCTGAACTGAACAAGGAGTCGACTCTCAGTTTCTGAAAAACTTAAGCACCCCACCCATTACCATGGTGACCCCAGCATCAGAGATGTTGTATATAGGGTAGGATTTAGTAATGCAGTATTGGTAGTACTGGTATTTAGTAACGTGCTTTATCTAACTACTTTTGCAAACAGACAACTAACTGAGTATGGTCAAAGCAAGGTGGTCCCTGGTTTCCCACAGACCTGGCCCATTCAGGATACTCAAGGAAGCAGGAGCTATCAGGCAATCCAAGCCAGGCTACATGCATTATTAAGGGCTCACTTAAAAATAGGTCTACTCATTGGTACAATACTTCATGATTCATTGTTTCATTTGAGTCTCACAACTACTCCTTGAAGTAGGTATTATTTCCAATTTTTTTTTAAACAGATGAGGAAACTAAGACTGGGGCAAGGTAAATGACTGCCCAAAGTCACACAGTTGGATGGAGATCAGAACTGGAACTTGAATCCAAGTTTTGCTTTATGCAAAATCTGTGTCTTTTTCTGCTGTGGAAAAGAAATTGGTTAGAGAAGGCTTCACAGAGGAGATGCTTGAACTGCCCAAGTGGCAGGGCACCAAGTGCAGAAGGGTGACAGGGTCCTCTGGGCAAAGGTACAAGGATGCACAAAGCACAGCCGGTGAAGGAAACAGAACATGTGAGCCCCTTGAGGACAGGAAGGTCCAGTCTCCAGTGGGGCCTGGGGTTTAGCTCGTGCTGGATAACTGTTTGAAGGAATGAGCGTCTGGAACTCAGATTGTCTATTGGAGAGTAGCTGGAGGTGAGGCTGGGAAGTTATGCAGGAGTCAGAAGATGGAGAGGCTTTTATACAATATGGAAGACGGGTGCAGGAGGAGGGAGGGGACCAGAGTGCATGTGTTGGAGAAGAGGTGAGGGGAGAATCAGCTGGAAGGCAGTCCCTGGAGAGGGAAGAGGAAGGTCAGAGGTAAACCAGGGTAGGGAGAGGAAAGGACAGAGTCAAGAAACATTTAGGAGTTAGGGTGCCTGATGACACCCTGAAGGAGAGGGGTGACATGTACCCGTCTGCAGGCAGAAAGGCAGGAGCAGTGGAGAGACAGAGGATGGTGACTGTGGAGGGAATAAGTGTGGGTGGTGGATAACTCCCCCCATCCCCTGTCCCTCCGGCCCCCGCCCCAGCCCCAGGGAGGCTGCAACCTTAGCAGTCACTCCGGGGGTTGCATGCCAGAGAGGGAGGGGCCTCCCGGACTGGAGAAGGCATCAGCAACCTGCCAGAACTGGGTTAACAAAGGCAGGACTACAACTCCCAGCATGCTCGGGCCCAGTGGGGTGACGGCGGGCGGTGGCTGCGCTACACCCGCCTAGTGGGCGCAGGGTCTGGGTCGGCACCCGAGCCTGTCATTCTGGAGGGGTCTGCGGGGGTTCGGGCCGGCGATGCACCCCCGTCCGCCGCGCACTGGCCGCGCCGGGCTCGCGCCTCCCGCCCCGCGGCCCCGCCTCTTGCCCCACCCCAGCCGGGCGGCTTAGCTGCGGCCGCAGCGCGGCGGCAACATCACTCTCGCCGCGGCTGCTCCGCCCCATCCCCTTCTGTTTTTCTCTCTCATTCTCCGGTGGCGGCGGCGGGGAAGGCGGAGGCGGAGGCAGCAGCAGCCGCGGTGCTGCAATGAATGATCCTCCAGCTGGGGAGGAGGACTCCAGGTGAGCCTCTGCCCTTGGGAGGGCCGGGACCCCCGGCCGCCCCGGGACCCGCAGCCCCGGCCATGGATCCTTAGAGGGGGAGGAGGAAGAGGAGGAGGAGAAGACAGCTCTGCCGCCCACCCCCATCCCATTTTCCTCTTCCTTTATCTCATTGTTGCCGTAGCTGTTTACGGCCGGCTCCCTCTGCCCCAGCATGGGGCGGGCTCCCGGCACTGCCCTTCAGCAGGCGCTGCTGCTGCGGCTGCCTCGGCTGCCCGGGGATTCTGCCTAATTCTCCCTGCCCAGCCGGTGCAGCGAGGACCGGAGAGCGGTGGAGGCCCGGACTGCAGCAGCGGCGGGGCCACCTCCCAGCATCCCCACCCTAGGAGGTTGCATGCGGATTGAAGAGCGGCGCCTGGGGGCTGGGCCGGCCCCGCTGATCCGGACCTAGGGAGGACAGCAGGACCGCCCAGGCTGACAGGGGGCCGAGGGAGCAGGAAGGACAGAGCAGCAAGATGGCCAGTAAAACCAAGGCCAGCGAGGCCCTGAAGGTGGTGGCCCGGTGCCGCCCCCTCAGCCGGAAGGAGGAGGCTGCGGGTCACGAGCAGATCCTGACCATGGACGTGAAACTGGGCCAGGTGACCCTGCAGAACCCCCGCGCTGCCCCCGGGGAGCTGCCCAAGACCTTCACCTTTGATGCCGTGTATGATGCCAGCTCCAAGCAGGCAGACTTATATGATGAAACCGTGCGGCCCCTGGTAGACTCCGTGCTTCAGGGTTTCAATGGCACGGTGTTTGCCTATGGCCAGACTGGCACTGGCAAGACCTACACAATGCAGGGAACCTGGGTGGAGCCCGAGCAGCGCGGGGTCATCCCCAATGCCTTTGAGCACATCTTCACCCACATCTCGCGCTCCCAGAACCAGCAGTATCTCGTCCGGGCCTCCTACCTGGAAATCTACCAGGAGGAGATTCGAGACCTGCTCTCCAAGGAGCCCGGCAAGAGGCTGGAGCTGAAGGAGAACCCTGAGACTGGTGTCTACATCAAGGACCTCTCCTCCTTCGTCACCAAGAATGTCAAGGAGATTGAGCATGTGATGAACCTAGGGAACCAGACCCGGGCAGTGGGCAGCACACACATGAATGAGGTCAGCTCCCGCTCCCATGCCATCTTCGTCATCACGGTGGAGTGCAGTGAGCGTGGCTTGGACGGCCAGGACCACATCCGTGTGGGCAAGCTCAACCTGGTGGACCTGGCTGGCAGTGAGAGGCAGAATAAGGCAGGCCCCAACACAGCTGGAGGGACAGCCACACAGTCTACGGGTAGTGGCAGTGGTGGAGGCAGCAGTGGTGGTGGTGGTGGAGAGAGGCCTAAGGAAGCCTCCAAAATCAACCTCTCACTGTCTGCCCTGGGCAATGTGATCGCTGCTCTGGCGGGCAACAGGAGCACCCACATCCCCTACCGGGACTCCAAGCTGACCCGGCTGCTCCAGGACTCTCTGGGAGGGAACGCCAAGACCATCATGGTGGCCACCCTGGGGCCAGCTTCTCACAGCTATGACGAGAGCCTTTCCACTCTGCGTTTCGCCAACCGGGCCAAGAACATCAAGAACAAGCCCCGGGTGAATGAGGACCCCAAGGACACGCTGCTGCGGGAATTCCAGGAGGAGATCGCCCGCCTGAAGGCCCAGCTGGAGAAGAGGGGGATGCTGGGAAAACGGCTCCGGAGGAAGAGCAGCCGTAGGAAGAAGGCTGTGTCTGCTCCGGCCGGGTACCCTGAGGGGCCAGTGATTGAGGCCTGGGTGGCTGAAGAGGAGGATGACAACAACAACAACCACCGCCCGCCGCAGCCCATCCTGGAGTCAGCCTTGGATAAGAACATGGAGAATTACCTGCAGGAGCAGAAGGAGCGGCTGGAGGAGGAGAAGGCGGCCATCCAGGATGACCGCAGCCTGGTGAGCGAGGAGAAGCAGAAGCTGCTAGAAGAGAAGGAGAAGATGCTGGAAGACCTGCGGCGGGAGCAGCAGGCCACAGAGCTGCTCGCAGCCAAGTACAAGGTAAGGGCCCCAGAGGGAGCAGGGGCATTCCAGAGGTCCCCAGAGGGATCTGAGCTGGCAGGCTTTTCTCTGAGGGTCTGTGACCTGGCCTGAAGCAAGGTGTCCTCCCTCAGCATCACACACCACCCTCTTGCCAAATACTTCCCTGCAGCAGCCAGGCAAATTCTTGCTATTTTGGGCTGCCAGGCAGAGCCTCCCAGGAGCACCTAGGAGGATGGACGCACACGCGCGCGCATACACACACACAAAGCAAAGCAGGCAGCTGGTCTCTCAAGCCAATGAGCTTGGGCTGGTCTGACCTGCTGCCTGTCAGTCTCTGCCAGTGGCCCCTAGAATCAGTCAGGTCCATGGGATGGCCAGGCAGATCCTCAGCCTCTCATGGGTGTGGGTTCTCACTCTTGTACAGTCTCCTCCCCTGGGACCTCCTCCCTCTGCAGCACCTTCAAACCTCACGCCATTTTAATGATATCTGACATTTGGATAGCACTTCACAGTTACCAAAATACTCCATGTACATGATCTCATTTGATCCTTACAGTTGCCATCCAGGGTACCAGTTCTTAATTCTGCATTTTACAGGTGAGGAATTAGAGAAGTGACATGACCAAGGTTCCATCCTACGAAGTGGCAGAGCTGAGCTGGAACCACAGACCTTGTGCTCTTTAACTTCTTGCAGGGCAAGGCAGGACTATGAATGGATCCTTCTCCCTGTGAAAATGGTCCACTGCGCCCATGCAGTGCAGGGCCCATGGCAGGGTATCTTTATGAAAGAGATTCAGGGGATCACGCAGAGGGTAGGGTGGAAGGAGCACTGGGCTCTACACTAGAGACCTGGAGTCTAGGCCTAGCTATTTTCCAGCTCATTGAGTGACCTTGTGTAAGTTGCTTCCTCCTCTCCTCAAGCCTCAGTTTCCCTTTTTGTAAAATAGAGGGTTGGCCTGGTGATCTCTGAGGCTCTTTCACCCTGACAGTTCTATGACCTGTATTAATCGGAGAAGCAAACCAACTGGCCCCCACACCCAGGCTTCATCTTGGTATGATCCAATTCCCCATGGCCCTGAGATACATCAGGACCTCAGCATCCTTCCTGAGCTGTTCCTTTCCCCATGGGAGCCTCCAGGCCCTAGGGGCTGGCTACAGAGGCTCCCACCTGGTCAGTCACAGACCTGCTTAATTTCAGTGCTGCAGATGCCACAACTCAATGTTCCAGGCATTTCCAGTTCCCTGGAGCCGTCAACACTGGGAGTTGGAGGAAGGATGCAGGGAACCATGAACTGATCACTTGCTGGGGAGAGCAAAACGTTGGCATTTCTTATTGCCTCTCAGGAGTGTGGGCTGGGAGCAGGGAAGCCCAGCCTGGAGAGAGAGCTGCAGCCGCAGGAAAAGGGACAGATGAGCTGTGTGCCATTGTCTGTGTTAACGGGAATGTGCTGCTGCACCAGAGGCTCTGGCCTCCCATATTTAATATTTAATTCATCTCCGTGAGCTCAGCAAGAGTTATGCTGTGGTGCTTCCTCAAAAAGGATCAGGGGCCTGGCACATTTGGGGCCATCTTGGGAGAAGCAGGATGTTAAAAGCATGACAGTTAGACTCAGCTCTCCCTAGGGGAAAGGGAATCCAGACAGTCTGGTGCTTTCCACTGAGAGATCGTACGTGAGCAATCTGTGATCAGTTTCATTACCAAGAGTCCCTCCCACCCCCAATGCCCCGTACTCCCCTTCCCCACTGCACCTTAAAGTGGGGAAGCAACAGAGGCTAAGAATAGAGTGCAGAAGCACACTTCAGCCCTGAGGAAATGGGTAGAGGGGATGGAGCGAAGGATCCAGTGGTCCTTCCCATTGGGAACAATGGGCTCTCCCATTGTTGGCAACTGACTGGCTCAGTAAGATTCTTAGATCGAAAGCAATGTGGGGCTCAGATCATAGGACAGTCAAGAGTTCAGGGTGGCCAGCACCAGAATCCTTGCACAGAGGCGTAGCCCATATAACCCCCCATCTTATAGCTGGCAGGGGCCTTGGAAAAATGAGGCCCAGGCTTGCCCAGGGCCACACAGGTGAGTGAAAGAGAGCCCGGACTCTTTATACTTGGGCCAGCCTCTTTCCATTACACCAGAGTCCTGATGTTACCTGTACTACTTGATAATCAGAATCATTCGTTTTTATATAACGCTTTGACATCTTAATCTCATGTCATCCTCCCAGAAACCCCAAGAGATGGGTGTGACAGTTATGAAAACCAAGGCTGGGGAGGTTGAGCGACTGTCTTGGTGACCCCGGCTGATAAGTGGTGAAGCCAGGACTGGAACCCAGGTCTTTTGATGCCCCTAGACCTGTGCTCTTTCCAAGTCATCACAGATCCCTCCATGTTTTCTCCCGGTGTGACTCAGGGCAAAGGCCTTTGCCTCTCTAGCCCTCAGGTTTCCATTCGGCTAATGATGAGAAGTCTGACATAGCTCCCTGGGGACTGGGTGAAAAATTATGTGCCAGGCTTCCAGATATAAGCAAAGGGGGAGGGGAGGGGTGCCTGGGAAATTCCAGGAGGGAATGATTCCATATCCTGTGACTTCTCATCAGGCCTGGCCCAGGGCAAACAGCAGTGAGCAAGCCCAGAATGGAGCCTAGACAGGGGACCCCAACCTCCCTATAGCCCCTAAGGCACCGCCTGGTTCAGTGTGGATGTTTCCAGGATGGAGAAAACAATTTGAGGACCCTTGAGGGATCCACAGGGTAAAGAGAGGTGGAGCAGGTTAGAGATAATCCCAGGCCTGCCTATTGCACAGGGTTGTGCTGACGATTAAATGAGATCATTAGTGTGAGGGCATTTGAAATAAGTTGAAAGCACCAAATAAATGGGGAGCATTAGCAGCCACAGGGTGGCTTCTGTTTGCCAAGCAGGGGTCTAGTGATCTCCAGGATTGACATCTTTGTTGTTAGCTTAACTCTTTCCTTCCCCTGCTGCTTTGCCATAACTCTGCAGACCTGGGAGCAGAGCCAGGCAAGAAAGATCTAGGAGACCTCAGAAGGCAGGAGCTTGGGTCCCTCCTGGAAATTAGCTGAGCTTTTGCTCCCCATCTGCAACACACTCTGGTTCCCACTTTCTGAGATATGGTATCAACTCCCCTTGTCGCCTCCGCCCAGTCCCCCCTTCCAGCTCACACCACCCTCTGGGGGCAGCTAAGTGGTAGCTGATGCGACCCAGTGCCCTCATTCACTCTTTCTGACTCATCTTACAGTCTGTCTCGCCTGTGTTCCCTGCCTGCCACCTCCAGGCTCCCCGTCCCCTTTGTTCTCCCCTCACTGTGTACAAACACCATGTCTGTCTCCTTGGAGTCTCCTTTCATCTCTCCTTTCATGTTTACCATGGGCCTCAGGGGTGTTAGGGTGTGCAAATGTGTAAGGGTTTGTGATTGTGATCAGTGCCCTATTTCTCGCTAATCATTAGCGATCCATACTTATGCAGTGTCTCCAGGGGCTTGAGAGCATATTAGGCCTAGGAGGTGGGGGTGGGGGAGTAGGTAAAGTCTCAGACAGACCCACCACTGAGGTTATGTCTCTTCATGGTGAAAACTCACATGTTTGTGCACAATGCACATCCTGCAGTGAGGACTGGTGAATGCATGTGGATGGGTTGGGAGAAGGCCCACTTTACTCAAATTTAATTGTGCAAGAAAATTTTTTAAATGACTGCTTTGATTTTGAACTTAATTTTTTGAGAGATTGGACTAGATGATATCTAGAACTTTGATTCTAGGTGCTTAGGGAGAAAGAAGAGTGTTTGGGGGAGGCAAGGCTGCAGGTGACACAAAATGCAGGCTCCAACTGAAGAGGGAGTGGAAGAGGTAGAAACAACAGCCCTGCTTGTTGATCCTCGAGGAAGTAGGTCTGGAGGGAGAAGAGCAGGGGGGTCTTGGCTAGAGCCCAGCTCTCTCTGTGGTGGGTGTAGGAAAGAGACCTTGCAGAAGCAGCCTCAAGGCCAGACGGATGAGGTCACTGCAGAGAATACAAACTACATTGAATTTTCACTGTCCGCTTTGTGGGTCCCTCTTCTTCCTCCCACCTCTCAGCGTTGGGATTGACCATGAATGGGTATGCAAGAGAGAGAGTTTCAAGCCCAAGGAAAAATAGTAATAGCGATAACAGTGCCATTTACTTAACACTTGCTATGTGTCAAGCACCGTGCTATATATTATACACAAATTATCTCATTTAATCTCCACGAGCACCTTCCAAGAAAGGTGTTGTAACTGTTCGCATTTTATAGAAGGGACAACTGAGGCCCATTGAAGTTAATTAACTTGCCCAAGGCCTCGTGGTTTGAATATGGCAAATCTAGGTGAGCCCTTGATGGTTTGACATGAAATTTGATCCTCTTTTATGCTTAAAGAATTGGGAATATCAGGTTGGGAACTGGTTGCTGGGAACATGGTAAAACAAGACAGGAGCTGGTGTAGACATGTTGAATTTAAAGTGACAAAATCCAGTGGGCAGCTAGAGGTGGATCGGTGGATTTAGAAGCAAGCACAAGACTGGAAATGGAGACTAGGGGCTCAGCTTTAGAAGAGGGCTCAAAGGAGACCCATGGCCCTCTTTCTGGACACTCTCTCCTTCTATGTAAATGGCTCCCAAATCGAGGTCTCCTGTCCTGGTCTCTCTGCCGACCTCATTTTGGAGAGTGCTGTATTAGCACGGGCATCAGAGTCAGGCAGGCCAGGGTTTAGTCACTTCTAGTTCTGAGACCTCATCTATAAAATCTATAAAATGGAATCATAATAGTACCTATGTTGTAGTGCTATTGAGAGGATTAAATGAGGTAAGCAACGTTAAAGCACTTTGCATAGTTCCTGGCATGTAACTGTTCAGTAAATAATAACTGTCTGTTACTGTCATCTCCAACTGCCTAATGGACGTTTTCACTTGGCCACCTTCCTGATACGTCAGACACATCATGTTTTAGTCTGGCTTTAAAGGCCTACCGGACTCTGGCTGCAATATATCTCTTCAATCTAGCCTGCTCAAGCAAGCTACTCCAACACAAGAACCTCACAGCCAGCTGGTCTACCCCTATCCTTTGAACTTAATGTGTACCTCACTGCCTTTCTGCTGATTGCACTGTGTTTGTGTGCTAGATAGTCCTGGTAAGCAGGCAGTGGGAATTATGGGAGCAGGTTAAGCTCAATATAAAGAAGAACTTCTTAGCAGTTAGAATTGGGCTGCTTCAAGAGGTAATGGGCTCTGATCCCTGGAAATGTTCGAGGAGAAACTGAATGTCAGAGTTCCTCTAGAGGGATTCATGTGCCAGAAAAGCCATTGAACTAGATGATCTTTAAAGTCCCCTCCTCTTAAAAGTCCTTTTAAGGACTTTTACTAAAAATAGTATTTTTAGAGCAAAATATAAAATGTTCAGTTCATCTTTTTGAAAATTAAGATCAAAGGGTTTAAATTTTAATGTATAAATTCAGCCAATAGTAAAAGATATTTTTCAGCTCTCTATCATGGCCAGTTAGAGAAAGAGAATGAAAAGAAGAAAAGAGAGAGAAGAAAATGGGGGAAAAACAACAAAGAAATAGAAGGGGACAGTGAAGAGGGGCAAGAGAAAGGGAGTCATAGAGGCAAGGAAAAAGAAGGGGAGAGGGTGGGTTCAGGGGTGGATACTAGGGTTTCTGGGGAGAAGAAACCCCAGTTGGGAGAAAAAGTGCTATAGAGGAGAGAATTAAACACTCAGTATCGTTCCACTGTCCTGATCTTGATGTTAGTCTCCGAATAGGGCTGTACCAAGTCACCAGAGACTTTCCAATAATCTAGGGAGCATCTACTTCCCAAAGCTGGTCTGGTTTCTTCCGCATGTTCCCAAAGACACCAGCCCCATGCCAGACTCCTTGAGATTTGTGGGGCTGGGTGATCAGGAGACTGTGTGCACCCCCGCCCCCATCCCAGCTGAGTCCTCCACAATCCTTGAGAGAAGCGTCACAATAACAAGTGACCAGTTCTCCAAGCTGGGTCTGGCATCTAGGTCAGAGCCCATGGCCTCTTGGCACTGAAAGGAGCCGTGACTTATACTCTTTCCTATCCCTAGTGGATGTGATCTGTTGACAGAATTGTCATGAGCTGGGGGCATTTTGTAATATAAAGATTTGATGGGCAGGAAGTATATAAGACATTTCCATCAGAGGTTCTGGGCCTCAAGTTATGTTGAGGCTCAGCAGGCCTTTTGGTCCAGTGTTGGGTTTCTCTGGATGTGTGTTGGCTGGAGGAGTATATTATCATATTGCCCTTAGCCATTTCCAGCCCCCAGATAGCGCAAGATTGGATGAAGTGGCCGTGATAATGTTCTCATTGTGCTCTGAGGACTAAGAGGAAGCGCCTGGAATTCAGCTAGAGAAGGGCACCCTTCTCCCCGCCTGTGCCCTGCCAGCCTTCTGCGGCTGGCAAGTCTGGGCCCTTCTGGAGCCGGCTGGGCCTGAGAGCTGCTGAACCAGGTGGCCTGAGTAGATAAGAAAATGGTCCCTTTTCCCACAAATCCAGCCCTTCGGCCATGGGGGCTGTGCAAGGCAGACCCCTATGCTCAGAGCTAATAAGGCACCTACACTTGTGGTTTGGTGTATCTATCATGTTTAATATCCTGAGAAATTCCTGGGCATTAACTCCTGGTCAGACTAAGAGTTACTTTCTAGTTGTTTCCCTTTCCTCCCAGATGTACTCGACAGAGACGTACCAGGCCCTGAGTTGAACTGTTTCTGTAGCACTAGGTAATAGACCAGCAGCCTTTCTCCTTTTTTGAGGTGGGCCAGCAGAATAATGATAACAACAACGATAGTAATCATAATGGTAGCTACCATTTCTTTAGTGCATGTTTAATGCCAAGCCCTCTGCTGTTTTCTTTATGTGCGTTGTTTTATTCAGTCCTCACAATGGCACCATGAAGTAGTACTGTTTTAATCTCCTTGTGACAAATGTAGATACTGAGGCACGTTAAGGAATGAACAACCCAAGGTCACAAGGCTAGGAAGTGTTAGGGCCAGAATGTGAGCCTATGTCTGTCTGACTCCAAAGCCCATGGTCCTCACCTCCACAGCATAATACCACCTCAGAAAGGAAGGATTCATGCCAGATCCCTCGCTAATAGGCCCCAGTGGGAGCTCTTGTCTCCTGAGCTCATCTCTGTCCATCCGTACAATGCAAAACCCCAGCCTCTGACCTCAGCCTAGCGCCATTCATTCATATAATCAACAAATCTTCTTGAGTAACCATGGCCGAGAACATAAATCGGTAGATATCCTTAACTTTGTCTTTACATTATTTCAATTTCTGGAAGGAAGCATGAGAACTCGCTGGTAATGGTTATTTCTAGGGATTTTCATAGGGAGGGGGGCTTTTATTTTTTACTTTATGCTTTTTTTACTCTACTTTTTTTCTTTTTACAGCAGGCATATATTACTTTGTTAATTAAACAAAAACTAATCTCAATTTTTTAAGGGAGAAAAAATATAAAAGAAATGTGTTAACACCTGGTTAGAAAATTAGCTTAGATTAGATTCCAAAGGTATTGACAAATTGAGGGAAATCCAGGGTTGATAATAACACTCAGTGCTACCCAGTTATTGATAATCCTGTGACCTTGGACAAGTCACTCTCCCCCCACCCCCCAGGGACTGTAAGAAATGATCAATAGATGATTCCTTACTTTCTGCACCATTTGCCGATTCACCTTGGAAGCAGTGAGTCAGGAGCCCAGGGTTAGAGATCAGCCTGAATAGGGGGCAGGGAGGACTGGAGAGGAATGACTGAGCATTGCCCAGGAGCTGGAGGCTGTATGACCCAGGATGACCCACCTCAGCCCTCTGGGCCCTGTACCGCATCTGTAAAATGCTGAGTCTGCAATTTATGCATCCTTAGGTCTCCTCCAGTTCTGACCTTGTAGCATCCTATTGTCTGACTGGATTTGCATCCATGGTGCTGGAGAGAAACCCTCTAGAACACTTCAAATAATTGAGGGAAATAGAGGAGAAAGATGAAGGTAAGGACTATCTCTGAGGTGCTCCTGATTTTCTCACTGAAGTGGATGGGCTGATTTCTTTCTTCCTGCTTTTCTCCAAGGTGGACTGAAGCACTTCTGGGCATCCATACTCCGTCCAGTACAAGGCTGGGAGTAGAGTCCAGCTCACCTCACTCCCCAGCCAAGGTGTTTCCTGATCTTTAATTGTTCTTTCTTCTTGATGAGAGAATTCCCAGCATTTGAAAGACCAAGCATTTGTGTTGTATTTTGGGCCATCCAAGGAGATTCAAGGCAGAAACTCAGACTCAGTCTCCTGATTTATGTCCCCAGGGCAGAGAATCACTCAAAATAGCACTCTTCTTCCCGTCACCATTGCGTCTTTCTTTTCTTCTTCCCTTACTGCTGGCTTCTCGAGATCTGCAACCAGGGGGCCACAAAAGGAGAAATAGGTCTGTGACGGTAGGAGTGGCTGTATTTCCTTGGAGATGGAGGCAAGGACTGGTGCACTAGTTGTTTTGTTTTGCTCTTTATGATGAATGGTGGGTAAATGTCAATCAGGAACTGAAACAGCAAGTAACCACTGACATTTGATGGTACCTCATCATTTACCAAGTACTTTCGCATCTATTATCCAATTCCCCATTCCTACCCAAGACCTGCAAGGTTAGTGGGTATTCTCCCCATTTTATAGATGAGAAAACTGAAGTCCAAGGGCTGATGCCCTAGATTTTGGGTGGCAGAGTGTGTACCAGGATTCACACTCTCTGACTGACATGCCCAGTGCTTTTTATATCATCCCACCATGGAACTTGTAAGGTGGCCCTTCTCATGAGCTATCCGGGTTTTAGTCTCTCTTGGGGACTCTAGTGATACTGACAACCTCCTCGCAAGTAGGCAGTTAAGAGCTCTGACCCGTTCCTCTCAGAGGCCCCCATAAGATCCTCACACAGGCAGAATCATCTTCAGCAGAGCCCTGCCTGTTTCAGCTAGAAGAAAAAGAAATGGTGCCTTGAACTTTCCTGATGGTTCCTGAGTTGGCAAAGGTACAAATACCAAATTCTGTTTCTCTCCAAGGCGCCTTCCTGCCTGAATTCAGGAGAAGGCTGTGGAACAGGGAAAAGGACACTGGACTTGGAATTAGGAGACTTGTGTTCCAACATCACTTTTGCCGTTTACTAGCTTCATACTCTTTAGCAAGCCAGCCTTGGTGGTCTAGTGGTTAAGATTCGGTGCTCTCACCGCTGCAGTTTGGGTTTTTTTCCCCGTCAGGGAACCACACCACCCATCTGTTCGTTGTCATACTGTGGCGGCTGCGTGTTGCTGTGATGCTGAAAGCTATGCCACAAGTATTTCAAATACCAGCAGGGCCACCCATGGTGGACAGGTTTTAGCAGAGCTTCCAGACTAAAACAGACTAGGAAGGAGGACCTGTCCACCCATTTCTGAAAAAAATTGTCCATGAAAACCCTATGAATAGCAGCAGAGCATTGTCTAATATAGCGCCGGAAGGTGAGAGGATGGTACAAAAAGACCAGACAGGGTTCTGCTCTGCTGTATACATGGTCACTAGAAATCAGAATCCACTCAACAGCACTAACAAAAAAACCATGAGCAAGTCACTTCACCTGTCTGAGAGTTAGTTTTCTTTTATGTCAAATGAGGATCATACTCATTATCTCATAAGGTTCTTTTGATGATTAAAGGGGATGATTAATGTAAAAAGGACCTAGCCCAGCCACAGGCACATAGCAAGTTGCATCTGAGACTCCTGTCGGCTCCAGAATGTCACAGATTAGTAGCTGGGCACAGCCTGTTTGGCTTCTCTGTAAAAGCATACTTGATGGTGTCTTCTCAGAAGCGTGTCTGTCTGGGCCCGGCTGTCTCCGTTCTGGCTTTCCAGATCAGCTCTCAATGAGTGCTGGGGCCTCCTTGCTCCACCTTCTGGTTTTGCGCTCCAGTTGGTCCTGACATAGGAAAAGGTGAGCCTCTGATATCCCAAGCTGTGGCTGCAAGCTGACGTGGTCACTGTAGTGATCTTGGCTGTTAATTGTCACAGCAGCTGACCTGCTTCTAATACCTGGATTTAGGACCATGATCAAATTGGGAAATTATTTGGAAAGTGCGTCGACTGTATAGGAGCAGATACACATAAAGATTCCTTAATTATGAGACTCTGGGCTTAGAATACTCCATCTCTGGGCCTCAGTTTCCTCATCTATAAGCCAAGGGGGTTGGGGTCAGTGATTCCCCGAGGTCACCTTAGTTACCCTGTGATTTGTATCCCTCTCTCAGGAGTCAGACCACAGCCCTGGAGCTCTCAGCCCTGTCTCTCCTGCCCCCACAGCCTCTGGTGGCCTTTTAGTTACAGTGGACTTATTTAGAACCAGTAGGACCAAACCCAGTCCTGTCCACAGGCCCCACCCACCTGTACTCTTTTGCCCTGAGAGATCACAAAGGCAGCATTAACTCAGACAGCTGAGAGCTCTAGGGAACTTTTCCTGGGGACTCAGAACCCCATAATCCCAGCCCCTCTGCTTAGTGCCCCCAGCCTGAAGTGGGCCTAGGGATTGGAGGCATCCTTGTCTCTCCCTGCCCTCTGTAGGTGACAGTTAAGGACAGAGATCTCAGGAAAAGGAGGAGATGGCCACTGGTATCCTCAGAGAAATGAGGAAAATAAAAAGCAAAAGCAAAAAAAACCTGTTTCTAAGCAAAGAATTCAAGTCGTGCCTGACGTATTTCAGCGTGTGGGGGTGAAGCAGACAGCATGGATTGAGACTGGGGAGAAGCGGGGGCTGAGACCTTGCACCTGGGTTGAGGCCCACCCCCAGCTTTCCTGCCACGGCCAGCTCCCTCTTCCAGCACAAGACAGGTTCTGTCAGGCAGGCTTGGCTGATAGTGTGGGCTGGGTAAGTGGGTGAGACTTGGCGAGTAATCAATAAGGCGAGTTCAGTTGTCATTCAGACCACGTCTGTGCTGGGTCCCGGCAGGGCAGGCAGAGAAGCATAGGGGGAGCGGACAAACAGAATGGGGTGATAATGGGCAGTCAGGCATCATGCAGAAATTCTCTTAGTGGAACCCGGGGCCTAGCCAGAAGGAGAGATCCTGAAGCAGAGTTCTAGGTCCAAGGAGGAGGTCTAACGTGGAGGCAGATTAGCAAGAACCAACACAGAAACCAGTCCAGGGAATTATGTCAAGGGGGTAGGGTGGGAGAAGGTATGGGACTTGGGACCCTGGTAGTCTTGACTGATGCATCAGATTCCAGGCCTAATTGGTAGCTCAAATTCTGCCTGCCAATGTCCAAATGGGTTTCTTGAACCCTCTTTCAACACTGTCAGTCAGAATTTTGAATGAGGAGAGCGTGGGACTAGGTGTGGGTAGCTGGAGAAGGTGGAAGCTAAATGAACAAAGGATTGTTTTAAATCAGAGGTCCATCTCCTTGCTTTAAAATCACCAAAAAACATCATAAAAGGGTATGTTGTGAAAGGAGAGATCAGACCTCCACAAGACCACCTCAGAGGTACAGAGAATATAAAATAAATAGGGAGGCTCAATTTCATATCTCTTATTATAGCAAATTTTTAAAATAATAATACTTCATGCCTATGACATTATAATAAAAGTGGTCCCATCGTTTATTGCTAGCAGTAAAGTGGTATAAACCGTTAGAAATGTAACTTGACAGTACGTTCTAAGATACACAAAATGTTTATAACCCTTTGTCCACTCCTGAAATTTCATTCTAAGAAAGTCATCTAAAAAAGCCAAAAATTATATGCACAAGGGTGTTTATTATAAACAACCAAAATATCTTATAATGGGATTAATGAAATCTATTATAAATTATCCACTAAATATTATGCAGTCATTAAACTTGTAATCATAAACCTTATGGAAGTAACGGGAAATGCTTGAGATATTTGATAAAGTGGAAATAGGAGGACATAAGCTTGTATTTATACCATGTCCAGGGATGCGAAAAAATGATGTGTGTGTATGGAAAAATCTGGAAAGAACAGGGAAAATAAAAGAAGCTGATTAGCTATGGTGAGGAAAATTGAAGTCTTTTCTTATTTTGTTTTATTTCTGTGGTTATTTTGATGTTAGTGCAATTTTTTTTCTGAAAGGAGAGAAAGACAATAAAAGGTTAAAAATGTGTCCCCAGAGTCCCTTAATAAACTGTTAAGTATTTAATCCAGTACTCCTGCGATAACAAATTCTATAAATTTATTACCTTCTATAAACAGTAGAACTTCCCTTTATTTGTCCTAAAAACTCAAGGTATAAGCTCTTACTCTGTAACCCAGAATTGATTGGAGAAGTCTACATCTTTCCTCTTCACACCTGTTTTGATTGTATAGTTTCCAGGCCTACCATCTTAACCTTTCTTTGTCTTTGCGGACTCACGAGTCCCATTTTTTTAAGTCTCTTAGAATAGCCATTGGATGTTTTCAGCGGCCGTTCTCTGGATCTTCTCTCTCCTTCGTGTCCCTGGAGATGCAGTGAGGGAACTATACACAGTACTCCAGATTCAGCTGCATCATGGTTTTATATTAGGGTGGAATGATTTTTGTTTTGTTTCCAAAAAGCCTTCATGATGGTGCCTGGCCAGATGCTATTGGCTTTTTTAGCTGTGGCAGCATATTAAGCCAATGTCTTCTGGGAACAATAGAAAATTACTCCCCCCCCCTTCTCTTTTTTTTGGCTTGTAACTGATTGCTCACAGCTATCATTTACTGAATAGAGCTAGGATTATTTTTTCCCAAAATGTAAAACTGTAATTGAAGCTCATCTGCCATTTTTTGTCAGCTCACACGGCCTAGAAATTCTCTTTTACTTTACCACCTGCAAGGATTTGGGGGCATCTCTGGAGTTGGGTATTTCACCAGTGCACTCTTTCTTGCACAGTTTCTAACAGAAACCAGTCTATCATTTAAAATTTGAACATTTTTCCATCTAGAGAGATGCCATGCACTGTAATAACCTTGGAGATGAGTCAGACGTGATTTCCTCTTGCTGGAGACATGTTGCTTTTCTTTTAGCAGGTTCTGCTTCCTAAAGCTCTCAAAACACAATGTCTGCAGTAGGAGGAGCGTGGGCTTTGGAGCCAAGCCGACCTGGGTCTGGATTCTCCATTTAAATTTAATGGCCATGATGTGACCTTGGATGGATTACTTAACCTCTCTGAGCTTTCATTGGAAATATGATGGTGCTAATAGTATGCCCCTTAAAGCATGTCACACAAGTCACCTGGGGATCTCGTTACAATGCGATTCTGATTCACTAGGTCTGCATGGGGCCCAAGACCCTGCATTTCTAACAAATTTCCAGGTAATGTTGATTCTGGGGACCTCAAAAAGCAGTGATTCTCAAATTTGATTGAAATCACCTGGGAACCTTTAAAAACCACAGATGCTGGGACCTTACCACCTGCCTCCCCCCCATTCCAATTTAACTGGCAGTGGGGTGTAGCCTGGCACTGGGCTTTTTAAAAGCTCTCCAGGTGATTCTAATATACGTCAAATTTTGAGACCTACTGTTACAGGGTTATTAGGAGGAGTAAGTGAAACACCTGGCACATAATGGGTGCAAGGAAAATAATGATTTCTTCCTCTTGGTTCCTTGCCCAGTGCTTCTTGCTCCACCCTAGTCCCCAGTCTTTAAATCAGGCAGGAAAAGCCAGGGCATCACCTGTTGCCCCATGCCTTCCGTACTGCAATCTTCTCCAGAGCATCTGGCTTGGGAGTTGTCACAGCTAGTCATGAGGGGAAGGAACCAAGATAATAATGTGATGTGGCCTGGCATTGGGAGTTTTAAAAGCTCCCCAGTGATTCTAATACACAACCAAATTTGAGACCTAGTGTCTTTTCATGAGGTGGCAAAGAGTGAAGCACACTAGAGTCACATAAAATGCCAAGGGAAGTGCAAGGACTCAGGGCTGGAGTGGACAAGTGTGTCCCAGAATGGGGGACCAAGTCAGACACCATGTCCCCCAAGATTCCATTACCCGGTAGTTAGAGGGATCAGTTGTCCGTGGCCCACAGCAGTAGAGGCTTCCTCCGTGTACAAGAGAGATAAGCTGCCTTCTCTCCTTTCTCCCTCTTCACACCCATCCCATCCCTCCCGCCAGGTTCCCAGGTGCTCAGATCTGCTGCCCTGCCCTTTTGCCCTGCAAGAGTGGGTGTGGGTTGGTCAATTAAACGAGGAGCAGCTGGGATAAAGAGCTGGCTCTGCTCTGGATGAGAGAGCCCAGGAAAAGGACTTGGATCCCCCCTCTGGGACTACCCTGGGGATTCCTTTCAGATCATCAGACATTTATTGAGCACTTACTGCGTGCCAAGCACTGTGCTAAGCCCTAGGACATTGAGATCTGAGTAAGACATGATTCCTACCCTGAAGGAGCCCACAGGGAAGACAGGATGTAAAAAGATAATGGTGTATTATGGGAAAATAGGACGAATGTGTCCTGGATATTGAGGAGGCCCAAAGGAGGAAATGTGCAGATTTGAGGGAACCAGAGAAAACGTCCCAAGATGCTCAAGCTGTGTCTTGCAGGAGAAGTAGCAGCTTTCCAGGTGGACGTGGGGTGGAAAGAGAAGCCCAGTGTTGTGAAAGGCACAGTACATTCAGGGAGCTGGAATTCTTTTGGCGGAGCTGGAGTGCAGAGCACACGTGGGGGGGTCAGCGGTAAGAGGAGACAGCCCACGAGGCCTGTAACTGCTACAGATTTTGGGTTGTATCCTGCAAGGAATGGAGGCCCGTTGAATAGTTTGTAGCAGAGGAGAGGCATGCTCAGACTTGTGTTTGTGGTGGATCCCCCTGGGTATCGTGTGGAGATAGATGGAAGGGGAAACTGAGGCAGTGGGGAGCTCACGGCAATGATCCGGGTGAGTCATGAGGATCACAGTGAAGTCGGCAGGTGTCCTGAGGATGAGAAGGAGGGAGTGGTGTGAGCCATCCCAAGAAGACAGACTTGATGGGATTTAACGACTGGCCAGATGTAGGGGGTGCATGAGACGCAGGGTGTGGACTAGGGTGAGGTAGGTAAGATGCTTAAGGCACAAAATTTAAGGAGTCACCCACTAAAAGTGTGGTGCACATGCCTACCTTGAGTGAGAAGGAAGAGTCTAGGATGAGTTAGGGTCATGGTGTGGTAGTGGGCTGGATGGTGAGGCATTAACCCAGAGCAAAGCCTGGGCGGGGAGGTACAAGGGCAGCAGGTGGCTGTGGTGTGGCGGTGAGGACAGGCAGCTGTTGGGGCCCTTCCTCTGCAGCAGCTCTTTCCTTGGCCTCTGAGGCTGTGTGGGGCTGCTCTGACTGGCCCAGCTTTGCTCGATGGCACCCTCAGACAACCCAACCTCTGACCTCCCAAAAGCAACCCTTAACCCCTGACCTGCTCTGTCCCCAGTAATGGGGCTCCCACAGGTGGCACAGGGGCCCCCTGCTCCCCCATTCTGATGGCAGCCCCTGCTTTGTGAGCCCTCAGGCTGGTCAGCCGGTTACACTGGGAAAAATTCCAGTGGGGAGGCAGCCAAATTCTTCTGGTGGCTCAAGGTGATTTCAACCTTCTGGGAGGCCTGGGATGAAATCAGAGGACAGCTGGGGTGTCCTGGGGCCACACCCTCTGATCAGCAATAGTGAAAGTGCATTTTATGTAGTCACAATTTACACAGTTTACACAAATCCGTTACCATTTAAGCTTCAGAATCAACAAGGACTATGGAATGTCTGTGTCAAGCACTGGGCCAGGGGCTTTCACACAGCACGGGCACTCAGAGTGAGACTGGGGGTGGTGGGTTCAAGTCTCACTTCTTTGTTAACCCGCTGCCTGACCTTAGGTTAATTACTCTCAATTTGTTAAATGGGGAGAGTAATAGTCCCTCTCTCTGAGGGTGAGGATGGAGATAATGTCTGTTAAGGGCTTAGTTCAGCCCCCAGCAAATAACTCTCAGCAAATGTTTGCTGGCCATCGTGGAAGAGAGGCGGCTCCAATATCACGGGTGTGAGAACTGAAGGGGTAACTTAGCCTTGGCCTTGCAGCTAGTGGGTAGAATCCAGTTTTTCTGGCCATCTCCAAAGCTCATGCTGCTTCTGGGGCCCCTTAGTGCTGCAGAGTCTTCTCCCTTTGGCTTTTCTTCTGCTTTCCACGTCAGCCACAGATGACACGCTTTTCTGCTGCCTGTGTTGAGAGCCCTTTTCTTGAGTCAGAGCCAGTTAGCTAAAGGGCTGGGCTGCCCGGTGACTGTGTCCTCTGTCTCCCTACTCTTAAACACCAGCTGGGGCTGATTGCCAGGATTAGATTGCACCGCACCCACCTCCCAGGCACAGCGAACCAACCTTCCTTCTGTATCCAAAGCAAACGGATCAGGTCCCCTATATTCCCTGAGGGATTCTCTCTCTTTGTCTCACCTAACGGTCCTGCCGACAAAGGGAGTCTTGTGCTGGGGCTCAGGAGGCTGGAGGGGAAAACCTCACTCTCAGTGAGGGCCATGAGGCCCCATCTGGGAAACACCTTGTGTCCACTCCTGAAGGACCACAGAGCAGGGAAGCCAGACTTCTCCAGCTGAGGATGCTATGGCCCCTGAAAAACCTGTCTCTTAACCCCTCTTTGTCCCCAGGCCATGGAAAGCAAGCTGCTCATTGGGGGCAGAAACATCATGGATCACACCAATGAGCAGCAGAAGATGTTGGAACTGAAGAGGCAGGAGATTGCGGAGCAGGTAGGGCTGGGAGCTTCAGGTCCCCTGGGGGCACGTGGCCTTGAGGTCATGTCTACGAGGCATAGGGCACTGAGCCATCATGGACTCAGGATCCCAAGAATTAAAGTGCTGAGAATCTAAGACATGCCTCCCTGGATCCCATGGGTCCACCAGCCCAGGGCCTGCCTCTGGCAGGGGTACTGCTAGCTGGTGGGTGAGAGAAAGTGGTGGTTCCCCATGATGTCAACCTCCACGAGGTACCTGCTACTAATTCCTGGGCCTTCCACAAGAGTGTGAGTTCTTTGCCAACTGTATGACTGTGTCCTGAATCATCAAGAACCACAATTTGTTGGTCTTACTAGTCAACTGTGATACTACGTGGGGAGAGGGTGAGGCATCTGGGAAGCCAGTATGATGGGCATCTGTATGTATGGTTGACACCCCTAGAATGTGCCAGCTCTTAGGGCTGGGGTCTCCATCCACATGGGGCAGTGCCTGGCAAAGGTATGGCCATATGAGCTGAGAAGAAGGTTCAGAGAGGCTCCACTGAGGACGGGGCAGGAGCAGTGGACATGGGCCATGAGACCCTCCCTTCTCCTTCCTGGCACCTGTGGCCACAATGAAGCCAGGTCCCATGATAGGCAGAGTGAGCCTGTCCCCCAGGCTCCCTTGGCCCTCCCCAGTACATGCTGCTCCACTGAGCCCCTCTGCCCTGCCTTGGCCTAGAAACGCCGTGAGCGGGAAATGCAGCAGGAGATGCTGCTCCGAGATGAGGAGACCATGGAGCTCCGGGGCACCTACACGTCCCTGCAGCAGGAGGTGGAGGTCAAGACCAAGAAACTCAAGAAGGTGAAATGCTGCAGCAGGATGGGGTCAGGGTGTGTGCGGGCCTGGCAGCCTCTGCTGAAGACAGTCACCTGCCCAGGGGCTGTGTGCTTTAGGGCCCCTGCCCCACTTTACTTGAACTGCTGAACCCCTGAGTCACATTGCCTGGGCTGCGGGGGGAGGAGTCAGGGAAGGCAGGGGTCTGGCGTGGGGGAGATTGGAGCCTTTTCTCCTGGGCAAGGCTGGGCCTGATAGGCTGAGAACACTATCACTTCCAGTCTTCACGGTTGCCGTCCTCATGCTCCTGGGTACCTTCCCTCTTTACAGTGTCACCAGTGAGTCAGTTTGGATAGCTGGGCCTGGAGCAGGGCCAGGGGAGTGGCGAGGAGACCGGAGGAGACTCGAGCCTGGGGGCGCTCAGCGAGGAGCACAAGGCCCTTGAGGACATGTGAAGGGATGAGAATATCTGGCTACCAGGGCCCTGCAAAGTCCATTGTTGGGGAAAGGCGTGTACATTAGATGAGGGTCTAGGGTCTGGATTCTGGGAAGAACCTGGAGAGCCCTTCGAGTTGCTGATATGGCTGCCCCAGAGCAGGCCAAGCAGAGGCCCAGCCACAGTGGCAGTTTCCAGGGACATCTCTCACTGGGTTAGGAGTGGACAGCAGGGTCAGTGCTGCCCTCCACACCCCTATTCTGAGAGCCCCTGGAGAGGCAGGGGTGGGATGGGTCACTCTCCAAACTGGCTTAGCCCCCTTCCCTCCCTGAGCTCTGGACCAGCAGTCCTATCCTTGGGTCCTGATTCTGGCTCTTCTGTTGACTTGTTGTGTGACCTTGAGCAAGTCTGTGCCTGAGTTTCCTCATCTATAAAAAGAGGGTGTTGGACCAAAAGGTCCCTTGAGTCCCTTCCAATTTGAACATTCCACGAGGCTGACAGCAGCTGAGAGAGAGCAGGTAACAGGCCACTGTGTAGGAGGGGTGGGGCAGCACCCAATTCGTGGTGGGGCAGCAGGGGGGAGCTTCAGACCAGGCCCTGACCTCATCCTGGGCTGAGCTGGTGGACCCTGAGCCTGCAGCTGTCAGGGCCCAGACTGGGTGGCCGAGGTCTCCTTGCCTCACTGTGCAGCCTCTGAGCTGCACCTGTCCCCACCCAGCTCTACGCCAAGCTGCAGGCGGTGAAGGCGGAGATCCAGGACCAGCATGATGAGTACATCCGCGTGCGGCAGGACCTGGAGGAGGCGCAGAATGAGCAGACCCGGGAACTCAAGCTCAAGTAGGGCCCCTAGTCTTCCCGACCTGGGTCCTCACAGCCATCCCTCATCCAGGCCTCTCCCTGACAGGCTCCTCTCTTTCCTGAAGGCCTTGTTTTGACTGTCTACTCTCCCATGAGTCTGTGTGTCTTAGGAATAGAACAAGTCTGAGGGGGGAGGGAGAGGCCCAACTTCTGGGATTTCTTCTACCTCCTTTATTTCCTCTTCCTTCCTCTCCTCTACCTACATTTGATGAACGCCTCAGAGTGCATGCTGGGTGCTGGCCAAAAGTAACCCCTAATGCCCTGAGCCTACAATCTTTGCATTAGAAGCAGTGATTTTCAAGCTCTGTTATTTCTATAGGGATCCCCTCCCCTGAATTTTTTGGTTTTGCCATGTCCTCTTTTCCCTCTGCCTCTTTGCTTCTTGCTTCTAAATCTTCAAGCTTCACATACACCGTGTGGTCTCTCCCTCCCCAAATCCCCATCTCTACCTCAGGTACCTAATCATCGAGAACTTCATTCCCCCTGAGGAGAAGAACAAGATCATGAACCGGCTTTTCCTGGACTGTGAGGAGGAGCAGTGGAAGTTCCAGCCACTCGTGTCAGCTGGAGCGTGAGTCTCTCTCAGTTGTCTGGGCCTAGGGACTTGCAAGCCCTCCCCAGGTTGGGGGTGGCCAGGAGCCTGCTGGGAGACAGAGGTTTTTGTGGATGGGGGAGGGGTGGAAGGATGCAGATGGGGGATGGATTTCTCAGGACCTAATGGAGGCGTCTCCATGAAGGAAGGGTATGGTGACAAAAACAAAATGTCTCATTGGCCTGGGATGCAGAGAATACCCCATGAGAGGCCTCAGGAGGAGAGGAAGAGCATCTCAGCCTCTTGGCAATCACAGGGTATACTAACATTTGGCCAGTCTGGTGAATATTCATTTGTTGGATGCCAAAAACAGCAACAATAGTTGATATTTGCCTTACTGTGTGTCGGGCACTGTGCAAGACTCTGCAGACAGAAGGTAAACCAGACAGAGTTGGGAGCTCCAGTGTGTCCAGTGGAGAATACAGAGTAGTAATCAGATCAGGAAATGATAGAGATATGATCCAGTCTTTATAGCCTCACTCAGCTGGGTGATTCAGCATTTCCACCTGTTTCCACATCCTAGCCCTTAGGTACAGTTTGTGTCCATTGGCTGAGTGTGCAGCTCCCTCTGCTGGTGGCCATGAAGAAGACGACCAGCCATTCAAGCCCAACAGAGTGACTGCCTCACCCAGCAGGACCTCTCTGTCCCTTAACTGAAAATCTGTATACAGAGGTGTTTAGGAGGCCAGATACCTGTGCCTTCCCCAGAGATTCTTTGCTCTCTCTATCCTAGGAAGGTAGAGCAGGAGTCTTCCCAAAGCTGGGGTGGGAAGCTAGCTGTGGAGGTCCACAGCTTCTTACTGGAACATCAGATGCCAACTTAATCTGTCTACTTTTTGAAAGGCTGATCCTAGCCAAGGTGACACTACACAGACTTGTAAGTGGCAAGTTGATGAGTAAAAGACTTTTCAGTGGTGTCACCTTGGACTTACAATCCACCTTTCCCATCTAGGTAGAGACCTGCGGTAGTATAGCGTCTAATGTAGAGAGTCTCCACCCTGGCCACAGCTAGAATCACCTGTCACTTTGGCTCCAGAGAGTCTGATTTAAAGGGTCTTGGGTGGATCCTAGGACTTAATTTTTTTTTCCCAAAGCTTCCAGGTTTGCAAGCCAGGCTTGCAAACCACTACTCCAGTGCCCTCTGCTGGAGAGGGATGCTGGTGAGACCTCTGCTCTGTAGAGTTGTTTTGCGCTTAGAAAAGTTCTTGAGTTGAAAGTTTGCAGGTGGAGGAATTTCTTTACATTGGATAGAGATGGGATGAAAGAGGCTCTGAGAAGGCATGTGGTTTTTTTTTTTTTAACATTTTATTTTGAAAAAGGAGAATTGCAAGAATAGTACAAAGAATTCCCATATACCCTTCAGCAAAATTCACCAATTGTTAGTATTTTGCCACATCTTGCTTTATTAATTCCCCACTCCCAACCATTTAAGTTACAGACATCCTGACCCTTTACCTGTGTTTCCTAAGAATGAGAACATTCTCTTACGTAACCATAGTACAATGATTAAAATTCAGGAAATTTTATATTGACACAATACTATTACATAGGCAAAATTCAATTTTAGCCAGTCCTTTCTGGCAATTTCCTTCCTCACCCCACCAACTGAGATCATACACTGCATTTTCATGCCTGTTTAGTCTCCTTTAATCTGGAAATGAGAAGGGATCTTAATTTGAGTTTTGCAGTTTTATGCTTCAGAAGAGGTTGTTCATTTCTCAAAACATCGTCCCTGCAGTTTTGACTTGACTGCCTAAGCACACGATCCAGACTTTAGAGCATGGCGAGTGCTTTGCCTGAAGCTAAGATGAGCTTTCTGCTTAATGATTATGAATTTCCATTCTTTATTTCTGTTTTTTTTGTTGTTGTTTACTTTCTTCCTTTTAAATAACTTTTAAATTAAATAACCTTTTAAATAACTTCTCTTTTTTTTTGCAAAAATAAAATGGTTTGCATACACTGAAAAACTATTCACAGATTTTTAAAATTAAAACAGCTGTCTTAAAAAAGCACACTTTAGGGCCGGCCCGTGGCTTAGTGGTTAAGTGTGCGCGCTCCGCTGCTGGCTGCCCGGGTTCGGATCCGGGCGTGCACTGACGCACTGCTTCTCCGGCCATGCTGAGGCCGCATCCCACATACAGCAACTAGAAAGATGTGCAACTATGACATACAACTATCTACTGGGGCTTTGGGGGAAAAATAAATAAAATTATTAAAAAAAAAAAGCACACTTTAAATAATTTTTAGAGTAGATACCAGTAATAACTTTTAAAAAGAAAGAAGTCCTCCAAAATAGAGATCAGTGTCTTTATTGTTTAACTATTGCCTTTCCCAGCCCATTGTCTCTTATCCCTCTCTTCTGCTTTAAAGGCGCCCTGGGCTGGACACAGTGGAGCTAGTTCTTGTGATGTTCTTTTCCCACTTTTCCTTTCTCTTCTGATTCCCCCACAGTCTTTCTTGCTGGAGGAAAGTAATGCAAAGAGAGAAATATTCAATGTTTTTTTTTGCCTTTGGAAAACCTGAAAACTCTGATCATTCCTCGAAAGCTTCTAACTTTAGCTTACTCTGTAGTGCTTTCTTTTCCATAACTCTTTGGGAAGAATCACACCTGACATCTGTACCCCTTTCATGTAAATCTGCACAGAGTTGCTCCCCAACCTGCATTTGCAGGTCTGTGTTAGCAGTGCTTCTAACTGGATCCCAGTTGGACTGTGTTCCCTGAAAAGTTTATATTAAAAATGTAAAGATATAAATATATTCACAAGCTTTTTCAAAATTGTGGTTAAGTATATTCACAACTTAACCATGCTATTTTATACAGAATATGAATGGACCTGCTTGGAATACATACAGAGTATATATTTAATTTAATTTAATTTAATTTATTTATTTATTGCTGAGGAAGATTGTCCCTGAGCTAACATCTGTGCCCATCTTCCTCTATTTTGTATATGGGACGCGACCACAACATGGCTTGACAAGCAATGTGTAGGTCCACACCCAGGATCCAAACCCACGAACCCCAGGCTGTCAAAGCGGAACATGTGAACTTAACCACTATGCCACCAGGTTGGCCCCTAGAGTATATATTTTAAATAGAAAATATCAAAATATATCTGAGTAAGGGAGGCCAGCCCTAGTGGCCTAGTGGTTAAGTTCAGCATGCTCTGCTTCGGTGACCCAGGTTTGGTTCCTGGGCGCGGGTGTATACCATTCATCAGTGGCCATGCTGTGGCGGCAACCCACATACAAAATAGAGGAAGATTGGCAACAGATGTTAGCTCAGGGTGACTCTTCCTCAGCAAAAAAAAAACAGGAAGATTGGCAACAGATGTTAGCTCAGGGCAAATCTTCCTCAGGAAAAAAAAAAATATATATATATATATCTGAGTAAGAATAAAAGGTATTAGAGCAATTATGACACACCAGTGTTCTCTACTATATTTAACTACAAATTATATAAACACATTGTAGATTTCTTTAAGAAAAAACTTCAGTAAATTACTTCAAAAAGATTTATTAATAAATACCAGGTAATCAACTATATGCGATTCTGTATTACTACTATAAATTTTTTTAATATCACTATCCATTTTGTTATGTCTGATAACTGTAATAAATAATATTTATCTCAGAACTTTAAAATCACAAAAATATAAAAGAAAAGTAAAAATAGATCTAGGAAGTTTTTATATGAAACAAATTTTTTTAATTAGGTTTTTGTTTTTTTTTTTTGGCAGCAGTTGGTGGTTAAAATAAAGTAAAAACAATTCCCTCATGATTGGAATCCCAGTTATGGTTCTGACTCAGCACCGAGAGCCTCAGGGTAGCATCATGGGGCACGAGTCACTGGCCCAGACCTCCAGGATCAGCTACTCCTAGCCCCTCATTTCACAGCAGAAGGTCCTTGAACGCAGCTTTCTCTGGTTCAGCCCCAGGAGCCATGGGGTCTGAGGCTGTAGAACAAGCTGCCTCCCTGGGAGGGAAGGGAGCACTGGGTCCCACTATTTACAACATAAGTTAATCAGGGCTGGAAAAGCTCTTTCTTCCCAAAGCATATTTAACTAATCAGGGCATTGTTCCATTTGCTCAATTCGAGTGTGGAATATTTTGCTTTGCTTTGGCCTATGGTATTCTGGGGATGAGCACACTGAAGCCTGCTCAAAGGGAGAGGAAAAAAGCATTGTTGGAAAGCAGTTACCTAAAGTCACGCTGTCCCTTTAGAAAGCTTTTGTTCGAGGACGTTTTTCCCTCATCCTACTCTAGCTGCGCACGTCTACCCCCCACACCCCTCCTTGTGCCTCTCTCTAAAACAAGGAGTGATTGTCAGGCAACTCTTGAAACACGCCCATATCAACTTATTTTGGAAGTCTACCCCTTTTTCTTTTTTCTCCATCTGCTATCTCTGTGCTCCGCCAGTCGACACACAATGACTTCAGGTGAGGCACCTCCCACAATCACCAATGATTTTGTATTGAAGTTACTTTGAAAAAACATTTTTGCAACCAGCTCCAGCAATAACTATTTTACAAGTATGACCTTTTATTTTTAGTTTCTCATAATCAACTTTATTTTTAATCGTGTGTATACAAAGCTGTCTTCTAAGGGTCCAGTATTTGGCAATGTCTGTAGCCTATGGTTTCCAGTTCACAAAATTCTATTTGTAACTTTAGCCCTTTGCCCTTCACAACCCCAGCCACCCTAGATTCCTTTCAAAGGCGTCATGGTGCAGTAGAAGGAGACTGGACTTTGGATTTAGAACATTCTGATTTGTAGTCCCTGCTCTGCTACTTTCTTGTGGTCTTGAGAAGGTTTTTTAACCTCTCTGAACCCAAGTTTCTTCACCTAGAAAGTCAAGATAATAAATATACCCTGCAGAATTGTTGAGGTTGAAATGAGATTAATGTCTGGGAGGCTCCAGGCCAGTACCTCGCTCAGAGGAGATGATCAATAAATGGTCGCAATCATACTAATAAGCCAATATCATAATTACAGGGACGCCAGAGAAGCCAGTTTGCCCTCATCCCTTAGAAGTGCCATAGAAGGGCCATTTAGTTTATTGTTTTTATTTTGGATTTTGATTTTTTTATTCAGGCTGCCTCCAAGTTTAGAGAGAGAGCATTCCTTGCTCTAGTTAGAATCAGGATGGGACCTTAAACTGCTTTTTTACAGAGGCAAAGTTTACCTCGGTAAGAACATTCTCAGCTCTGGGTTGAGTCCCCAGATTTATTCCCAGGCCTGTGACAACTGAGGAGAGTCTGCAACAGGAAGAAGTTTCCACCTTCCCGGGCGGGCTGCGGGGCAGTGTGAAGAGGGGGAAGAGAGTTGAGACCCGCAGAGGGTGCTCAAGGTGGACAGCTGCCCCGCGGGGCAGAGGGACCAGAGCACGGGGGAGAGTTGGATTTACTGTGGCAGCTGCGTGTGCAGGACCTGGAAGGAAAGCACACCCTGTGATGTTGGGTGCCTGTTTTCAGAACAGGAGAGGAAAGGGGTGATCAGACAGAGCTGGTAAGGAGAATAGGGTCAGCCCCTGAGATGGAGCTGAGAGGACTTTTTAATATTAAGGGGAGAAAATACTGTGATAGCAGCCATACGGAGGGAGGGTCCTAGGAGAGCTCTTAGGACCTACTAGGTACATGATAACTGTTGTGGGTCACTGTTGGGATGAGTGGATCCAGCAGAGCCAGGCCTCCGCTCTGGGCTGTCTGCCACGACCTGCTTACTCCAGAGGGATCAATCATGGAAAGTAGGCCTGGGGCAGAAGAGGGAGTAGAAGGGAAGTTTGGTGTCCCAATTACACACTCCCCTCCCCCAGCCCCTTCTTCCCACATGCCACCCAGAATAGCCCTGGCATCTTTATTGGGTCAGGCTGCCAATTCGCCCTGATCCACTGCCCTGCTCGCCCAGCCCTGTCCTTCTGTCCTGCTCCCAGAGCCCGCAGCCTTCCAGGCGCACTTCAGCCCCAGACTGTTCTGTGTGTACTCCTGAGAGACAGTGCAGCATCATAAAATAAAATATTTGGGAAGGCTTAATTCCAAGTCTCTTCCTAACCGTATGACCTTGGACGCAAAAGGCACGTGGCTTGTCTGAGCCTCAGTCTCCTTGTCTGCCCTGTCTACACCTCAAGAGGTTGTTGTAAAGTTCAAAGGGGATGCATAGAGGCACCTTATGAATGACAACTTGTTATTTTACTAATTTCCCGCTCCCCTCTCAGAGCCGTCACCGATGCTGCCGCTCTCCCCGCACGCAGCCTCCCCGCCTCCCGGAGGCTCTGCAGCAGCAGAGTGAGCTGGGGCTTCTGCAGCCTCCTCCTTCCTTGTTTTCATCTGTAAAGGGGGTCAGCAGGGACCCCTCAGTGGGCTCCAGCACTCTTTTGTCTGCGGATAGAGTGAACTACAAGAATGTTATTTCTCATTACTCTCCTCTGCAAAGGCAGGCACTGTTCTGTTGGCTCCTGCACGGCTTGTTCTCCTCTTCAAGGACAGAGTGTCCTATCCGTGAATTACTCGGCCTGTTTCTTCTCCTCTTCTGTCTTCTGTCTGCCTTTTGGCTTTTATCAGTGCTTGTTTGTATCCCTGCTTAAATTGTGGAATTGGGGATAAATCATCATCACAGCTGCCACATGTTGAGCCTTGCGGTGTCCTGTGCTGAGGGCTTATCTGGTTTCATCTCAGCAATTCTGCCTGACAGGGATGAGCTCGCTGAGGCTCAGAGATATTAAACCACTTCCCAATGTAACAAAGCTCTCAGGGGTAGAGCCAGCATTCAAACTCAGGTCTGTCTTACCACAAAACCTGTTATTTTTTTAATGGAAATAACTTTCTTTCTTTCCTATCTTTTTTTGTTTGTTTTGAATAATAAAAGTAATATATCACACTCATCAAATTGCTGAAAGGAAAAAGTCTGATATACTATAATTTGGCTAGAACGTAGAGCAATTTGAAAAGCAATTTGGCAATATTTAGTAAAGTTGAAAATGAATACACCCTACGACACAACCATTCCATTCCTGGGTATATATCCCAGGGAAGCTGTTGACTATGTACTTGAAGATACCTATGCAGAAATGTTTATAGCAGCACTGTGTTTAATGGAGGAAAAAAGAGAATTAACCTAGATGTCTATCAACAAAAGAATATATATGAAACATATATATGTATAAAATGCTATATTGAAACTTTAAAATACTTGATATAGTTAAACATTAATAATATAATCTAGAGCTACATGGATAAACCTGAAAAACGTTTGTCGAGCAGCACAAAAGAAAGGCAGTAAGTACACTATACAGTTAAAATTTAGAAATAGACGTGCAAATACTACATATATTATGTTTATGAATACCCATATATATAAATAAGTATAAAAACATGCATGACATTGATAAGCAACAAACTCAAGAGAGTGATTAACCTGGGGAAGGAGAGAGATGGGTGTCTTAAAAACTGTCTACATTTTTTTTTTTTCCCCTGAGGAAGATTTGCCCCAAGCTAACATCTGTGCCAATCTTCCTCTATTTTGTATGTGGGTTACTGCCACAGCATGGCCACCGATGAGTGGTGTAGGTCCGTGCCCAGGGACTGAACCCGGGCCATCGAAGCAGAGCGTGGTGAACTTAACCACTACGCCACAGGGCTGGCCCCTACATTTTATTTCGTAAAAAAGGATTTGGTGGGGGCAGCCTGGTGGTGTAGTGATTAAGTTCACACGCTCCACTTCAACGGCGTGGGGTTTGCAGGTTCGGATCCTGGGCGCAGAACTATGCACTGCTAATCAAGCCATGCTGTGGCAGGCATCCCACCTACAAAATAGAGGAAGATGGGCATGATGTTAGCCCAGGGCCAATCTTCCTCTGCAAAAAGAGGAGGATTGGCAGCAGATGTTAGCTCAGGGCTAATCTTCCTCACCAAAAAAAAAAAAAACAATTTGGTGTTAAGTATAACAAAATGTTAAGATTTGACAAAGCTGGATGGTAAGCATACAGATATATATTATTTTCTATACTTTTCTGAATGTTTGAAATAATTCATTAGATATAAAGTTATACATATTCATTGTAAAAAAATTCAGATATTGCAGAAAGGCATAAAGATAATAAAAATCACCTATAATCACGCCATTCAAGGACAATAACTGTTAACGTTTTGTTGAATATCCAGACTTTTTTCTAAGCATATGCACACATACACACAAACGTACACACACATTTCTTTAAAAACAAAACAAAAACTTCATCTTTTCATTTGCTTTTTTATTTAGTATGTTGTGGAAATCTTTTCATGTATACATAGAGCCACACACCATTTTAATGACTACATAATATTCCTTCCCATGGCTGAATAATAATTCCACTGGTCCCTATTGATGCACATTTGGGTTGTTTCTAATTTTTTGCAGTTGTAAATAATATTGCAGCAAACATCCCTGCATGTAAATTTTTGTCTCCATCTGTGATTATTTCCTTAGGAAAATTCATAGGAGTGAGAATTTGGGTCAAAGAATATGCACTTTTTAAAAGCCAAGCCTGAGTTTTGTTTTGTTTGTTTTTCAAATAACACCTTTATGGAGATGTAGTTCACATGTCATATAATTCACCATTTTAAAATGTATAATTCAGTGGATTTTAGTATATTCACAGAGTTGTATAACCATCACCACTATCAAATTCCAGAACATTTTCATCACTCCAAAAAGAAACCCCAAACCCGTTAGCAATCACTTCCCATCCTTCCCAGTGTCCCCAGCCCCAGGCAACCACTAATCTACTTTCCGTCGCTGTGAATTTGCCTATTCCAGATATTTGATATAAATAGAATCACACAATGTATGGTCTTTTGTGTGTACCTTCTTTCACTTAGCAAAAGGTTTTCAAAGTTTGTCCATGTTGTAGCACGTATCAATACTTCATTCCTTTTTATTGCTGAATAATATTCCATTCTATGGCTATACCATGCTTTCTTTGTTTATTCATCAGTTGATGGATATTTGGGTTACAGTCAGCCCTGCGTATCTGTGGGTTCTGTGTCCACGCGTTTCCCATCTGTGGATACGGAGGACCAACTAAGGGGCTCGAGCATTCTCAGATTTTGGTATTCACAAAGGGAGAGGAGGGGCGTCCTGCAACCAATCCTCTGTGGATACCGAGGGACACTGTATTTCTACTTTTTCACTATTCTGAATAATGCTGCTATGAACATTCACATACAGGTTTTTGTGTAGGCATATGTTTTTGATTCTCTTGACCCAGTGGAAGTGCTGGGTTATATAACTCTATATTAAACTTTTTGAAGAACTGCCAAACTGTTTCCAAAGTGGCTGCACCGTTTTACCTTCCCACCAATAACGTGTAAAGGTTTTTCTGTATCCTCACCAACATGTGTCATTGTCTGTCTTCTTTGGTTACAGTCATCCTAGTGACTGTGAAGTGGTATCTCGTTGTGGTTTTCATTTGCATTTCCATGATAACTAATAATATCTTTTCATGTGCTTATTGGCCATTTGTATATCTTCTTTGGAGAAATGGCTATTCAGATCCTTCGTCCGTTTTTAAATTGGATTGTTTGTCTTTTTATCATTGATTTGTAAGAGTTATTTACATATTCTGGATACAAGTCCCTTATCAGATATATGATTTGCAAATAATTTCTCCCATTTTGTAGCTTGTCTTTTCATTTTCTTTGTGATGTTCTTTGAAGCACAAAGTTCTTTGGTTGCTTGAGCGTTTTTTTTGTGTGTGTATGAGGAGATCAGCCCTGTGCTAACATCTGCCAATCCTCCTCTTTTTTTGCTGAAGAAGACTGGCCCTGGGCTAACATCTGTGCCCATCTTCCTCCACTTGATATGGGATGCCACCACAGCATGGCTTGCCAAGCAGTGCATTGGTGCGCACCCGGGATCTGAACCGGCGAACCCCGGGCCACCGCAGCGGAGTGCGCACTTAACCGCTTGCGCCACCAGGCTGGCCCCTGGTTGCTTGAGCTTTTGATGTCATATCTAAGAAACCATTGCTTAGTCTAAGGTCATGAAAATTTACCCCTATGTTTTATTCTAAGAGTTTTATAGTTTTAGCTCTTAAATTTAAGTCCATGATTCAGGGCCAGCCCCAGTGGGCTAGTGGTTAAGTTTGGCCCTCTCTGCTTTGGCGGCCCGGGTTCAGTTCCTGGGCACGGACCTACACCACTCATCTGTCAGTGGCTGTGCTGTGGTGGCAGCTCACATACAAAATAGAGGAAGATTGGCAACAGGTGTTAGCTCAGGGCGAATCTTCCTCAGCAAAAAAAAAAAACAAAAAAAGTCCATGATTCATTTTTTTAAATTGATATCTTAATAGTTTATAACGTTGTGAAATTTTGGTTGTACATTATTGTTTGTCAATCACCATATACATGTCTCCCTTCACCCCTTGTGCCCACCCCCCAATCCCCTTGCCCCTGGTAACCACTATACATTTTTCTCTGTCTGTGTGTTGGTTTATATTCCACATATGAGTGAGATCATGTGGTGTTTGTCTTTCTGTCTCTGGCTTATTTCACTTAAGATAATACCCTCCAGGTCCATCCATGTGGTTGCAAATGGGACAATTTTGTCTTTTTTTATGACTGAGTAGTATTCCATTGTGTGTGTGTGTGTGTGTGTGTGTGTGTGTATATATATATATATATATATATATACACACACCACATCTTCTTCTTTTTTTTTTTTTGTGAGGAAGATTAGCCCTGAGCTAACATCTGTTGCCAATCCTCCTCTTTTTGCTGAGGAAGATTGGCCCTGGTCTAACATCCGTCCCCATCTTCCTATACTTTATATGGGAGGCCACCACATACACCACATCTTCTTTATCCAATCATCAGTCGAGTGACATTTGGGTTGCTTTCACTTCTTGGCTATAGTGAATAATGCTGCAGTGAACCTAGGGGTGCATAAGCCTCTTTGGATTGTTGATTTCTGGTTCGTTGGATAGATTCCCAGTAGTGGGATAGCTGGATCTACATGATTCGTTTTGAGTTAATTTTATATGTGGTGCAAGGTAAGAGTCCCACTTCATTTTTTTGCCTGTGGATATCCAGTTGTCCCAGTACCATTTGTTGAAGAGACTATTCATTCCCCATTGAATGGTCTTGATACCCTTAGAGAAAATCAATTGATTGTAAATATAAGAGTTTATCTCTAGACTCTCAATTCTATTCCATTGATCTATATGCTGTTTTTATGCCAGTACCATACAGCCTTGATTACTGTAGCTTTGTAATAAGTTTTGAAACTGGGAAATGCGAGTCCTCCGACTCTGTGCTTTTTCAAGACTGTTTTGGCTATTTGGGGACCCTTGCATTTCAAGTCTGAGTTTTTAATCATTTTATTGTGCTGACTCCTATGAAGGAATATGAAAAGCAGAACCACTGATCATCGATGGTTTTGTGTAGTGTGTATATGAGTCTGAAAGCCAAAATAAGATTGGATTTTCCTTTCTTCATTCCAGCCCTCAGTCAAATCTTTTTACTGTGGAAAAAAATTGAAGCAACAAGAGTGAAGAAATATGTGCCTCCTTGTGTTGTACTAGTTTTAGTTGTCAGGTTGTATTAGAGCAAAGAGAAGAAAACTCCAGAATCTGCATTCTTCAGGCCCTCCGGGCTACTTGAATGATACTTAATTCCTCATGATATCATCTCCCCGCTGCGTTCGAAGGAAATCCATTCTAATATAGGCTCTTCCCTACAGCAGTAGCAGCCAAATGAAGAAGCGGCCAACGTCTGCGGTGGGCTACAAGAGGCCTATCAGCCAGTATGCTCGGGTTGCCATGGCAATGGGGTCCCACCCCAGGTACAGGGTAAGAAGCTGGGAAGTGAAGGGGGGAGGGGACAGAGAGCCCAAGGGAGGTGATGCTCACAGCCTCTGTTTCATCTGCCTACCTCCTCACCTTGCTACACCTAGTAATATACTGAGCGCCTAGAAGGTATGATCATCAGGGCCACTGCTCATGTCTGGCCTGATATTCCCACTATAGGCTGAAAACATAATGTTTCTGGAGTTGGATGTGTCTCCTCCAGCTGTCTTTGAGATGGAATTTTCTCATGACCAAGAACAAGACCCTCGTGCACTACACATGGAGAGGCTTATGCGGTTGGACAGCTTTCTGGAAAGACCTTCCACGTCTAAAGTCCGAAAGTCCAGGTCCTGGTCAGTACCACCATGGTCAGAGTGGGCAATGGACTTAGAAGGCGTGGAAACCACATGGGCTGATCGAGGCTGAATAGGGTTTTGGTTATACCCAAAGGGCACCAAGGGAGGGTGACAACTGGGGCTGTGGGGGTGGAGCTCCTACAGCAACAGGATGAGGGAGAAGAAAGTCCTCACTTTTCTGTTTTCTGCACTTCCCCAACCTCCCCCTTCACCCACCTTATCCCTACCCCCTGCAGGTGCCCGAGTCCTCAGCGGCCTCCAGCCTCAACCACACATGCCTCGCTGGCCTCCGCTGCTCTGCACCCCACGACCGTGCTAGACCACGAGTGACAACCTTCGGTCAGGCTGCCCATCTGACAGTCTCCTGGAATGGGGCAGCCAACCCTGTATCATCTCCCCTGCCGCTCGGTGTGCGTGTGTGTGTGTGCATGTGCGTGTGCATATGTATGAGGGGGTGAGAATCTGGCAGACCGTGCCTCTGCCTGCTCTTCTTAGCCTCCTTTATTTAATTAATGTTATTTATTCGTGGAGCTCAGTTAGTGTGGGAGAGATGCCCTCGCCTGAGCCTGCTGTGGTCACTGCATAGCCTCCTTTTCTTCTGACTTTAGACCCCTCCCCCCCGAGTCAGACATCAAGCTCCTCCCCATCAGCTGCCCCCGGAAGGGAAGGTGGCCAGTGCCTGGGAAGAGAGTACTGTTTCTACCTGTCTCGCTCCATAATCTCCATCTCCTCCTATGCTGAAGGTGAGCAGCTCCTAAGCACTTTCTGGGACTAGAAAAATGCTAGATGTCCCCTGAGGACAAGAGACATCCTGACAGTGCTCCCAGCAGAGAGAGCCCCGCTCTCCACTTTCTGCGCCTCAGACAACCTCTTTCGGCTTCTCGGGCTCCTTTTCAAGGACTTAAAAGACCTCACCGACACCACCCATGCTCTTCAGCTTTGGCAAGAACTCATGGCTTCCCAAACTCTGCCTCCTGCCCACATTCCCAAGATGGGAATTATGAACCAACCAGTTGCTGCCTCCTGGGGACCTGCAGGAAATGGAACAGTAATGGAGACAACATGGACAGTCATCAAGGGAAGTCCCTCATCTAGGTCTCTTTGTTTCTGTCCCCTCTGAGAAGTAACTTTGGTCAACAAATGATCAAGCCACCTCCCCATTTCTGAGATGCTACTCCTTCCTGCTTTGATCATTTTCCCTGCAGCTGCTGGATCCCAGTTCATAGTGGGAGAGATCAACGCCATTCTCCCCTTGGCTAAGCAAAGGGATCAGAATCTATTGCTTTTCCCCTCATTTAGCATAGGAGACGGAGACCCAGGCATAATCTGTCAACTTTGCCCATTACCCCTGTTTCTGGACACTATTGTGTTGAAAGCTGACCCTTTCTTCAGCGTTGTGCAAATTGGTCCCTAGGGAAGTACTCCTCACCTTCCATTGTCACATCCCAAGATGTCTCCTGGTATCTCAAGTGATAAGTAAATTTCTACCAAAAAAAAAAAGAGAGAGAGAGATTAGTTTTCCTTGACTTACTTTTTCAGTGTGTATTTTGATGGAGGAGTGAAGAGGTAATCATGAAAGAAAACAAGTGGTTTAGGATTTCAAAATGCCCTAATAGTGGGCATTCCTAATAGGAATAATCCAGTTCCTAGAATATGAGGAGTTTAGTCCTTGGGGTAAAGACATGAAACTGACAGATCTGCCTGCAATTTGGTCTGTGGGAGGTGGGGGGGGGGGTGCTGATTACCTGGTTATTCTCTTTCCATCGGGACATGACCTCTTCTTTCACAGTTCAAGTTCTGCTCTAAGGACCGAGCTATGGTTTGGTTCAACTCAATGATGCTGTCATTTCTGCTGTAATTACTGGCCTAGATGGTTGGGCAGCTCACTTGCCATTTGCTCCTGTCCATCAAGGAAATAACATTTTTCCTCAGAGCCCAAGAGATTATTTGAGACTCAGGATTCAGATCAGAGATTGAGCTGTGGCTGAGACAGGAGTTGTGTATAGAAATCCCCCAGGTGGCCTGGGCTCAGGGGACCCTCCCGGCTCGTGTCGGGCAGCCTCCCCCACTGACCTCTTTCTTGTTTGTGGATGAAGCAGCACGTGTCACCCCCATTCATCACTTGGACTCTGCATTGTCTGGTCACTCAACCCTCACAGTCTTATAGCACAATATACCCAACTTCACCACCCCCAGTCTGAGGGCTGGGCTCGAGGTGTGGTCGGAGGAGGAGCTCCTGCCTGCGGTTTTGTGTACGTGTGTATGTGTGTGTGTGTGTTTGTGTGTGTGCTTACCTCCACAGAAGACACTCTACACTCAGCGTAATATATACTGGAACACGGCCACTGGGGTGGCTGGATCTCAGTTTCTGTCTCTCTCTCTTTCTCTTCTTTTCCTTTTGATGTATCAAACATTTGATTGACAAAATAAGGGCCTTGATTAGGACCAAATTTCCATGTCTGTTGCTATGGTCTTTATTTGGGATGACAGTTAACAATGCAGTGGCCCATTCTTGTCACTCTATACATATGACAATACAGGACATATGTAATATATAAATATATATATAAAACATTACCCTCTGTCTCCTTGGCTTAGGATGAGGCCTCTCTGTTGAGCTGACGTGCACCTGCAGCTCAGTGCTGCCAGCAGCCTGCAGGCCCCAGCCCTGTTCAAATTAACACAGTCGATAATAAAGGAATGAATATTGGACAGAGTTGGGTGCCTGCCTTCTCTTCCCTTTGTTTCTTCCTACTTTTACTCCCTTTTTCATTTTCTCCCTTCTCTCTCTTCCTTGTTTTTCCAAGAGGGGTTCAAGAGTATTTGGAGCTCGGCTGTAGTTATCAGCACCTTGGAAAAGAACTGGCTGCTTAATAAAAGGGGATCTGGTGCCAGCCCTGTGGCTTAACGGTTAAGTGCGCACGCTCCGCTACTGGCGGCCTGGGTTCTGTCCCGGGCGCGCACCGACCCACCGCTTCTCCGGCCACGCTGAGGCCGCATCCCACATACAGCAACTAGAAGGATGTGCAACTATGACATACAACTATCTACTGGGGCTTTGGGGGGAAAAAAAAGGAGGATTGGCAATAGATGTTAGCTTAGAGCCGGTCTTCCTCAGCAAAAAGAGGAGGATTAGCATGGATGTTAGCTCAGGGCTGATCTTCCTCACAAAAAAATAAATAAATAAAACTGTTTAAAAATAAATAAAAAATAAAAGGGGGTCCATCTGCCCAGTAGGGCTGAGGAGCAGGGCCCAGGCTCTGGCCTGAACTTTGTCTCAGACCTATGGCAGCAGCTGGTCAAGTCCTAGGGTAGGGGTCCCCACCCAGTTAATTCGAGCTATTAGTAGATTTTAGAACAGCCTAGATGCTGTCCAGATTAGCTGTCAATATCATTTGACAGCTCTGCCCCCTTTGCTCCTCCATGTATCAGCCAAGAGAGATTAAAGCAGGAAATAATGTGTGGCAAAGCACGTAGACGGGCCTGGCACATGGTGGGTGCTGAATTAAAATAACTTAAAAGACTAGCTTCCCCTTATCCTCTCTTCCCGGGGCCTCTTTCCCTCCCCCTGGGTTCTAGCTATTGACTCCCTGTTAGATGGAGGTCTTACAGGAAATGAAAAGTAGTTGCTGCTAAACACACAAACACAAAGCTCCTCATTCCCAGGGGAGCACTGTGGTTGGCCTGGTGCACAAAGCATGTCAGTGAGCCCGGGTTTGGGCACTGACGGTTCTCCTGGGGGAGCTCCCTGCCTCCATGCCAGGCTGTAGCCCTGAGTTCTAACAGGGTTCCAGGGCTGGAGAGGCTCTGCTGTTTGAGAGGGATCTGCCAGGTTGTGTTAGATCCTTTAGACATGCGCCCTCATTCAATCCTCCGCAGTGGGAATTATTGTCACTGGTTTATAGATGAGATTTAGGGAAATTAATTAACTTGGCTAAAGACGTGCAGTTACTGATGAAGCTGGACTTCCAGACTCTAAAGTCCATATTTTTTTCTTCTGTGCCACGCTACCTCTACCATCTGTACCTCAGGAAAACTGATAGGAGAAAGCCAGGGAAAGAAGGGCAGAGTGGTTGGAACTAAAGCCAAATCTCCAGACCCTCAACCTGGGGATCCTATTTAAAAACCACTCATGGGCCGGCCAGGTGGCGCAAGCGGTTAAGTGTGCGCGCTCCGCTGCGGCGGCCTGGGATTCCCCAGTTCCGATCTGGGCCCGCACCGACGCACCACTTGTCAAGCCATGCTGTGGTGGCGTTCCATATAAAGTAGAGGAAGATGGGCACGGATGTTAGCCCAGGGCCAGTCTTCCTCAGCAAAAAGGAGGATTGGCAGATGTTAGTTCAGGGCCGATCTTCCTCACAAAAAAATAAAAACCACTCGTGCCTCCCGTTGACAGTGGGGTCATGTGTGTGGCTGAGATAGGTAGAGCTCCACAAATCGGCCAGAGGGTAGGAACTCACCCTTGGCTGAGTCTATTGTTGACTCTTTGTGGATAAGGCAACTGCTGCGTTTCACTTTTTCCTCCCAGACTGGGCACCTGAGCTCCAGAGAGTTCTTTCTGTTTTCAGATGCCCAGGGCTGGGGGTGTGTTAGTTAGAACCCTTGGCCGCTACTGAAGATTCCCTTAAGCTAGCCTGAACAAAATAAGGACACAGAAGTATGCAGTGGACTCCAAGGGCTAGGACAGAACGAGGCCTCTGGAGTGACCTAGTACTGGGGACTCACATACCGCAAAGACCCTCCCTGTTTCACCACACTTCTCCTTCCTGTGTGGGGTTCGTGCTCTTTCCTCAACTGCTCCACTTCATGACGTAGAAAACACGTCTGCCAGTAGCTTTCTATTTACATGATCCAATCATCTGGGGAGACTTAGAATCTCAGTCCCAATGCCAAATTCATGGGAATGTGATTCCAATTCAGCAGTTTGGGTCAGGTGGGTGGGAACATGATATATGAACAAGATCTCCAAGAGTCCTACTACTATAACCATGTGTATGGGTGGGAGTGGAAATATATTTGTCAAAAAAGATGATAGGGATGGCGGTGGGGGTAGGGTGTGCTCTGGGCAGGTTGTGTCAGATGTCCATGACCAGTGCCTCTATCACCCAGGATGGCTAAAGAAAAATTTGCTCTGAGCTTATCCTATTATTCTGGCCATTTTTCTTACAACAGATCACCTGCATCAAAATTACCCCCCTCAGAGATTCTACTTCATTAGGTCCAGGAGAGATCAGTGTGGTAGACACTACAGATTGCCTTTCCAATAACCGTTCTTCCCTTCTTCCTTACTTACAAAATAATTTTGTCCAAGGATGGCAGTGCACAGCCAGACTCCCTTGCAGCAATGGGTGGCCATGTAGCATGGTTTGGGCTAAGGAGATGTAAGTGGAAGTTGGCTAGGGATTTCTGGAAATGGTTTTGCTTTCCTGATATGGACATCGCTCATTTCTCCTCTTCTCCTTTCTTCTTCCTGCCTAGAACTCAAATGCACCTCCTAGAAGTGCATTCATTCATTGAACAAATATTTATATGTAACCTATATATTCCAAGTATTGTTCCAAGTGCTGGGAATACAGCAGGGAATAGAACAGACAGAAGTCCCTGTCCTCACGGTGCTTACGTTCTAGGGTGGGGAGAAAGACATTAAGCAAGAAAAATGTATCACCTATCAGATGGTGATAAGCATGGTTGAGAAAAATAAAGCGGAGACGGGAGACGAGAGTTCCAAGTACTGATAGGAGTGGGGAGTTAAAGCCTTTACTAAGAAGGTGATGTCTGAGCAAATTCCTGAAGGAGATAAGGAAGTGGACTCCAGGAGAGGGAAAGCAAATGCAGGCTTCGTGGATGAGAGCGTGTCAGGCTTGTTCAAGAAGTAGCCGCCATATTGTAACTTCAAAGCAACAAGTACTCCATGTAAAGGTTGATAGAGTGGAGAGAAGGGAGACACAAGTACCTGACAGAGTTGGTGCTGCTGCACCAGCCTGGATGCCAGACAAGCCCCTACAGATTTAAGCCAGTGTTAGGGGGATTTGCCGAGAATCTGCATTTGAAACAAGCACCTCTAGGTGATTCCAGTGAACATTCACTCAAGTCGAGAATCTGGGTTCCAGCCGTTTGTGATTCCCAGTCATGCTCACAGTGGGCCTGCCCTTCAACAAGCGCCAACATTGGGGCCACCTGCCTATGTAAACACCAGGACTGCACTCAAGGATGGTAGGGGCACAGGGCACAAAGCCACTTGAGGGCACCTCGGAGCCCCTGGAGCCCCTGTGCTCAGCCACATGTCGCTTCTTCACAACTGGGGGAGGGAGGGGACGGTTTGTTTGAGCTAGAAAACCAAAGTGATGATTTAACATCCAAAGCTCCCATTTTGCAATAAGGAAAAGTAGACCCAGAAAAGGAAGGTGATTTCCTGTAAGTCACGCTAATGGTTAGCAGGCAAGGTGGGCCTGGAAAGCATAAGGACTTACTAGTCAGACACACTGTTTATGTTATTTAATTTTATTTCTGTTTAAAAATTACTTTTAAACTCACAAAACATTTGCAAAAATTGTACTAAGGACTCCCATATACTCTTTTTTTGTTTTGTTTTGTGAGGAAGATCAGCCCTGAGCTGACATCCATGCCAATCCTCCTGTTTTTGCTGAGGAAGACTGGCCCTGGGCTAACATCTGTGCCTATCTTCCTCCACTTTCTATGGAACACTGCCACAGCATGGCCTGACAAGGGGTGCATCTGTGCACGCCCAGGGTCCGAACCCGGGCCGCCAGCAGTGGAACGAATGCACTTAACCGCTACACCACCGGGGCCTGCCCCTCCCATATACTCTTCACCCAGAGACCCCGTTCAAGTTTTGCCAACTGTTCCAAGAACGACCTTTATAGCAAAAGGATCCAATCCAGGATCATGTGTTGTACTCAGTCTCTTTAGTATCTTCTCTAGAAGAGTTCCTCAGTCCTTCCTGGTCCTTTACACCCTTAACATTCTTTAATGTTACAGGCCAGCTAATCTGTAGACTGTCCCTCAATTCAGGTTTGTCTGTCTCCTCATTAGATTCAGGTGATGCCCAGAAGTGACGCTCTGGTCACTATATCCCATCAGGTGGCACACGATGACAGTGCTTTGTCCTATTACTGGTGATGTTAACTGATCAGTTATTAAGGTGGTGTCTGCCAAGCTTCTCTATTGTAAAGTAGTTACTCTTTATCCCGTTATAATTAGTAAGCATTTTGTGAGGAGATACCGTGAAACTATGTAAATATCTCACTCCTCTAAATTTCACCCACTAGTTTTAAAATCCATTGATGCTTTCTGCTTAAGCATTATTAATTTAAATTAATTATTGCTATATGGTTGCTAAATGATGGCTTTTTAATTTCATTATTTCTTCTACATTTATTAGTTGACATTAACTTGTGAGAAACAGCTTTCTCTTCCCCTTATTTGTTTGTTTGTTTATATCAATGTGAATTTATGAATTCCTATTTTATTCAATGGGTTATATGTTATAATCCATTATTACGTTGTTTGTTTTTTTGTTCAAATTATCCCAGATTTCGTCAGTGGCAGTGCCTTCAAGCTGGCTTCTGTGTCCTTTTGAAATGTTCCCACTATTCTTTGAGCACTTCCTTACTTTGTGCCACAAAAAGATGTTCCAGACTTATCCAAGGAGTCCTGAATCCTTTTAGTGGAGAATGGTGCGCTTGTTGCTAATAGCTGTCTCTACTCCCAGGCGCTCTCAGTGGACAGAGCTTGGAAATATATGTGTGGGTGTGTATATATATATATATAGTACACTCATGCTTCACATACACGCACTTTACAATTATATTTACTTTACGTCTACCTATCTAACCATGAGTTCACGCTTCCTCCAGTTCTAACCCAGCATCTCAGGGTTTATTCCTGTGTTCCTGTTTTTCACATTTATAACTCTTTTCTCTGACAGTTGAGAAACCTGCCTTTCATTAACCTCAATATTTTTATTTATTTGCCCAATTCCTGTGTACTTGGTCAATTTCTTGACCCCCACAGGGCTGCCACTCTGTTCAGTTGCCCTCCTCATGTGGGCCCCGACCTCTGCCAGGCCCCTGCTCTGCTTGGCCTTGCCTAGTGGCTTTTTGACTGAATTACTAAGGAAGAACGGAAGAAAAGGAGGGAGAGAGGGAGAGACACATTATGTTTGAGGAACCCTCCTCTATTTTATATTCCTCTCTATGTGCTGCAGCAAATTTAGAAAAATCCAAGAGGATACGAAAAGAAGGGATGTGAACCATCCCTACTCCAGGGGTTTACAAATTGAATGGTCAGGAAGAAATTCTTTCTGAATGCTGAGAGCAAAAACCCAGCGTGCTCATCACCCACCCTGGTGTTCACTGTGCACGCATCTGGCTTCCATCTGGCGCCTGTCCTCGCTGGTATCAGGGACCCTCTCTTGTATGCCCCTAGGCAAGTCAGTCAACTCCCTGGGGCTCAGGTTCCTCATAGGAAAGGTCAAAGTGAAGACTTTTCCCCACCCCACCCCTCATCAGCAGTTGCTGATGATAAGAGACACTACCGAATTTTACAAAGAATAAAGAACCCTATAAATGCAATGGGCTATTATTGTGGTTATATTGGTTAGGACGTAAGATCAGCTGCCTAATGGAGATCTAAAATAATTGGAGCTTAAACAAGATAGGAGTTTTATTACTCTCTCACATAGTAATATGGGTATAAGTAGACCAGAGCTGGTTTGGAGACTGATAGGGCTGTTCCATGGGATTAGAGACCTACACGCCTTCCATCTTGCTGATTTAACATATTTAGAGTGTTGTCCTTGAACACATGGCCAAGATGCTCATCACCACATCTGCATTCCAGTCAGTGGAGGGAGAAAAGGTGAAGTCGAGGGCGTGCCCTGTTCCTCTATGGGAACTCGGAAGTTGCATAATCCTATTGGCCAGAACCTTGTCACACCTACCTTCAAGGTGGGAATCTGTGTCTTTATTCTGAATGACTAATAATCACCGGTTTTATTATGGTGCAACTGTATGTATTAGCCCTGTTCCTGTTCACAAGCCCTGTATTCTTTGGGCTTTTCATAACGGCCTCTGCAGAGTCCAGATGTGTCTCTGCCAAGGACAGCAGAGCTACAGTTTGCAGGAGTTGGAGCTTCTACAACTTTGGCAAGAGGGAGGAAAGCTCTTATTAAGAAAAAGAATGAAAATTGTGAAACAAAATTAGGTATAAAAGTGAATACTTGTTTAGAATGAGAGAATAAATCACAACAAATTACACAATTTAAAAGCTGACAAATACCAGAACATCACAAAATTCAGAAAAACAATATAATGTTTTTATTATTCAAATACCTAACATACCTCTCTAAAACTTTTTGCCCTGCATTTTCTGACTGTGTACTTTTTGGTTGCCTCTGCATACAACAACAATTTTGTAATATTTTCTAGCCAAAAAATGGGAAAATAATTTAGTCTTCCTTTTAACATGGTTGACTGAAAATTTTTTTTATTATTAAGAGTTTAGAAAAGTTTCCTTATGCTTCAACTCATTATTGGTAATGTCATGTAAATTTTTAGAATTATGGTTAAATTGGGAGACACCTCTATCAAATTTCTTTCATATATGAGCTATAAGATTTCAGGGAATTTCAAGTTATTTGTGTGCGTGTGTAGTGACTAATCCCAAATACTGTTTGAAATAATAATGCTCATTAATCAGTTTGTTGACAATATCTTAACTGTAATGGCTTATTAGGAATTTTTTATATTTCATACGTCAGTATTTGTTGGGATGCAGAAAACATATAACATACACAGAGATGTACTAGCTCTTTTAGTACTGCTACAAGATTGTGCCTGCAAACACAAGAATTGTGATAATTCTCTTTTGCACAGTTTCCATCAAAAAGAGGGAAAAAAAATGAATTGTGTGTTGTGAATACATACACTGTGTCATGGACATTCCTCCCAGGAGAGAACTTCCCTTTTGATCAGGCATTGATGAGAAGCAAATATTCCATTTACTGTTTTGCATGTCTGATCACTGGAAGAATTTTCCACAGACTAGCTTTTGGCTCTGTAAATTTCAAATCTTGTCCCTTCTTCACTACCCACAGATGTCTGGTGCCAGGCACTGTAGGACTCTTTGTTATCAATTTGTGTTCTCTGACCCTGCACCTTCATATTTTGCCACCAGAGTGGGTGAGTTGGCAGAGTGGGTGATAGGAGTATTCCTGGCAGGCATTCCTACACCAGGTCAGCACAATAATCTATCTATACACGCAAGTGACTGTGAACCACATAAATATATCCCACTAAACCAAACTAAATATGTCCCCAACTCAACTTCCCTTTAGCTACATCTCAAAAATGCATGCAGCCATGTCATGAGGGTAAGAGGGAAGTAGGAGTAGAAAGAGACAGTGGTCTTAAGTGACTGTAGCTAAAATATCTTACTTTTAGAATTTTTTAAGAACCATATGAGCATATGAATACTGGGCCCTTCAAGCAGGGAGTCCTGGGGTTTCAGCTTCAGTAGCTTCATCGTAAATCTACCTCAGTCCCCCTAGAAGCAGGGCAGCACTTTTATGGCCATGATTCAAGGTAGAAAGCAACTTTGCATCCCCTTTGGTACCCGAGCCCTGCCTTTTCTGCCCTCCTCTCCATCCCAAAGATCTCTCCTCCTGAAGAAGAGAACATAAATGGGCAAGTATCACCATGGAAAAATTTCTTAATATAAAGCTTTTTTTAAAATTATAAGATTAATACATGCCAAGTCATAAAATTTGAAATAAACATATACACACATATGCACACACACACAGGACATTAAACAATACCTAGATAAATAATTTTAATTTTTTTGTCTATGTATTTTAGAAACTATTAAGAAAGGGTGGCTAAGAGCTGCTCATCCCACCTTGGGACTGTGCCCAGCCCCTGTTCACAGGCAGCATTCACGGAGGCTGAGCTTCTCCAGAGTGTTGCTGCTCGGCATGACAGGGGTGTGGGTGTGCGCATGTGCATGCATGCACTCCTATTTGTACACACACAGGTATACACACTTGTTCTACATCAGGTATGGTGTAGAATCTGTGTTCTGTTTGGCTGGCACTCTTCTTTTCTCTTTCAAAGATGCTTTTTGAACACATGCTTCCTCATACAGCCATGTTTTTGGTCTCTCTCCGGAGAGGATGAAGAGTTTTTAGAGTCTCATGTATTCACACAGACGTTCATTTTTGATGTCCAGTCTGTGTGACCTTCCTTTCCCAAGCCGGTGCCAATCCTGGAATGTAGCTGATTAAGGAACATCTTTATTTAAAAATCAGCATAAAGTCTGATCACAATTAGGCTGCTCTCACAGGATGGAATTCAAGCACATAGGGTCTTCCTTTCTTCCCTCCTTCTTTGCTCTCCACCTCTCTCTCTCTTTTTGGAGAGCCAGGGGCCCACAGGGGGAAAATCAGTAATTTAAAAAGAAAACATAGGGGCCAGCCCAGTGGTGTAGTGGTTAAGTTTGTGAGCTCTGCTTCGGCAGCCTGGATTTAGCAGGTTCGAATCCCAGGCATGGACTAATGCACTACTTAACAAGCCATGGTGTGGTGGCATCCCACATACAAAAAATAGAGGAAGATGGGCACAGATGTTAGCTCAGAGCTAATCTTCATTACCAAAAAAATAAAAAATAAAATAAAGAAAAAGCAAATATTGAATATTTTTTATTTTTGAGAAAGAATGAAAATATATTTTACCTATCTAATGAAGAACGAAGAACTAATATATATTTACATATAAAACTATATGTTGTATATATATATTTTATATATTATATATTTATATTTTTTATATAAATATCATATATGTATTTTTATATATGTTTTATATATAGCTTACATAGTTTGTATGTAAAACTAATAGTTAAACGTATAAAAAAGAACCGACTTGAGTTCTGCAATTCAGCTGGTTTTGGGTTTGGCTGGTTAAGATACGTGTAAGAGAAAGAGAAAAAAGTGTTTGCAGGAAAGAGATAAAGAAAGACGTGAGAGAGCTATCCAGGGACGTCATCTAGAAAACACAGTATTCGGCAAGGACAACGTGCAAAGAGCAATGAAGAGGTGGGAGATGGCGAAGGAGCCCAGCAGGAAGTGCTTTGTGCTGGGGCACCCCACTCCTGTCCTCCAGGGTTCTGGGAGCTAAAGCAAGTTAAGGCCGACCTTTGAACCCTTTTAACTGGTGCAAGAATTTCAATGTCATCTTTGCAAAGAAAAACAGGTTTTTTGCTGTTATTATTATTTAGCTTTTGAAACTTCATGCCCAAACAATGATTTATTTCCCCAGGAAATTCTACAAGTTTTGCTAGCAGTGGAAGGCAGGACTTGTGTTTCAGATATATTCTCCCGTACCTAACAAGCCTTGTCAGTGGAGCAGTATGACGGCTCCCTTTGATCTGCAAAAGCTGCTTGACTCATCTCTGTTCCTGCAGAGACCAGGGCTGTCGTCTGCCACAGTACTGACAATTCACAGTCATTTGTGGCCCTTTCCCCTTGTCAAATTAGATCCATATTTTGATTGCATTTTGTTCCAGTAGGATGAGATGCAGTGGAAACGATAATAAAAACAGTTCAGTGAAAACGACTTAAAGGAATAAATTGATTTTTGCCCTCAGTGCAGAAGGGAAGAGTCGCTCATCACTCCCAGCCTCTCCCAGCAACAGAGTCCCCGGAGACCAACCAACTACTTATACCTCCCAGGGGAACCACGAGCTCCCAGGCTGCTGCACTCAATTTGCTTTACAAAGGGAAAATAATTCTTATCGAGCTGTTGGAAAATTGCATTCTATCTGAAAAAAAGAGGGCAGGGTAGCAGTGAAATATTTAAAAAGAGAGCTAGAGAGTGGAAGGGGAATAGGACATTCAAAAAAAATTCAACTAACGTGCATGCACACACACCCACATACACCTATACAAAACCCCTGTTACCAGCTAGGAAATGGACTTCAGTGCAGGGAATGATTAATTTACAATATTCTTCAATTCATCAGTCAAGGACTACAGTCATGGCATTTCAGAAAGGAAGGGAGCTTCATCCATTCCTTCATTCATTCAATGACTATTTGCTGAATACCTACAAGGAGCAAGGCATTATGCTAAGTGTGGCTTCCATCAACAAGTCCTCACCACTGCACAGCTTACCATTTCTCACCATTTCCATTGCTACTTCCCCTCTCCCATCAAACCTTGCCCAGGATACTGCCAGAGCCTCCTTACCGCTCTTTCAGCTTCTACTTTTGCTTTCACCTTCCCTCCTGGCCCCCATGCTACCTTCTCTACACAATAGCCAAAGAGGTATTTCATAGCAAAGAATTTATATTTAAAATGTAATCTAAGGCCCATATGAGTCCCCTGCTTAAAACTCTCCAATGGCTTTATGTTGCACTTTAAAAACTGGACTTTTGGGCCGGCCCCGTGGCTTAGCAGTTGGGTGCGCGGGCTCAGCTGCTGGCAGCCCGGGTTCAGATCCCGGGCGTGCACCGATGCACCTCTTCTCCGGCCATGCTGAGGCCGCGTCCCACATACAGCAACTAGAAGGATGTGCAGCTATGACATACAGCTGTCTACTGGGGTTTTGGGGGAAAAAATAAAATAAATAAAAAAGAATTTAAAAACTGGACTTTTTACAAAGGCCAACAAGGTCCTGCATGATCTGATTCCTGTCTACTTCAATGACAATCTTGTATCACTCTTCCTCCTTCAAAATACTCTGCAGCTACACTGGCGCTTTTAATGTCTTCCTTTGTTCCTCAAATGTGCTGTGCTTGTTCCCTGCTCAGGGCCTTTGCACTTGCCATGTCCTTTTCTTGGAATACCCTTCCCCCAGATTTTTAGATGGCTGACTCCTTTTCATCATTCAGGTCTCATATCAAAAATGTTACCTTCTCAGAGAGGTTTTCCCTGGCCACCTAGTGGATAGTGGCTGCCCACCCAGGTAACTTTCTACTCCATTACCCTTTTTTTTTTTTTTAAGATTTTATTTATTTTTATTTTTCCCCCCAAAGCCCCAGTAGATAGTTGCATGTTATAGCTGCACATCCTTCTAGTTGCTCTATGTGGGACGCGGCCTCAGCATGGCCGGAGAAGCGGTGCGTCGGTGCGCGCTGGGGATCCGAACCCGGGCTGCCAGCAGCGGAGCATGCGCACTTAACTGCTAAGCCACGGGGCTGGCCCTCCATTACCCTTTTTTATTTTCTGAAAGCATAGCACTTACCATTATCTGAAGGTATTTTATTTATTTGATTGTTGACATTAGTAGTTCTCAGTGTGGTCCCGGGATCAGTAGTTTTAGCATCACCTGGGAAATTTTTAGAACTGCATATTCTTGGGCCCTACTCTAGACCTACTGGATCAGACACTCTGAGGATGGGGCCCAGATGTGTATTTTAACAAACCCTCCAGGTGATTCTGATGAAAATTAAAGGTTGAAAACCCCTGGCTTACAATGATTTTTACTTCTCTCCCTCGTCTCCCCTAGAATGTAAATCCAAGCAAATGGAAGTCCATCTGTCTTGTTCAGCATGGTGCTACCAGCACCAAACACATAGCAGGCACTCAATAAGTAGTTGTTGAATGGTGACAGATTGAATGAATGATTGATTTGGTGCTCTGAGTTCTGTGTTTCAGGGGCCATGTGGGAGAGACTTAGCAGAGGGTCCAACAGAACTAGGCCCCAGGGATCTGCTTGCCACTTTTCCAGAAAGCCTTTATCTGTGTAAAATATTGATCTTGCAGCCTAGATAAACCTGAAGAAGGGGTTCTGAGATTAAAGAAATGCTTGAAAACTGTGGTTCAAACTGTTATTAATTACAGTTTGGAAACTGCAAGCATGTTCCAAAGTCCTTCTCAGAGAACCAGAGGTTTGTCCATGGTATCCAATTAGAGGGCAAGGCTAATGTCCTTTTCTTTTCAGTTCTGTGCAGTTCTTACTACATTAATCCCAGAGTAGGCTGCTGATTGACAAAGTGGCTTTCTCTTTCCTCAGTCTATCTGCTTTATGTCAATCCTGGAATCTTAAAAGAAAAAAAAAAAAAGCTCTAAACCAATTAATCCTGCCTCCAGTGGTTTCTAAAAGCTTTCAGATTGAAAACACCAGGTCAACTCCCAGCCCAGATCAGGGAGGAAAAACACTGTCTTTGCAAAAGACACTGAACTTGAGAAAAGGTTAGATCAACACCGAGAACAATGGAAAGGGCTTGGGAACCCCTCCTTAGAAATAATATTCCGGCTTGAAGCAAACACTGTGGGTCAGGCACCATGCTAGCTACTGGGGTTACAAAGACCATGAGAATAATATTAGGGCATGTCTTCAAGGAGTTCACAGTCTCCAGGAGACACAGGCATGTACTCAAACAGAGCAGAGTGTTAGTGATGTTCGAATGACTAACTGCTTAGTTTTGCAAGGGAAAGATTCCTGGAGGAGGTACCTGAGTAGATCTGGAAGGCTGTGTCTTGCTTGGTAAACCAGAAAGGGGAATCCTGGCAAAGAAGACAACAAATGTAAAAGTATAGATATGACAAGGGGCAGTGAAGGGTTCAAAAATAAGAGAAACATCTGAATTGATTAAAAAATGTATATACACATTTAGAGAAATTTGAATACTGACTGGCTATTTGATATTAAGGATTATTGTTAATTTTTTAAGGTATGTTAATGATTTGTGGTTATGTTGTAAAAGTATCTTTTGGAAATACATATTAAAATATTATTTCTGGATGAAATGATATGACATCTGGAATTTGCTTCAAAATAGTATGGGGAAGAGGTGGAGGGTGGGGATAAAGATGAAACGAGATTGGGCCTGAATACTTGTTGAAACTGGGTGATGGATCAATAGGAGGTCATTAAACTATTTTTTATATTTCTGTATATGTTTGGGATTGTTTATAATAAAAAGTTGAGAGAGAGAGAGAAGCTAGCACAGCAGCTACCATTACAATAAGCATTCAACAAGCATTTCTTTCTTTTCTTGCTTTCTTTGATGTGTCCTTCGTTGTGATCACCATGCCACTCATGGGCAGAAGCCGGAAGGAACAGCTAAGTGAGTCACTGATGCTTTTCTTACCCCGAGTCCTGCTGCCCAAAGATTCTGTTACCCTCTATTTCAAGCAAGGACCACAAGGGTTGCTATTTCTTACTGTTATGCATGGGAGGCGCTATTGGTCTCCAAAGTGTATGCAGGTTTATTTCCAGGGGATTCTGCTGAAGGCCAACCTGAGAGATGAGACATCCTTGCTAAGGGCTCTGCTGGAGCTCCAGCCCCTGGGCTCACAGAGGGGCAGAAAGGTCAGCCTCCTCAGGGTCTGTCTGTCTCTTTTACAAGGACTGAGCTCAGGCAGGCAAGTAGCATCCCTAGAGAATCTTTGCACACGGGTGTAGCTAAAACACAGGCCCTCAGTGAGGAAAGGATCCTCAGGGAATTTCAGTGGAGCATAGCAGGAGGGGAAGCTCCTTATTCCTGACTTTTGGGCCTCTGATGTATCATTTAGGCAAAACTAAAAAAGATTGTGGGAGGAGGTGGATAAGAATATAACCACTGCTTCTCTCCAAAAGAAGTCTCAGTGGAAAACTGGAATAACCAAGCAGGGCTGAACTACTTTATAGGTAGAATAGATGACCCTCTTTTGGCTAGTTTGAGGGGCCTCAGAATAGACTCTCTCTCCAAAAACAGCTTCTTTAAACACCATAGAGAGTAGAAATACAACTGGTTAGAGAATATTTCTTTGGTATTAAAATTCAAGGAGGGGAAACAAATTGTGCACTTATCAGTTACAATTATTACTAATAATTTTCTGCTAATAATGTCTTAAACTCGTGTGGCATTTTAATGTTTACAAAACATTTTTATTTGCTTTATTTCATCCAATTCTCATGAGGGACCTCTACATTAGCAGGTAATATTCTTTTCATTTTCCCCAAGATCTTATAGCTAGTGGGGCTTAAATTCAAACTCCCAGAATAAAGTGCTTCCCTAAATGTCTCAGTTTACTATTACTGTGTAACTACCCCAAAACTTTATTAATTCACATACTTCTGGGGGTTGCCTGGGCAGTTCTTCTTCTAGTTTTGCCTGGAGTCACTCATACAACTGCATCCAACTAGTGGCTGGGCTGCGGCTCTCTGCTGGGGTTCCTTGCTTCCCTGGCCTCTCCCTGTGGCCAGCTTGGACTTCCTCACTGCCTGGTGGTCTTGGGTTAGTTGAACTTCTTACCTAGGAGCAAGCTTCCAAGAATGGAAGTGGAAGCTATAAGGCTTCTTAAGACCGGGGCTCGGGAGACTCAGAACATCACTTCCACAACATTCTATTGGTCAAACCAGGACAAAAGGTCAACCCAGATTCAAAGAGAGAAACAGACTCTCTTTTGATGGGAGGAGCGGCAAGAACTATTACAAAGGGGAATGGACACAGAGAGGCATGGTTCATTGGGAACCATTTTTCTTTCTGTTTTTTTAAATAAGCTTTATTTTTCAGAAGAGTTTTAGATTTGCAGAACAATTGTGAAGATAGTTCAGAGAGTTCCCCTACATTCTATACTCAGTTAACCCTACTATTGACATCTTACATTAGCATGATACATTTGTTGCAATTAATGAATCAATATTGATACATTATTATTAGCTAGAGTCCATACTTAATTCAGATTTTCTTAGATTTTATCTTATGTCCTTCTTCTGTTCCAGGATTCCATTCAGGATAGCACATTACATTTAGTCGGCCAGTCTCTTTAGGCTCCTTTTGGCTGTGACAGTTTCTCAGACTTTCCTTGTTTTTGATGACCTTGACAGTATTAAGGAATATTGGTCAGGCATTTTGTAGAATGCTCCCTCTATTGGGCTTTGATTCATATTTTCCTCGTGATTAGGTTTGGGGGAGGCAGGGGCTATGGGTTTTTGGGAAGAAGACCACAGAGGTAAAGTGTCATTTTCATCGCATTATATTAAGGGTACATGTTATTGACATGACTTATCACTGCTGGTTTGACCTTGATCACCTGGCTGAAGTAGTGTTTATCAGGTTTCTCCAGTGTAAAGCTACACTTTTTTACCCTCTTTCCATACCGTGCTCTTTGGAAGGAAGTCATTACGTGTGCCCCACACTTGAGTGGTGGCGAGTTACACTCCCCCTCCTTGAGGGTAGAGTACTATTTACATAAATTATTTGGAATTCTCCTGCATGGGAAATTTGTCTCTTCTCCTCTACTTGTTTATTTTTCAATCATTAATTTATGTCTCTATAGACTCATGAAATTTATTTTATACTTTGGGTTATTTTGTTGCTCAAATTATTGGAAGCCAATTTTTTTTTCTTTTGTGAGGAAGATCAGCCCTGTGCTAACATCTGCCAATCCTCCTCTTTTTTTGCTGAGGAAGACTGGCCCTGGGCTAACATCCGTGCCCACCTTCCTCCACTTTATATGGGACACCACCACAGAATGGCCTGACAAGCAGTGCACCGGCGCATGCGAATGCCCGGCCATCCCAACTGGGCTGCCAGCAGCGGAGCGTGCGCACTTAACCGCTACGCCACGGAGCCAGCTCCTAATTTTTTTTTTTTTTTGGTGGGGGAGATTGGCCATGAGCTAACATCCATACCCATCTTCTTCCATTCTGTATATGGGACACCGCCACAGCATGGCTTGATTAGTGATGCGTAGGTCCCTTCCGGGATACAAACCTGCGAACCCTGGGCCGTGGAGGCAGAGCACATGAACTTAACCACTAGACCACCAGGCTGGCCCCAGAAGCGGTTTGTAATAATCTGTCACTACACTAACGAAACAGAATATTTAAAAAATTTTTTAAAATATATAACATACATAGAGAAAATTGTACAAATCTCAAGCATTTGTTGAATTTTCACAGAGACACCATGTAATCAGCATCTAGATAAAGAAACAAATAATTCTAGCTGTCCAAAAACCCCCTCATCCTGCCTGCCAGTCATTACGCCTCCCAAGGGTAACCACTAGCCTGAATTCTGATAGCACCGATTTGTTTTGCCTCTTGTTGCACTTTATATACATGGAATTACACAGTGTGTATCTTCTGTGTCTGGTTTCTTTCACTCAACATCATGTTCGTGAGATTCCTCCCCGTTGTTATGCTTTGTTGTAGACCATGCATTCTCACTATGCAGATTTTTCAACTTTAGGCCTCCCTATCCCAAGATTCTAAAATGTGCCATGTTTCCTAAACTTATTTGATTGCTGTCTTAGGTTGGGTTTTTGAGAAACAGACTCTGAGACAAGAACGTAAGTGCAAGTAGTCTATTGGGAGTTGATCTCAGGAAGCACCAGTCAGGGAGTAAGGAAGGAAACACAGAAGAGAGGAAGCCAGGCAGAGAAGTTAACGAGCAACTGGAGCTCAGTCCCATGAGGGACCTCCAGGAGACTGTGTAGAATGTGTTTCAGAGCTGTCCCCAGAGAAGCAAAGAAGCTGGGGTTATTGCTTGAGAGCTGAGTACATAAACACCCTGGCAATCGCAGTCTGCCCCAAGTGTGGGCTAAATGTGGGTCTATAGCCAGAGAAAGCCAGCAGGCACAGGGTTGCAGGGGCTGGCAGGAAAAAGCTATCAGGGTGAGGAGAGGTCTATGCCAAGAGAATAGGTGCAGGGCGTCAATTCACCTTGTTCCACACTCAACTCCTTGTATCCCAAATTAAGTCCATTTTATCACTGACTCTTCAAGATGGTACCAGTGACAATATCTGAAATAAAAATGAATTGAGATGAGTTAATAGAACCAGCCTCAGTCCCTGTTACTGCAGGGGTACTGTGGCTGTACCATTATTTATCATCTCTCTCCTATACCACTCATTTTTGGATCCCCCTCACCCTCAGCCAGCATTTTGCTGGTCTTGGTTGCTTGCCTTCATCCTTGAGGAGTATCAGGCCTCCAACCCTGAGGAGTCTGAGTCTTCAGTTACCGAGCTCTTGCCTGAGAACCAAGTGCCCCAATCCAGGAGATCCTCCAATAGGGAGCCAAGCCGGTGTTTTGTGTCACCTGGAATCAGTGTCAATTCAGAGCTCTTGAAAGATCTAGATATTCCCTTTCTCCCATTGTTCAGTTATTCTAGTAAATGGCCATAGTCCTTCTGTGGTTGGATTAAGGGAATCGCTACTGTATATACTTGTTGCAGCATTTTAGGATCCCCCTCAAGGGGACTCAGTAACTCCTTCAATTGATGGGCACTAGGTGTAAGAACCGGCTCAGGTCTGGAAACTGAGTGAGGGACTGTGATTTTCCATTGTAGTGGCTGACCTCAGCTTTCTACTTACTCGTATTAGTCTTATATTGCTGCATAACAGCTTACCACAAATTTAGCAGCTCAAAACAAACCCTATTTTATTATCTTACAGTTTCCATGGGTCAGAAGTCTAGGCACTGGATCCTCCACTCGAGGTCTCACTAGGTTGTAATCAAGGTATCAGATGAACTATGTTCTTTTCTGGAACTCCTGTCTGGATGGAGCTCCTTTCTGGAGCTCGGAGTACTCCTCTAAGTTGATGTGGTTGTTGGTCAAATTCTGTTCCTTGTGGTTGCAAGACAAACAGACCATTCTCTTTGACACATGGCCCTCTCTCTTACAGGCAGTTCACCTTTTAGCAGCTTGCTTCTGCAAGGCCAGCAGGAGGATCTCTCAGTCCAGCTGGCTAAGATAGAGTCTTTCATAATGTAACCTAATTAAGGAAGTGACTATCCTATCATCTTTGCCATATTCTATTGGCTAGAATCAAGGCATAGGTCCTCAAGGAAAGGGGAATTATACAAGAGCATGACTCATGGCGGGGGGGGGGGGGCTCACCCTATGGTGTGTCTGTGTGTTTGCCACCTTCATTCTTGACCTTTTTTTAATTATATAAGTTAAGCAATCCCTTTATTGTCTACATTTCTTGTTCCTTGTGTCTATTAGCCATTGCCCCTTGAATTCGGAATGATCTGTGACTTACTTTGACCAATACAAATGGCAAAAGTGATATTATGCCAGCTTCAGAGCCTAGGCCTTGGAACGCCTTGCAGCTTCTGCCTGTGCCCTCTTGATATGCTGAGATCTCCACTGGACAAGGAAGCTGGTCTAGCCCAGTAAAAGAAAAAAGGTCATGTGGAGGAATACCAAAGTGTCCCAAGCCAATAGCCAATGCCAATTGCAAGACATGTAGTGACGCCAGCTTGGACCTTTCAGCCCAGCTAACTCTGCAGTTGAATGCAGCTATGTGAGCGAGCCCAGGCAAAACCAGAAGAGGAACACCCAGCCTACCCACAGAATCATGAGCAATAACAAACTGTTGTTGTCTTAAGCCACTACTTTTGAGGTGGTTCGTTACACAGCAATAGGTAACTGAAAGACCTATTTCTGCACCAACTCCAGCCAATCATTGTTTGACGCTTGCTCTTAGGGACATTAAGACCCCGGCTTTTCTGGTCTGCTCTGCTCATGAGTCAAGCATGTTCCAGTGATCAGGGAAAACTCTCAGGCAGAGAGTCCCAGATGCTTGCAGGAAGGAGCTGTCAGCATATACAGGAACCCGGAGTGTTGGGCGGATACGGCAGAGAATAGCCGCATTCGCTACAACCTCGGAACCCCATTTTCTCCAACCTGTAAACATTATTTGGAGGTGGGTGGGAGATGGAGAGTAGGAGGTTTCTTTGAGGAACCAGGAACACTGGAGTGGATGGTGCCTCTGGGAGACACCACTACCTGGGAGAAGAATTTGCAGAACATAGAAGTGGGGCTATCAAAGACCAAGATTGGGGGCCTACCTTGTTCTTTTCAACCTCTCTGGCTGTATAAGAGCTGGAGTTCTCACAGCCTGCTGTCAGACTGCATGCTTAGAATCCCACATTTTGCTTGCTCTCAGATTCCTCTCCATTGCTCTCTGCCTCCTAGTGGGCAAGCACACTTATTATTCCTTGCTGGACACCTCACTAGCCTCCCACCAGCCCAGTTGTCATTCTTACCTCTCAGCACCTACCTGTCTCTCAGCAGCTGTCCCTGAGGTCCCCACCAACTCCAGATCCCGTCCTGTTCAAATCTAGTTCATTCAGCGTTTCTGCTATATCTCACATCAGTATCAGTGCTTTTCCTGTATCAGGACTTCTAAACCTTAAGAAGTTTTAAAAAGGGATTTGTCAAAAAAGATCTCATCAGTGAGATGAAATTATAGGAAATCGCAGGTGGGATTTTCTCCATTTCTGCACTGCAAGGGAGATTATATTTAAAGTTGAAATAGATGTGATGTCTTAGACTGCAGAGTTGTTCCCAGGTACCAAATGTTGTGAATTAACATTTCAGAACATCTTGGAAGGTTACCAGAAGAAATCTTTCTTTTGTCTGAACACTCAGAAAGATAAGGAGAAGCAAATTTTGTGTAAATACTAAGATGAGCTGTGTTCCTGTATTTGGAATATAAGGAAGTGGTTCTACAAGGGACTGACTGAAGAAATTTATTTCCAGTTTATTAAGACCACAAGAGCAAAAATCACAGCATTTTGTATTAGGCATGCAAAAACACTCAGGTTTAAAATGTCCATATGCAAAAAAACCTCACTTTAGAAGAAAACCTTTGTCTTAAACCAAAGATCAGATTACACAGTGTATTATTTACCTCTCCTCTGAGTTGCAAATGGTGGCAAAAATAAATGAGTTTGTTTAATTTTCCTCATCTTTTTCTTTTACCTCTTATGATAGTTAACATTTTTGAGAGCATACCATGTATCAAAAACTGCCATTCATTTTATCTAATCCTCAGAGCAACATCCACTATGCCAGCTAGTTCTAGTTTAAATTCATGACCACACATCTCAAAAGGAGTCTCAGTGCTGCCAAGCAACCCTACTCCACTTCCCCAGTATGTTCTCTCCTCCATTCTCCAAAACAACTGTTTCACACATCCTCTGCTCTCCTCAAATCTCCCAGATCCTCCTCCACCTCCTCAGTCCTGCCTACCTCTCCCACTTCTTCCCAGATGGCTCTCCACCTCATTCCATTCTGGACCTTCTTTATATTCCACTGATATACCAAACTCTTTCCTCGGCTTTAGGGCCTTTGAAATTCCCCTCCCCGCTAATTAGAATACTCCACACCCTGATCTTCAAAGGGCCAGTTCCTTCTTGTCTTCTGTCTCAGCTTAAATGTCGAATTCGCAAAGAGGCTTTCCTTGTAATCTAAAAATGCTCCCACTCCATCACTCTTTTGCACATCATCTTGTTTGATTGTCTTCCAAGTATTTATCAACATCTGATATTGTCTTATTTATTTCTCCCCCATTTCCATTTGAATAAAGCTCCATGACAGCAGGGCCTTCCCTATCTGGTTTACTTTTGTATTCTCAACATTCAAATCTAAGCCTGTCACACCATAGGTGCTCAAAAATGAATATTTATTGAGTAAATTATCCCAATGTTTGGTAGATGAGGAAACTGAAGATTAGAGAATCTAAATAAATTGCTTAAATTCACTCAGGTAGTAAATGACAAAGTTGGGACTTGCACCTAAATCTACTTAGATCCAGGCTGTATCCTCATCTACGTAAACCATCTCTTGCTAGGATGAACATTTGAAAATGTGTTTGGCCTCTGAGGAGTATTTGTGAATGTGGACAGCATTTAAGACAACTTCAGAATGAATAGTCAAATTCCTCAGGCAGAAAACCAAGGGGGTGCTGAGGACATCCGGCTGGACAAAGCCCCTGGCAACTAAGGAGCAGCACAGCCTGGCTATTCCCAGCTTGCTCCTGGCTGGCCTCCAATTCCTCCGCCTTCCTTCCTGCTTCCTACATCTCTGAGCCTATGGCCACCTGCAGTACAGTACAGTTTAAGTGGGGCTCTGGTTTTCCCTTCATGTCCAGGAAGCCAGCTAGCTCATGCTCTTCAATAGTATCTAGATTCATGCTTTAGAGAACCTGGAATAGGATGTTTTCCCTGGGGGTCTATCAACTCTAAATCTGAGTTTAGACATCAGCCTTAATTCTCAGGAAGTTGCCTTTTTGGTTCTTTGCAGAGAAGGAGAACTTTGTGTTGACACTTCATTGATCTTCAAAATGACTAATAAACAAAAGGGGAAGCAGAGAAAATGAGGACTCTTTAGGCTGTTGCCTTAATTAATATTCAGGGAAATCTTCACAAATAGTCTAGAGTCTCAGGGAATGCTGGATTTAAGGTATCATTTGTTGGGTTTTCTTCAGAAATCAAGATCTAGACAGGTTATAATATTTTATTTATTGAATGTTTATCCTATACCTGGCATTATTCTAAGCTCTTTATGAGTATTTATTTTATCTTTATAACAAACTTATGAAATAAATACTACCAATATTACACCCATTTTCCAAATGAGAAAACTGAGGCCAAGAAAGATTTTTTTTTTTTTTTAATTTGCCTGAAGTCACACATTTATGTGGTGAAACCAGGATTTCATCCACTTGATCTGACTCTGGAGTAGGAGTTCTTAACCAACCCCCACCATCTGTTTTTGTGTTTGTTTGTTTGTTTTTGCTGTGGATTCCTTTGGCAGTTTGTTGAAATCTATGAAGCTCTTTTCAGAATCTCTTTCAACATGTGAATAAAATACATAGGATTATAAAGAAAGACATTTATATTGAAATACAGTGATCAACTTATTAAAAAAACAAATTTGTGATATATATGCTTCATTATTAATGCATCAAATAACAAGATCTAGTGGCAGGTCTAATAACACTGAAATTGTGAAGTTGTGATAAATGTAAAAATATTTCTAGATATCTTAACTGTAATATAATATGAAAATATCTGTGATTTCTGTTGGTGACAAAGTCCTAGGTAACAAATCAGTTTAAGGTTAGTGAAAATAAAGATGCAATTTTGTCTAAGCTAATGGACCCCTCCCCTGGAGCCCGGGTTAAGAATGCTGATCTAGAACCTGTGGACATAATGTCCCTGAAGCGTTGCAAAGACCTCTGAACTGGTCTCCCTGCTTCTAATCTCATTTACTCTCTCTGCTCCAGCCATTCTCTTCCCTGACTGTCATTCTAAATCACAATCTAAAAGGCTCCTCCTTGGAGCCTTGCTGGACACCTTCCCCAGTCCTAATACCCATAGAGTTTATCATCTTTTCCTCTGTGTCACTTTAGGATCTTGTATCTACGTTTATGATTGCATGCATAACAATGTATGGCATTTAATTTGTTTATAGGTCTTTCTTACTTTAATATGAGCTACTTGGGAGTAGGGACTGTGTCTTATTCATTCATTTACTTATCAACTTATTCATTCAATAGATTGTATAGAGCATCTTCTATTACAAGGTGGAATTCTGGACACTGCAAATATAATAATGAACAGGACAGACTCAGTCCCTGTCCTCACTACTTTGCAGTCTTGCACTCATTTCTGGTCGTCAGTATTTAGCTCATGGTTGAGGACACTAAATTAATCTGTTTAATTGAATAGGATTGAGTATTTCAAGGTCATATTACTAGTTGGTAGAAACTGTCCTGGAAAGAAATATTTCTTGAGAAGTTCCTCAATCTTTATTTTCTCATATAAATGGCCAGGTATATAGCAGACATTCACTAGGCAATTCCTTTTCTCTCCTTTCCTCTAGGTTTTTGCTGGTCTGGTCACAAGTAAGTTAAATCTTATTGCACAGTAGGGAAATGGGAACTGGGTATTTATAGGTTTTGCAGGAGGGAAGAAGAGTGGAGAAGGTATATTTTTGCCCTCTCTTCTGGTCAGGTATAATATATAAGATACAATAGCTAACATTTATTGATAGCTTACAATGTACCAGACACTGTTCTAAGCACTTTGCATGTATTACCTCGTTCAGACCTCACAATAACCCTAGAAGAGGGAATTGAGGCTTAAAGAGATTAAGTGGCTTGCCCAACTTCTGATGGGAAGAATGTACTCAGATGGGCAAACTCCAGTCCAGGCAGTCTGAGCCTAGCACCTCTTCCTCTGTGCAGTCACTGTTACTGACTGACATGAGGTCAGAGGTAAGAACTTTGAACAGGATCCACCTACAGCCTGCCTCCTGGTCATGACCTAACTCAAGGCAAGCATGTTTGAGATGCTAAACTGGTTAAGGCTAAAGACTGTGGCTAGGTGAGAGCTAATGAAGGCCTCAGCAGCCCTGTGCTCTGGTGCATTCATATTACGCTGCTTATTTAATATTATATTTTTAAAACAAACAATTTATCAATCTATTTCTCCCTGGAATTAATGTTGGTTCTACTATCTGTGAGGTTACAGAAAGAAGTTTCTTAAAAAGGAAATTGTCTTTGGTCTGCCATTAGAATTGGATAAATTCCACCAAACTGGCGTATTTATTTAAGTTAATTGTAATGCATTCTGATTACCACGTGCATTATTTAACTAAACCAGGCCCAAACTGAAATATAAAACAGAAATACAAGGAGTACCTGAGTATCTTTTTAACATATGGACAGAAGTAACTTAAAAAATATTTTTTTTCCTTTCTAGTCAAAAGATATAGAGTGGCTGAATGGATAAAAAAAACACGACCCAATTATATGCTGCCTACAAGAGACTCAATTTAGCTTTAAGGACACACATAGACTGAAAGTGAAGGGATGGAAAAAGATATTCCATGAAAATGGAAACCAAAAGAAAGCAGGAATAGCTAACTTATATCACACAAAATAGACTTTAAGCCAAAGACTATAACAAGATACAAAGAAGGTCATTATATAATGATAAAGAGATCATTCATCAAGAGGATATAGCATGATTAAATATTTATGCACTCAACATAGGAGCAATATATAAATATATATTGCAAATATATAAAGCAATACATAAATATATATTGCAAATATATAAAGCAAATATTAACTGATCTGAGGGGAGAAGTAGACAGAAATACAATAATAGTAGGGGACTTCAATGTCTTGCTTTCAACAATGGATAGATCATTCAGACAGAAAATCAATGACTTAAATGACATGTTAGACCAGATGGCCTTAACAGACATTTACAGAACATTCCATCCAACAACAGTAAAATACATATGCTTCTTAAGCACACATGGAACATTCTCCAGGATAGACTATATCTTAGGCCACAAAACAAGTCTTAATAAATTTAAGAAGACTGAAATCCTATCAAGCATCTTTTCTGACCACAATGGTATGAAATTAGAAATCAATTAAAAGAAGAAAACTGGAAAATTCACAAATATGCAGAGATTAAACAACATGCTTCTGAACAACCAATGGATCAAAGAAATTAAAAAAAATCTTAAGACAAATGAAAATGGAAATACAACAATCAAGACTTACGGGATGCAGCAAAAGCAGTTCTAAGAGGGAAGTTTATAGCAATAAACCCTACATTAAGAGAAAATAAAGCTCTCAAATAGATAACCTAACTTTACACCTTAAGGATCTCGAAAAGGAAGAACAAACCAAGCTCAGGGTTAATAGAAGGAAGAGAAAAACAAAGATCAGAGCAGAAATAAATGAAATAGAGACTAAGAAGACAATAGAAAAGATCAATAAAACTAAGAGCTGGTTTTCTGAAAAGATAAACAAAACAGACAAACCTTTAGCTAGACTAACCAAGAAAAAAGAGAGAGAACTCAAATAAATAAAATTATAAAAGAAAGACGAAACATTACAACTGATACAACAGAAATACAAAGGATCATAAAAGACTATTATGAACAATTATCTGCCAACAAATTGGACAACCTAGAAGACATGGATAAATTCCTAGAAACAAACAACCTACCAAGACTGAATCATGCAGAAATAGAACTCTAAACAGACTGATTGTAAGGACACTGAATCGGTAATCAAAAACCTTTCAACAAAGAAAAGTCCAGGACCAGATGGCTTCGTTGGTGAATTCTACCAAATATTTAAATAAGAATTAATACCAATCCTTCTCAAACTCTTTCAAAATATTGAAGAGGAGGTAACAGTTCCAAACTCATTTTTTTCTGACCAGTATTACCCTAATACCAAAATCAGATAAGGACACTACAAGAAAAGAAAATTATAGGCCAATATCCCTGATGAACATAGATGCAAAAATCCTCAACAAAATATTAGCAAACCAAATTTCACAGTGCATTAAAAGGATCACACACCATGATTAAGTGGGATTTATTCCAGGGATGCAAGGATGGTTCAATATTTGCAAATCAATGTGATACATTAAAAAAATGAAGGATAAAAATCATGTGATCATCTTGATAGATGCATAAAAAGCATTTGACAAAATTCAACATCCTTTCATGATAAAAACTGTCAACAAACCAGGTATAGAGGGAATGTATCTCAACATAATAAAGGCTGTATTTGACAAGCCCACACCTAACATCATACTCAATGGTGAAAAGCTGAAAGCTTTCCCTCTAAGATCAGGAACATGACAAGGATGCCCACTCTTGCCACTTTTATTCAACTTAGTACTGGAAGTCCTAGCCAGAGCAATTAGGAAGAAAAAGAAATAAAAGGCCTCCGAATTGGAAAGGAAGAAGTAAAATTGTCTCTATTTGCAGATGACATGATATTATATGTAGAAAACCCTAAAGACTCCAACAACAACAAAAAAACCCTGTTAGAACTAATAAACAAATTCAGTAAAGTTGCAGAATACAAAACCAATATATAAAAATCAGTTGTGTTTCTATACACTAACAATGGTCTATCAGAAGGAGAAATTAAGAAAATACCATTCACAATAGCATCAAAAAAAAAATAATAAAATACTTAGGAATAAATTTAACCAAGGAAGTGAAAGATCCATACACTGCAAACTATAAGACATTGATGAAAGAAATTAAGACGACATAAATTAATGGAAAGATATTTTGTGCTCACAGATTGGAAACATTAATATTGTTAAAATGTCCATACTAGCCAAAGCAATCTACAGATTCAATGCACTCCCTATCAAAATTCCAATGGCATTTTTCACAGAAATAGAAAAAACAATCCTAAAATTTGTATGGAACCACAAAAGACCCTGAATAGGCAAAGCAGTCTTGAGGAAGAAGAACAAAGCTGTAGGCATCACACTTCCTGATTTCAAACTGTACTACAAAGCTATAGTAATCAAAACAATATGGCATTGGCATAAAAACAGACACATAGATCAATGGAACAGAATAGAGAGCCCAGAAATAAACCTACACATATATGTCAATTAACTTATGACAAAGGAGCCAAGAATATGTACTGGGGAAAGGATAGAATCTTCAATAAATGGTGTGGGGAAAACTGGACAGCAAGTGAGCCTGGCGTCAGACAGACTTGGCTGTACAATGGGGCTATTCCCTGATGAGGTAGTTAAGGATTATGGGAACTGGGAGTTCAATGTCCAGGACTCTGTCCAATGTATAATAGACAGCATCATTATCCACCTTGAAGGAACAATCAGAAATCCAGGTCATGTGGGTAGAGAGGATGGGATAGTAGGAATCATCACCTACAAGTGTGAAAACCTGAGAAACTGGGTTCAAGAATTGCCAGCCTTGACTTCTTGCTTTAATAAATAATCCTATGAGCAAGGAGGTGAAACCAGAATGACTGCTTCCTCATCCCACCCTGTCAGGCGTGGAAAGCCAAAGACTCTGATTTCCTGGTCAATGATGAGTTTCTACAGATGTATAAAAACTAGTGCCATATTTCTTAATAATGATAAGATTTCCAATAAAAGCTTCATGACAAAGAGTTGATTCTCTACAAAACTGCTCTAGGGACAGTTTTGCCAATGTCTGCCTCATAAAAGATGTTGAAAATATCACCTCTACCCCCGATGGGCCTGGCGTGTGGCCACTGGCCATCATAACAGATGCCATGTTCCAGCAGGGGCGCTCTCAGTAGATACTGCCCATTTGGGCCCTGGCGTGATCATCAACCATATATATATATATACATATATATATATTTTATTAATATATATAATTGTATATACAAATATATAATAAATAGACATACATAAGGAGGCAAAAGTGGTGGCTGCAGACACCCAGAGTCTGGTTTACCCTCCCTCAAAAACCAAGTATAGAAGAGGAATATGTTCTATTTTTTTCTAAATAGTTATAAATAAATTATATAAACGTCATTCATTGTATAAAACTTTGGTTCCTCACTGATAATGTCACTTTTATCATATACTAAGTTCTGTTTATACTAAGGCTTGTTTCTAAATTATCTATGGTATTCTGTTCACTAATCTCTGTCAGTTTTGGAACCAGTTTCCAAAGTTTTGATTATTGATTCTTTTTTTTTTTTAACCCAGATTTTTAGTTCTTAAAAGTGTGTTTTAAAATCTGATGAGGCAAATCTCCCCACATTACTCCTCTTTTTAAAAAAACTGTATTTGTTAATTTTAAGTTACTATTTGAGATGAACTTTAATATCATTTTGTCAAAATATACCCAAATAAATCTCACAAAGATATTAATTGGAATTAAAAGCATTTAGAATAGTAAGTCTTCTTATTCTAAGAACACAGTTTGTATATTTATTTATTAAGAGTCTTATTTTAGTTCCCTCAGAAATGAGTTGTTTACTTCATACAGGTTATAAATAGTCCATTTTTCCTTGACATTAGTCCTAATTTTAGGTATGAGTGTATAACTATGTATGTATGTATACACACATATATATATACACTGTTGTGTAGCTATTGTGAATGGAGCTTTTTAAACTTTCTAATCAGTTATTACTGATACATATTTTTTAACTGTGGTAAAATACACACAAAATTTACCATTTCAATAATTTTTAAGAGCACAATTCAGCGGCATTAAGACATTCATATTGTTGTACAACCGTCACCACCATCCATCTCCAGAATTTTTTCATCATCCCAAACTGAAACTGTACTCATTAAACACTAACTCCCCATTCTCCCCCACCCCCAGCCTCTTGTAACACTTGTTAATTTTTATACAAGTATGTTTAATCAGGATTCTTAAATGAACTCTTTTATTGGTTAATCATGTTTTAACTTGGATTTCACAGATACTCACGAAGTAGATATTGTTTTTATACGTTTATTACCTAATTGAATTTCCTCTTTTGTGAGTTGTCTGTTCATATTTGTCCACTTTTCTTTTGGGCCATACTGTGATGTGTTAGCAGGGACACTATAGTGTCCTTTTTCCCATGGGATAAAAATAATTAAATTCAATAAATTTTAGATTGCTTCCCATGTAGCAGCAGAGCAAACCTAGGAAAAAAAGGAGTAGTAAAATTTTTCCCTTTTTTTTTTTTAACTATTAGTTAGCTCTCACTAATAATCATAATTTTTTTTATTAAAAAAGAAACAAAGTCTTCTTCCCATAATCCCCAACCACCAGTCTCACTACTCTCAGATAATTACTTTTAATAACTTCTTGTGTATCCTTCTAGAAATTTTGAGTGTATGCACTGGCATTGTTGCAGGGTGGGGTTCCCAGGAAGTGGGCTGCGAGATGGAGGTTAGTGTGCAGGAAGTTTATTTGAGAGTACCCTCAGGATCAACACCTGTGGGAAAGCAAAAGAAGCAGGATTGGGCAGAAGGAAAAGTTGGGCTCTGATGCAGTTTCAACAAATACTTCAGCCAACTCCCTGAGGAGCTCTGAAGCTAGGTTAGCACTTTAGAGTTGTCCTGACTCAGAGTGAGGTTACCAGGCCTTTATACTCCAACATCAACCAGTCATTGGATGCAAGCTGCCCTGAGAAGTGACCTTGGGCAAAATGGCTCTATTCAGCTGAGGAAGCTTCTTTTTTGTTTTTGCTAAGGAAGATTTGCCCTGAGCTAACATCTGTGCCAATCTTCCTCTATTTTGTATGTGGGTCGCCACCACAGCATGGCTGCCAATGAGTGGTGTATGTCCGCGACCGGGAACTGAACCCAGGCCACCAAAGTGGAGCGTGCTGAACTTAACTACTAGGCCACAGGGCTGGCCCCTGAGGAAGCTTCTTAGAGAAATCTCCCAAAGCTGGGGGAATGATTCCTTCAGTCCTAAAGAGGGATATAGGAAGTGAATCACTGTGTCCTCTACAGTCCACTTTTTAACCCCTTGGAATCACCTGTTTGTATAAGTGCTGGGCACAGGTCTTCCAGGTTCTGGTGAGCCTCTTTTCCTTTGGGAAGCTTATAAGGAGAGGAGAGTGGAATGAAATACAGCCTTCACAGCTGTATGATCTTGATGCTGCAGCTGATCTTGAGGCCCCAACTATACTCATTGTCTCCCACTTCTACTATCCAAACATAGATTCCTTTTATCCTCAGCTGCTCTAGGTGGTTTATCTGGTTATATGACCCCTCAGGGTCTGGGTCCCTGCTACCAATGCTTATTTTAGGTTGTAGCTGATGTATTTATCCATTTACAAAATGGGGTAAGGAAGCACTAAAGGATACCCAGGTGGATCACTTGGGTGTCAAACATGGTCCTTCCTGCTCCCATTGTGTAACAGAATCCCAACTTCCTCCTAATGATCAGGGTCTATTACCCCTGCCAAGATGGTGACTTCTCTTCATGTCTGCTGATCCCTTGACATAGGAGTCTGAAGTGCTCAGGTGGCAACTGTAGCTTGAAGTTCAATGAGACTCCTGCTGTGTCTCTTGGTGGAAGCATTACCCTTTGGAACCAGGATTTCTAAACTCAGAGCCCAGAGTTGAGGGGATGGGATGCACAAAGCAGGGTCATTCCTACTTCCGCTCCTTCATTTCCAGACCCGTGTATTATACCTACTGGGGACAAAGCACCATATATTGATCATTGATTTAGAGTGTGTTAATGAGGACGGTACCTCATCCTCACAGGGTCTCATCTCTGAGCTGCTGTCTTAGTGTGCCTTCAATGGGCCATTGCATTGCTCACTCAGGCCGGTGGTTTCCGGGTAGCGCAGGATGATGGTAGACTACCACAAATTCATTCAATTAGTAGTCCCAATTGCTATGTGAGGTGAAGAATTATACGCTTTTTGAAAAAAATTAGCTCCTGAGACCAGAAGATCCCATAGCCATGTGTCCACTGCCACACCTCCTTTGTTGTAAAATGAGTCCTTTGTTTTGATGCACTGTTATATGGGACCCCACGTCAGTGGATCAAGCACTCTGTAAAAGCCCTTGAAAGTGGTGCTGGGTGAGGCTCTAAGAGCAGGAAAGGCAAACACATATCTGAAATATATTCCAGTAAAAATGAATTGCACCTTCTAAGGTGGAAGGGGTCCAATGTAGTCAACTTACCATAAAGTGGCTGATTGATCTACTTGAGTGATAGTGTCAAATCAGGGGTTCAGGTTTCATCTTTCTTGCCAAGGTGAATGGGAGCTCATACTTATGGGTTCATTCACAGCCTCCATCTCTGCCGCCATGACTACTGTGTTCATGAATGAATTATGTAAGCACTGAAGTAGTCAATGACAAAGGCTGACTGATGTCAACTGGCTGAGTTATCCTATCTATTTGCTTGCTTAGGGCTTGCTCTGTGGTGGACACTTTCTGGTGAGCATTAACATGAGATATAAAAATCTTCATATTTTGTGCCTATAGGTCCATTCACACAGCTCTACCCCAGCCTACCTTTGTTGTTATAGTCTTTTTCTTTCCAGGCCCCTAACCACTTGGCCAAGCTATTCTTCACTGACTATGAATCAGTTTATATTCTGACCTTGGACCCTTTCTCTTTCCACAAAAAGTGGATAATGCAGTACACTACCTGAAGCTCTGCCCACTGGGAAAATTTTCCCTCACTGCTGTCTTTCAAGGTCATCCCTGAGTGAACTGTAATGCAGCTGAGGTCCATTTTCATCTTGCTCCTACATACCAAGCTGACCCATCCATGAACCACGCTTGGTTTTTCTCTTCCTCTGTCAGCTGGTCATAAGGAAACCTCCCATGCAGCCATAGTATGAACTGAAGGAGAGGTGTCAGTGCAGCAGTGGTATATAACACAGGGACCTAGACCACCTGTTTTGTGCAGCTTACTTATGCTCTCTGGCCTGCTTGTGCCCAATCTCAAATGCACCACTTCCATCTTACAACGGGTTGCTACTGGGCCCATCTGACAGTATGATTTGATAGAGCTGACTGACAGAACCAAGCTCATAATAGACAGTTTTATGGCTGCATAGTCAGGAGGTCCATCTCCACTGGGGCTTAATATCATGTCAAGAGCAATTTTTTCAAAAAGTGTGTAATTCTTCACCACACATGGCAATTGACTGATTTTGCAGTGGTCTACAGTCATCCTTTGGTAGTCAAAAAGAGTATCTCTTTTATCTCCCTCCCCCCTTTTTTTTAAATCAAATGAGACCATGCCATGCATACGATTCTATACCTTGCCTTTTGCGCTTTAATATTTCTTAGATCTCTTTCCATGGATGAGTAGCAAGGATATTTCTCAGTATTGTTTATAATAGCACTGAAATGTTAACTATAGGAAATGTTAAGTATAGGAGATTGGTTAAAATTACTGTATGTAACCCAAACAATGGAATTATATGTAGATATTTAGAATTATGCTCTATCTTGGAGTTTGAGGGCATTAACCTGCCCACGTTTGGCAAAAAATTGAAACATACACAGAGAAGGCAGGAAGATGGAGATACAAATATCACCTTCATAATGATAAAACTGTTGAAGATAAAACAGTTTCAGTGTGAGGGCCAAATGGTCTTGCTAGCACTTCCTGTCCCCAACTTCCCCAAGTCTAGACTTTAGGATACCTCATCTAAGTGAAACGTGGGTTGTATAGAGGAGACATACTCAACCAGGTAGAGAGGTCTTAACCTCACATTGGTCTAGGGCAGGGAGGAAAGCATAGGAAGCCTTTCAATAGATTAACAATCAAGAAATGTGCATCAATGGCTGTCACTCCCCAACCGTGCAGGCACCTCATCCCTCTCCAGACTAGGTAACGAGTAAGGGATAGAGCAAGAGGCCAGGATGGTTATTCTAGGGCAGTTCCTCCACACGGAAATATCAGGTGTATTATATTCATATATCTCGTGTTCTTCTAGGTCCATATTTATTATAATGGAAACATAGTCTGTAATATATTTTAAGTATAAAAATATAATTAAACAGTATGCATAATATAATTCCATTTTCATAAAAAGGTGTATATATGCTTAAAAACAAATATAAAATTCAGTCATATTATATATGCTATTTTATAATAAACAATATATTAAAATAATCTGGGTGATTTCTTTGTGGTAGAACTTAAATTTTCTTCTTTATATCTTGTAACATTCTATTGCTGCGGTGCCCAGACCCCCTTCCAGTGTATATATCTTCCAGCTGCTGTGAGTATTGGCAACTAAGGGCTCATAGCTGCATTCTTCTCTAGAGAATTGCCCTTGGTCAACAAGAGCCATCTTTCCTGGAAATGTCTGAGAGGTTACAAGTGACCTTCACCACCAGGGAAGACCTGAGTATGAGACTTATAAGGAGATACAAAAGCCTAGCCTCATGGCTCAAGGTGGGATAATTCTGTGGGGCCATTCTTGCTTAGCTGAGGTTTCAGGCTGAGGCTAGACTTGAGCTGAAATCACATCTTTCCTTAGCTTCTTTTCCTGTCTATTATGCTTCCTTCACTTCCTTATAGGGTTCTCCTGAGAGTGCTCCAATAAATTACTTGCACAAGGAGTCAAGTCTCAGCCTCTGCTTCTATAGACCTGATGAATATCTATGGATTTTTGTGAGAAATTTTGTAAACATGAAAAGAAGTTATTTTCAAAATAAAAATCTCACGTGGATGCCAAGATAAAGCATGGCTAGGATTTGGTGCTGGATATTTGTAGCCTGAAAATTCTTGACTTCATTTTCTATAGTACACTAAGCTAAAATTTGTAAAAGCAGGTCATTCACTTTACCACGCAAGAGTCAGATCTCTATTTCTCAATGTAAAGGAAAGTACTGTTACACTCAGAAGAGGAGAAGAGTGGGTGGAAGCTGTGGAAGTGGAGACGGTGAGTGTAGGCCACACTTTCAAGATATTTATGGGCAAAGAAGAGTGAGAAAAATAATTTGGTAGGGTTAAGAGACTTCTTTCTTTAAGTTGGAAGGGTCTTGAGGATGCTTGTAGAAGGGAGTGGAGGGGAGTCAGAGCCAGAAAATAACTGAAAAAATAGGGATAGTTTATGGAACAACATTCCAATGAAGATGAGAAAGGATGGGGTCCTGTATACAGTATGACATGTAGTGTAGTGAAGGAGGGATAAGCTGATAGTAAGGAGGAGGAGGTTAGGATTAGTAAATTTATAGGTAAATCTAGAGGCTGAAGGAAGGCAAGGTGAGACTGCATCCTGTGGCCTCTAATCTTTATATGATATATGAATCAATGTTATCAGCCAAATGAAGAGGCAAACAAGAAGTAAGGCTAAGAAATTTTGACTGAATCAGGAACTATGGAGGGTATAGTGGTAGCAGGATGGGTGGGGTTTTAAGAAAAAAGATCTGGTATTCTTTGAAGGATGGGCTTGAGTAGGGTGGGAGTAGAGACAGAACATTTAAGGAAATCCAGAACTAGAGTGGAAATGATGTGAGATGCAAATAGGCATAAAAAATTGAATTAATAGACACTGGGACAAAAATATTCTTTGGGGAATTATAATTTAAAAAAATAACAGACTATCTGATCTGTGAAAGATTAAAAAGTAGGAACTGCAATACCACAGTCCCTACCCTTGAAATTAAAATCTGAGGATGGAGCTCCAGAAATTCAAAGCAAGGACAGTGGGAATATCTGGCCTAGTAGACTCCGAAAACAGGTTGAGGTAGAGTGCCACGCCCAGGCAACAGGGCTGGATGGCCAGCCCCAGTCAACAGCTGGGGATGTAGAGGGGCTTCCTGAAGTGACTACAGACCTATGACACATACCTTGAGTGTTATGAATAGTGCTATGAGTTACTCAAGGATTTTGTAAAAATATATCTATATTAATTGCTGATATGGGGCTGTTTGATCAATGACTTAAGGAGAAACATAAGGAAGTATCTAGATGGCCTCTCAAACTCCCTATTAAGACTTCTTTTTCCGTGTAACAGATCCCTTATGAAAAATCGAGGAAAAGTTATGAATCCTCTTCTCAAAAAATGCACAATTAACACACACAAAATATTGTCCCTAATTTTAGGAGGTCCACAAACTTCTGAAACCCACGTACTCCGAGTTAAGTATTGCTTTCACCTGTCTTTCCTCCCAAGCGGGAGCCCAACTCTCAGTTCTATTTTAGAATATCGTAAGTTGAGTAGATTGGAAACAGCTTCTGGAAGCCGGTGGATTTGGGAGATCAGTAGGTGTTACTACGCATTCTTTTTACTTTGGAAAGTATAAAGACGTGGATAGTGCGACGGAAGATACCATATTCTGGATATTTCAGGAGGCTGTTATGGACACTACAAATAATGGTTTGTGACCGCAGACATAGCTGAATCATTCAGCAAATATTTATAGGGCGCCTGATACGTACAGAGACTGTGCCAGGGACTGAGCTCACCAAGATAAAAAAGACACCATTTGTGTCCTTGATGAGACGATTCACATGTAAAAGCGGAAATGTAGTTATTGGTGGCCTTAAAAAAAGGTCACCTAAGTTTGAGAGGCATGCTGGGGAGATGGAAAGGACTTCGAGCCGGCAATTTGATTTTTGGTTTCTCCACATCATAGACTTGTAAGCTTGGCAAATCATTCAATTTCAAGTTGCCTCATCTATGGTACAGGGTTAACAAGTACACGAGAATTGGTGCAAATCTTCAAAAAGATAACCTTTGTAAAAATGAACGTGGGCAAATGAAAAAACACAAGTACAAGGCTTATTTAAAATGACAGCTGGGAGGGTCGCCCCTTGAGGGAAGAGCCGGGCTTTTCCAAGTCTCTATAGCCACCGCGGCGCCTCGCACGCGGCCGGAATCACCTCAATAAGCCTTCCGGGATGCATCAAGTTCCGCTTCCGCAAGCAGATTTTCGCTGTAGGCCAGAGCTCCCGGACGCCCGACTCAGGCTAGCGGCAGCCCTCCCTCACGCGCATGCTCCGAGGAGAGGCGGAGAGCGGAAGTGCGGGGGAGTGGCGAGGCGCCGCGGACCTCCGGCTCGCTCACCCTGCAGACCCGCGCGGGAGGCGGGGGCGCGCGCGCGCTCGTTCGCGCGCCGGGCTGCGTACAGTAGTGACGGCCGCGCGGGAGCGGTCACGTGACCGTAGCGGCTGCCTGTACAGTAAGGACCCAATATGGCAGCGGCGGTAGCAGTGGCAACGGCAGCAGGAGGACCGGCCGCCTCATAGACCCCCCCGCGCACTACCCCCGCCGCTTCCTCTGTTTGGGTGCTCCTCCGGCCTGACTTCCCCTTTCTCCCACCTTTCCCGGCACCGCGGGAAAAGCAGCGCAGGGCAGAGCAGGCAGGGAGGGCGGCCGGAGCCCGGACACGGGAACCTCCCAGTCAGTTCAAGACCCGACATGAGGGAAAAGGGCCGTAGGAAGAAGGGCAGGACCTGGGCGGAGGCCGCCAAGACGGTAAGGGGGAGGGAGCGAAGGGGAAGGCCGGGAGGATTTCGTCCCCTCGCCGCCCGCCGGTCGCAGGGGAAGGGAGGTCATTGGCCCAGCGACCCGGCTGAGGGGGCACAAAACCGCGCGGAGAGGGCGGCGGTTAGTGTCGGTGTTGTGATCCCTGTAGGAATGGAGGCGCTCAGCGGAAGAGGGTCGCTGCGGGGCTGCCGCTTCTCCCTGCGTCTGCGACGAGTCCTCCCGGTGTTTCGAAGCTGCTTCTTGGGGTCACGTCGCTCTCACCCCCACTCTGTGGGAGCCCCCGCCCCGGCATGGGGAAGTCTGTTGTGCTTGCACAGTAACCGGTTCTTCTCCCTTGTGCGGCTGAAGAGCCCCCATTGGATGCAGATAGGAAAAGGCTTGTGCGTGCACCCAGCCCCGGAAAGAAGAGGGGAGCGCTGGAGCTTGGTAGAATTTACCGCTAGAGCCGACCTGTCGCCTGTCCCCGGGGCCCTCTGCTAGTCTGGGCTCCCGGATCCGACGTGAGGTCACGAGGCTCTTGTTTTTGTTTGCTGTTGGAGCTGAAAGTGCAGGAGGTGTTTAGAAACGAAGTAACAGGTGGGACTTGTAGATTTTTTTTTTTTTTTCTGTTTCCGTAGAGACCTACTCTGAACAAGGCAGCAATGCATGGTGGGACGTGTAGTTTACCCGGCTTTGACTTTTCCGTAGCTAAAGTGATGGTGGCTTCACGAAGTTGTAACTAGTGGGGGATACCATCTTTTTCTTTCTAACTTTGTTATAAGGAAATCTAGAGATAGGTTTTAAAAAACGGACTATTTAGGATTAGTAGGAACTTTATTATATTTTGTGAAAAAAAATTACAAATGTGTATGTGTGTAGAAATGAAACGTTAGGAGAAAGTGAGGTTCATTCCATCTTTGAGGGTGCAGCAGAAAAGTAATAGGACCTAGAACAGCAGCGTTTTAGTGTGGGGAAGTGAGGCATTATCTTTGGTGGTGAATCATGTCAGTAATGTTTGTACAACATGGAGAACCCTTCTAAGTGAACTTTTATTGTACGTTGTATGGTTTGTTTTTTAATGAGATTTTTCTGAATATAAAAGTAATAAATGTTCACCGTGGGAAAATTTGGAAATAGAAACGTATAAAGAAGAAAATAAAAAATCGTGTGTTTCACCCCCTCAGAGCTGTTAACATCTTGGTATATTACTGTCCAGTCTTTTTTATTTATTTCTCCAAATCTAGGTCCTACTGTTTATTCACTCTTGTGCATTTGTGTGTAAACCTTGTGCATTTGTTTTGTAAACGTTATGCGTTAGGGGGTTGATGAGTCTTAAACTTGTATTTTTGGTTTAGTTGGAAATGTGAAAAAGTGAATAAATAATGGCACATTTTATATATTAAGTGTTTTCACTTACAGTATATCTTCATAATTGTGACTGCTGGTCGTTTTCCTCTAAAAGATAAAACTCTAGAAATATTTTGTTTGGTGGTAGGAAAATTGCTCCTTCACAGAAGACTGTTTTACTTTCTTCTACTTGATAAATACCTCAAGACCTCTTCCTTTTATTCAAAGAAGGATGGTAAATTTTAATTTAGGTAAGCAGACCCCAACTCTAATTATGTTAATTAATTTTAAGTCTCTAGAATCTTAGGAGTACTTTTTGAATTTTGATCTCTTTGGATAAAATAGTCTAATCATTGGGAGACTGCAAATAGGAAAAATTGATCTGCATCTACTGTTTAGATTTTCCTATAATGAATTAGTATGTTTGCTCATTTGTAGTAAACATTTTATGCCCTTGCTAGCTGTGTCAAAAATAGTATTTAAAAGCTGGAAAGACTAGTTTGAGTTCTGAGTGAGTTCCTGAATCCATCAGTATATTAGTGGCTTGGTATTTTTATTTGATTCTGGCAAATGTATAAGGCCTCAGTCTAAGTAAAAATGAATTTTAGAGAATGGTGACACTAAAACTTTTTTCATTTTTCTAGTAGCCAGAAATCTAGAAAACACTCTACTCTTTTTCATTTATCATCTATAAAGTGAGGCATTAAACTAAACCTCAGTGTTCAAAAGGTTTCTCTTTGTAGGAGGAATAGATAGAAGTACATGTAGGAGGAATAGACAAAAGTAAATCTTTAATATTTCAGGCTGCAGAATAATGACATCAGGGGCTGGCCCGGTGGTGCAGCGGTTAAGTGTGCGCGCTCCACTTTGGCGGCCTGGGGTTTGCAGGTTCGGATCCCTGGCGTGCACTGACACACCGCTTGTCAGGCCATGCTGTGGCGGCATCCCATATAAAGTAGAGGAAGGTGGGTACAGGTGTTAGCCCTGGTCTTCCTCAGCAAAAAGAGGAGGATTGGCATTGGATCTTAGCTCAGGGCTGATCTTCCTCACAAAAAAGGGAAAAAATAGAAAGAAGAATGAAATCAGAAAATTAGTGATTTGACAAATGGAAGTAACTTTGACCTAAATTAAGAAATGGTGCATGTATTTATTTATAAGATCAAGAGGACTAGGAGAAGTAAATTTTAAACTTATTTCATAGGCATTAAGGTCAGATGTTCTAGGAACAGAGTTCCAGCAAGGGAATAAGAAAATTATTTACGAATACAAGTAGTATCTACTGCTTATTTCATTGTGTTCTTGGTACCTGCATTGTAGAGCTATCCTGTTCTAGGGAGCACTATTAAAATGGGATTGTATTCCTGACCAGTAAGATAGCAACAGATAAATAAAATTATTCAATCAATTATATATGTATGTATACATATATAACAAGGGGTGTGTATATGTGAGAGCTACACGGTTGATGTAAAGTTGCTGTGAACAATCTGAAAAAGCAAAATTATGAGATTCATAATTATTGTATAGTAGTAAAATTATGCCAAAAGGCTGATTAAATGTAGAGTGTAGACAGGTTTCAGTAAGTAAGGACACCAGAGAAGAGGGATAATGGAGCTGAGATTCACCTGAACGTGAATGCTCATTTACTTACACTGGAGTGTCTCCCTACTGATCGTATATTTGTCCTATATAAATATACTAGTTATAAAAAGCATTATTCAGGTATTTAGTTAACAGTCTCACATGTTTTAAATTTTAAGGGTGGCAGTGATGATGGTGATGAAATGATTTGGATGAGAGATCTGTCGTATAGAGTTTGGTGCAATTTAAATAGAAAAATTTGTAGTAAGCCAGATTGAGAACCATTACATTGACTTGAGAACTATGTTCAAAATTATGCTCATTAAAAGAAAAAAAAAGACATTGTATTATCTAAATATTTGATGACATCCCTGAGAAATTTAACTGTTTCTGCAAGGTAGAGCTTTCAAAATAGTATAATCTTGTTGATCCTGTTTTCTTTTTGACTTTTCCCTTGTCACCCACCACAACTAGGGAAGCATTAAAAGAGAAAAATGCCCTAAAAGGATAAGTTTGTTGTGATTGTAGGTGGAAGGGACAGAGAGGCAGACCTTAGAGGTTGTATACTAGAGGCGCCTTTCGGGCATAAAGTGGTCGAAGTATGCGAAGTGAAGTATGGATATTAGAGATGAGGAGCACAGCAGTGTATAATGTAGATCTTTAGCATATGATTTGTAGACTGAAGAAAAAATGGTTTTTTTTTTTTTGGATGCTTTCTGTATAGATTTCATTTAGTGGTTAATATTTCGAATGTACATGGATTTTTATTTTTGTCATTTACCTAAAGTCATTTAACTTTGGGGAATAAGATGGTAGGTAGAAAATTTCTATTAAAGGAGTAACACTCATAGGCTAATTACTTTTACATAGAAAGTATAGAAAATGGAAAATAATACTTAAAAGTATTAAGATTAAAGAGATGTTCAGAAAAACATTTTAACAAAATACACTTCAGAAAAAACAGATGTATTAACTTAGAAATTTTCAGTACTCTTAATCTTTACTGTGAGTAATTTTTTTCTTAAAAAATAACGGTAGGAGTATGGCTAGGCCTGGTTATGTCACCTTGGATATATATTGATCAGGCCAGAGTCCTTTAAGTCTGTATTTGTATTATATTTATAGTTTTTTTAAGAATCTCCAGGGGAGAGTATGCATCTTGGACAAACATATTAAACAAACGTATTGTTTTTATAATATAGACCACAGAAAGTAAAACTGGGCAAAATCTTCTTGGCTTGTGGAATACATAAAAAATAGAGTGAGAAAGCATTGTAAAGGGGCATGGGTTAAAAATTGAGAAACTGCTCTGATCCATAATGTCAAAGCAATAACTGCATATTTACATTTATTTTTTATTTCATCTTTCTTGAGGTATAATTGACATAAAATCATACGATATTTGATATGCTTATGAAATTGCTATCTGCAGGTCTAGTTGTGCTAGGTGATTTGGTGTAACACTCTTTGCCTGAGTGATCTTACTTCTTGCCATAATATTGAAGCAAAGATCCCGTGTTTTGCTTCTTGAACTTTGTATTATTATTTCCAGTTCATCCTTCTGTCTTGTTTCATCTTCCTGTATTGAAAGCCTCCAAGCCTCCTAACTTGTTGAAGGAAAAAAAATCAAAATCTTTTTTGAACACGTAAGTTAAAAATTTCTGTGAAAGGTACTGTTGCTGTATCTCCTAGAATTCTAACAGGAGCTCAGAAAATAACCTCAGGCTTGTGGAAGTCCGTGCTGTGTCCTCATCCACAGAATCCATCGACTCGTAAAAGGCTGTGCAATTTTGCTATCAGTGAAAGGGCATTATGTTTTCACTACAAAAGCTGTCTGGAAGGAGGCCGGTGTGTGGAAGATATAACTGCAGGGAACTGATCAGTAAGGTTTGTTAAAACCTGCTATCTTTGTCCTTTTTACAAAAGACCTCTGAATGCCTCTCTAGTTCTGTCTTCTTTCTTCCCATATCTCAGAGAGGCCATCCTCATAGTTTATAGCATTGTGCAGTTTAGTCTGTTTAGTGCAGTTTGATTTATCATGTTTTTAGTGTTGTTTTAAAAGGTTATTGAATATACTAAATTTTAGAATTCTTTAAATATGACTTAAAACAATAGTATTACTTGCTTTAAATTGAGTTTCTATTAAAGTTGTATAGGCTCATTATTTTTAAAAAAACAAGTAGAACAGAAGTATGTAAAGAGTTAATGTTGGATGAGTCACTATACTGAAAACAGGGATTAAGTGAAAGTCTGCATACTGAAATACTGAAAATATTTAGAGTTGCCATACTGAAATTAGCTATAGTGGATAGTTTGCATATAGCCTTCTGGACTTTTAACACTGTATATGAAAATATGCATAAATATGTATACCTATATATATTTTATATACAGTTCTGCAACTTCCTTTCTTTATGAATGTCATGGATGCCTTTTAATGCCATTAATTAGATATCTGCCTCTTTCTTTTTAATGGTTCTTAACATTCCATTGTTTTGGATGTACTATCATTTAAAAAATCAGTCCTTGATTATTTGACATAGGTCATTTATAGTTTTTTTCCTTTGTAACAAATACTTCGATATATATATCGGGGCATACATGTATGTATGCACGTACGTTATGTGTGTGAGTGTCTGTGTATGTTTGTATTTGCGTGAATGGAATAAAGAGTTTGTAAACTTGAGTTTGTGCCAGTTTATATTCTCCTCCAAAATTTTGAAGGTTCCTGTTATTTTTCCACTTTTCTCTGTAATCCAAGGAATATATCAATCTTTACTCTTTGCCATATTAACAAAGCATTTCTTTTGTTGTTTTGTTCAGTAGAATTTGATGGAAATGTTCTGTATCTGTGCTCTCCAATACAGTAGCTACTAGTCACATGTGGCCATTGAGCACTTGAAATGTGGCTAGTGTGACTAACGAACTGAACTTTGAAGTTTATTTAATTTTAAGTAATTTAAGTTTAAATAACTTCATTTGTCTAGTGGCTACCATTATTGGATAGTGCAGATGTAAAGTACCTTCCTTTGCTTATTGACTATTTGTATATTTTTCAGTAAACTTGTCTGTTTGGATCTTTTGCCTTTTTTTTTTTGTGCTTCCTAGTCTTTTTAATACTAATTTCTAAGAGTGCTCTGTAGGTTAAGGAAACTAGCCCTTTGTAATATGTGTTGCAGATCTGTCATTTTTGTCTTTTGATTTGATTTATGCAGTTTTTTTTTGCTGCCCAGCCATTTTTTGATGTTAATGTAAACAAATTTATCAATCTTTACCTTTTATGCTTTTCTAGGGTTTGAGTCCTATTAAGCAAAACTTTCCTCACTCAAAGATGGTAAATTGAATGCTTTTGAAAAATGTTTAGCCCTGAAGGCATATCTTCCCTAAATAAAATGTGTATTTTATTGTGGACAAGTAAGAGGAAATTCACTTTATATATCAGTTAAGACTGTGCCCTTTGAAGGCAGAGACTTTTCTTTTAAATATTTCTACATGCAGAGCTTAACTCACTTTATTGCACATGAGTGCCAAATCTTTTTTTCTTCACCTTTTTTTTATTGGAAGTGAAAAACAAGACACTGTTCCCATTTTCAAGAGAGCACCATTTGAATAAAGTTAGTCAACTATGTAAAGTATTGTTTGCCGGGAAAACTGGTTGAGTCTCTCTTGTTTGTGAAAAAAAATTATTATAAGACACACCGGGGTGTTTGCTTCCAAAGACCGTTTTAAGTTACATTCAGATACTGGGAAATTTCTGTGATAATTCTTACTTCAAAACTAAAATCGGTTAGTGGTAAATACACATGTACTTAGAAGTCCTGGGCATCAGGGGACACTGTAAACCTTAATTGTAGTGTCTTCTGAGTAATTTGATCCATCTTTTGGTAAAAATTATCTTGTGAAAGACTTTTCATTTGAAAATTCTTTGGCTACTGACATTTAGCAGTTGATACTACATTTAGAATGGACTTTCATTGGAATCTTTAACTCACTGATGTCTGAATTATTCAGTAGCTGGTTTAGCCATATTCAATTTCATATAAAGTGCTTAATGATGTTAGTGACTTATTTCTAAATGGTAACATAAAAATTTAAATGTATTGCTACTGATTTATAGTGATTAGTTTCCTATATGATTTGAGTGGTTCTGACAAATTTTCTAAGTTTAATTGGATGGTACCCATGAAATATTTTAATGTGTTAGGAAAGGTTTTCTCTTTTATATTGTGTGTTTGTGTGTGTGTGTGTGCACAAAGATGTAAAAAAGAAATGGAATATAAGGTAAAGATAATAGAAAAACAATTTTCATGTATATCATTAATCATAATGGAGAAAGACATAATGGGAAAAATAGGACTGTTTTTAATAGCAACATGGAAATAACCTTGACAATCTGGATTTGATCTTGGCTCTACCATTTATTGTGTCAGTTTGGACAAGTTATTTAAACCAATGCTCAAACATTAATGTGTATAAGAATCATCTGGGGAGCTTGATAATGCACATTTTTATTCAGTAGGCCTGCATCGTAGCCAGAGATTCTGCATTTTTAACAAGTTCCTGGGTAATGCTGGTGCTTTGGTCTAAGGACCACATTTGGAGTTGTAGGGATTTACACTATCTAGGCTTTCTTAATTTCCTCAACTTTATTTTATTTTATTTTAATTAATTAATTTTTTTTCCCCCAAAGCCCCAGTAGATAGTTGTATGTCATAGCTGCACATCCCTCTAGTTGCTGTATGTGGGACGCGGCCTCAGTGTGGCCAGAGAAGCGGCGCGTCGGTGCGCACCCGGGATCCGAACCCGCGCCGCCAGCAGCGGAGCGCGTGCACTTAACCGCTAAGCCACGGGGCCGGCGCTCCCCAACTTTAAAAATAGAGATAGTAATAGAATTTTCCATTTGGGGTGTTAGGTGATTAGGTGAGAATGTATGAAAAGTTCTTTGTACAATGCCTAGTATGTTGTAAACACTTTGTTAATGATGCTGGAAGATTAATAAATGTTCTGAGTGGGAAAACGAAATATTGTACGATGTCATTTCTTAGCAAATAAGTGTAGAGGTTTGAGACAGTTCCAATGAAAAGCCTTTTAACCTCAGGGACCCTATTTGCCACTTGTTTCCCAAAGCCAGTGTGGAATCACACACAGACCTAAACTAGCTATGAACAAGTTTGGGAACCCATTGAAAGATCCATCTCCTGTTTCAGGAGATTCTACACAAAATCCCACTCTCGTGACTTACACATTGTGAACTGCTTATGGAGAAGGCCCTTTGGCAAGTAATGGCCGGCAGCCTCTACGAGCTGAGTGACTCCTGGCCAAAAGCCAGCAAGAAAACAGAAAGGGACTGAAACCTGCCAACAAGTAAGCTTGGTAGTGAGCTTGGAAAAGAACCCTAAGCCTCAGATGAGTTCACATTCCCAGTTGACACTTCGATTTCAGCCTATTGAGACCCAAAGCAGAAGACCCAGTTAACCCATGCCCAGAATCCTGACAGCACAGAAACTGGGAGATAAATTTGTATTGTTTTAACCTGTTGCATAATAAAATATGTCACAAAATGAATTTGTGTTGTTGAGGCTGTATAATAGCAAACTAATAGTAATACTAAAATTTGGTGAAGTGGAGAAGGGAGCATGGCAGGGTTGGTCTCAGAGAAGGTTTGACCTGGGTATTGAGGGATGATGGATAAAACATTGGCAGGTGAATATGAATAAGGGCCTTCTAGGCAGAGGGAAGAGCTGAGAAGGGGGAAGACTGAAAAATGCAGGGTATGTTTGATATGTGGCTAATTTACCTTTCAGTATTGAGAATTGTAGTGAAAGATAAGGCCAGAAAAGGTAGTTGGGGCCAAAATATGGAGAGTTGTAGAAGTCAAGCTGACAAATATTTTTTTTCTAGGAGCCGTAGAAATTTTTTATGCAGGAGATAGCATCATATCTGTCTTTTAAGCAGATTGGGCAGTTGTGGGATTTATTGCAGAGGGCTGTAGAGAAGTAATGAGGGTTAGATTATTAGAGCTTTCCTGAATTAAAAGGGTAGGAGAGGATATACATTTTTTTTCACGTCATTAAAATTTTTCTCATTTCATACCTATTCTACCTACACCTATCCTACTTATAGCTCTCCAACAGAATCTTTTACGTAAGTTCTGCCAGTCTTATGAAGTTTTCACACATACGGGAGGTTTTGGAATGCTCTTCAACACAAAATCCTACCATCTTGAAAAGAAAAGATGAAGAAAACTCTTTCCCTGGTTATTCAGGCTCAAGTTGATTTTTCTTTTCTCTGAATTCCTGTGCCACTGTTCTTTCCATACCACTGTCCTCTGTACCACTGGTCTTCAGGTTTGTGCAGGTGGTGGAATCAATCAGGGCTGTGTGTTGCGCAACTCCAGGGGGAACCATTCATATTGTATTTTATGTGAATACTGCTTCCTGGAGTTGAACACCACAGTGGCTCTGGGTTCTATGATAGTTTTTGTGAAAACACCATTAACGATTGATTGATTGATTGATTGATTTGTTTATTTATTTTTTCCCCCCAAAGCCCCAGTAGATAGTTGTGTGTCATAGCTGCACATCTTTCTAGTTGCTGCATGTGGGATGCGGCCTCAGCATGGCCAGAGAAGCAGCGCGTCGGTGCGAGCCCGGGATCCGAACCCGGGTCGCCAGCAGTGGAGCACACTCACTTAACCACTAAGCCACGGGGCCGGCCCTGATATATTTATTTTTGATAAAAGTTAAGGACGTTTTTGCCAGGAGATAACCTATTACAGGTTTATGGTACAGTCATAGTTCTCAAGTCATAGCTTGAGAACAGATGTGGGGGGCAAGAAGGGCAACTTTCCCAGTCTTGCATTTGGTGTTGGATTTGCTTCATATGTATTTTCTAGGTCTGTTTTATAGCTGACAAGAGGTAGCAAATGACAAAGGTTTAATGAAAATGTTTCTCAAACTAGATTTCTTGTGGACCTCCCACCAGAAATTTGTAGATTACTTCAAGGGGTTCTGAAAGTTGTCTATGAAGATACTTAAGTTTTGTGCTTTAATGCTAGTCTTAAAAGTTATATGAGTATATTTGTGATTTGAATTGCCTGTGTCTTAAAACACTATAATTTGTTAAGTGGCTTCAGTCTAATTTGTATCATTTTTAGATATTTTCTTAATCTATATCTAATCAAACATTTTTGTCAGTCCTCTTTTTTATTGATGGAACTTTTACATTTTATGCATTAACTTCACTTTAGTGTTTGTGAACGTTGATACTAAAGATTAATGTATTGTCTTTTGCTCTATTAATGTCGAGGTTTAAAATAAATGTAGTTCAGTTATAGTAATATGTAACATAGGTTTCTTCCATTTCACAAAAGTTTCATGAATTATTTAAATTATAGAAATAATAATAAATTAACTTGGAAAATAGAGAAAAAATCACTTATTATTCTACCATCTGACACCATATATCTTAGCATTTAGGGATATTTTCTTCTAGTCTTTGATATACTTTTCTATGTAGTTGTAATCAATGTCTGTTTCTAATCTGCTGTTTCATGTATTAAAGTATTTTTATGTGTCATTTTCTGGTTTTGCTAGTTACCCTTTTTGAATAGTTAAATGGTATTCCGTTATGTGGTTATGTTATAAAAGCCCAACAGTATTGTTAGGAAAATTGGATAACTTAAAATGAGCATTTTGATGCTGTAGTGACTATCTTTTTTACTTCCTGCTTACACACATACCTGGTACCTCATCCCAATATTTTGAATTAAAAAATTTTTTATTTTAAAAATTAACACCCAGTAGAATTTGACCTTTTTGTTACACAGTTGTGGATTTAATACGTGTAACCACCACCACCACCACAGTTAGATACACACCGAAAAACTCATGCTATGTTGCTGTAGTCACCCACCACTTGCCCCAGCCCTTGGCAACCACTGATATGTTCTTTGTCACTATAGTTTGGTCTTTCTGAGCATGTCATATAAATGGGATCATGTAGTGTATAATATTTTGAGACTGGTTTCTTTAATTCAGCTTAATGCCTTTGGGATTCATCCATGTTGTTTTGTGTATTAATAGTTCATTCCTTTTTAATGCTGAGTAGTAGATGACTGTATCAATGTACAAGTAGATGACTGTACCAATGTACATGTTCTTCACTGTTGAAGAACATGTAGGTTGTTTCTATTTTTAGCAATTAGGAATGGAGCTGCATGGGGCCAGCCCGATGGCTTGGTGGTTAAGTTCAGTTGCTCTGCTTCAGTGGCGTGGGGTTTGCAGGTTCGAATCCCGGGCACAGACCTACACACCGCTTATCAAGCCATGCTGTGGCAGTGTCCCACATACAAAATGGAGAAAGATGGGCACAGATGTTAGCTCAGGGCCAGTCTTCCTCACCAAAAAAAAAAAGAATGGAGCTGCAAAACACATTTGTGGGCAGATTTTCCTTTGAACATAAGTTTTCATTTCTCTAGGGTAAATACTCAAGGGTGGGATTGCTAGATAATATGGTAAGTATATGTTTAACTTTATAAGAAATTGTGAAACTGTTTTTCAGAGTGGCTATATCATTTTGCGTTCCCACCAGCAATACGTATGAAATCCAGTTGCTTTTCATCCTTGCTAGCACTTGGCATTGTTAGCATTTTTGATTTTAGCCATTCTAGTAGGTGTGTAGTGGTATATCATTGTGATTTTACTTTCTCCAATGGTTTATGTTGTTGAGCATTTTGTATGTGCTTATTTGCCGTCTGTATATCCTCTTTGACGAAATGTCTCTTCAGGTCTTTTGCCCACTGTTTAACTGGATTGTTTGTTTTGCAGTTGAACTTTGAGAATTCTTTATATATTCTGGACGCAAGTCCTTTGCTGGGTATGTGATTTGCAGATATTTTCTTCCTGATTATAGGGGAAGGCAGGCAGTCTTTCATCATTAAGTATATTAGCTGTAGGTTTTTTGTAAACACCTATTATCAGGTTGAGGAAGTTCCTTTTTATTTCTAGTTTGGTGAGAGTTTTTGTCATGAATGGGTGTTGAATTTTGTCAAATGCATTTTCTGAATCAATCGCTGCAATTACTTTTAACTTTTTAGACTGTTAATATGGTGGATGACATTGATTTTCACATGTTGAATTGGCCCTGCATTCTGGGGAAAAACAATTTCACTTGGTCGTGGAGTATTATACTTTTTATATATTGCTGGATTTGCTAATACTTTGTGGAAGACATTTACAGTTAAGTTCATGAGGGATATTAATTTGTAGTTTTCTTGTACTATCTATGTCTGGGTTGTGGTATGGGATAATGCTGGCCTCATAAAGATGAGTTGGGAAGTCTTTCCTGTTGTATTTTCTGAAAGAGATAACAGTTGATTCTCATTTGTGGAGTCAATATTTGCGAATTCACCTACTTGCTAAAATTTATGCTAATTTCAATTCAGCTACTTGCTAAAATATCGGTACTCATGACACTTTTGCAGTCATTCATGGACATGTGCAGAGTGGCAAAAAATTTGAGACATCCAGTGCGGACATTTCCAGCTGAGGTCAAACAAGGTGATGCTCTGCCTTCTTGTTTCAGTTCTCGTAGTGAAAACGTGTCCTTTTTGTGGTCTGTTTAGTGCCATGGTTTTTGCATTTTTGTGCTTTTTTTGGTGCTCTCTCTGTTTAAAATGGCCCCCAAAGTGTGAAGTGCTGTCTAGTATTCTTAAGTGCAGGAAAGCTGTGATGTGCCTTAATGGGGAAAATACCTGTGTTAAATAAGCTTTGTTTAGGCATGAGTTACAGTGCTGTTGGCCATGAGTTCAATGTTAATGAATCAATAATAGGTATTGAAAAAGATATGTTTAAACAGAAACATACATAAAAACAAAGTTATGTATTGATTGGTTGACAGAAATGTGTCCAGAGGCTTGCAGGAACTTAGCTCTGTATTTCCCCTAGGAGCACTGGTTCAGTATTTGCTAATTTAGTGTTTGTGATGACTTAAAGAAAATAACTACTGTGAACAGTGAGAATTGACTGTATGTAGAACTGGTGTTATTTCTTTAAATGTTTGATAGAGCTCACTAATGAAACATTCTGGGCCTGGAGATTTCTTTTGCAGAATTTTTAACTATGAATTCAATTTCTTGTAACTATTCAGATTGTCTGTGTCTTCTTGGGTAAGTTTTAGTAGTTTGTGGTTTTCCAGGAATTTGGTCCATTTCATTTAAGTTGTTGACTTTATGTTTGTGAGTTGTTTGTAGTATTCTCTTATTGTTTGCAGAGTCTGTAGTGATATCCCTCTTTATTCCTGATACTGGTGATTTGTGTCTTTTCTCTTTTTTCTTTGTCTCTCGTTAGAGGTTTTTCAATTTTATTGATCTATTGAAAGAATCAGCTTTTGTTTTCATTAATTTTTCTGTTTTCAATCTCATTGATATTCACTCTCATCTTTATTATTATTAGCAATCACTTCCCATTTTCCCCTCCTCCCAGCCTGTGGTAACCATAAATCTACTTTCTGTATCTATGGATGTGCCTGTTCTGGACAGTTCATACAAATGGAATCATACAATATGTGGCCTTTTGTGTCTGGATTCTCTGACCTAGCATAATTTTTTTTTTTCTTCAGAATTTCACTTTTGACTTTAATGCAAAGAAGAAACATCACATAGACATTTTTAAAACTCAGATATAGCCTAGGTCCTCCCCATTTCCCCAGCAACATTCCAGACAGGGAAATTTTCTATTCTTGCTGAATTTTCTATTCTTTCTTGCTCTATGTTCCCATTCAACCCAGACAGGGCAGTTGTTGGTTCCAGATTTTCTACTTTCCTCCAGATCCTCTTACTGGCCCTTTTTATACAACAGTCTTATTCCCACCACTCAGGGTTACTTTGCTTTACATCCATGGGTAACTATATTTTCTTTTTTCTTAGCATAACGTTTTTTAAGTTCATTCATATTGTAGCATGTATCCTTCTTATGGCTGAATAATATTCCATTGTGTAGGTATACCACCTTTTATTTATTCATCAATTGATGGACATTTGGATTGTTTCTACTTTTTGGCTATTGTGAATAATGCCACTGTGAACATTTCATGCACAATTTTTGTATCAACATGTGTTTTTAATTCTTTTCGGTGTATAGGAATGGAATTGCTGCTAGTTCATATGTTAACTCTGTAATTAACTTTTTGAGGAATTGCCAAACTGTTTGCCATATTGGCTGTTTTACATTCCTACCAACAGTGTTTGAGTTTTAATTTCTCCACATCTTTGCCAACACTTGTTGTTTGCCTGTGTGTGTTGTTTTTTTTTTTTAATAATCATAGCCATTCTAGTGAATGTGAACTGGTATCTCATTGTGGTTTTGATTTGTATTTTCCTAATGAATAATGATATTATTCATGAGTTGTTTTTACAAGATGCTTTTTAAAGCATTTTTTAATTGGGGTATTTGTCATTTGTTGGTTTGTAAGAGTTCTTTATATATATACTGTATATAAGTGTCTCATTAGGTACATCATTTGCAAATATTTTCTTCGTTCTGTGGGTTGTTCTTTCACTTTCTTGATGTGGCCTTTGGTGCACAAAATTTTAAATTTTGAGTAAGGGTTTATTTTTTATTCAATCATTAGATAATTTCTGTTTCTCTGTTTTCATGTTAACTGACTCTTGTTATTAATTCATCAAATCAGGTGGGGTTTTTTGTTTGTTTTGGTTACCTTTCAGTTCTAAAATTTCCATTTGGTTCTTCTTTATATTATCTTTTACTTGCTGAGACTTTGTATCTTTCCCTTTGTTTCAAGAGTATTTACCTTATTTTGAGCCTTTTTATAATTGCTGCTTTAAAGTCTTTGTGAAACATTTCCCATATTGGTGTTATCTTCTTCTTTTTATCTTTTGATTTTCCTTTCCCAAGCAAGTCGAGATTTTCCTGGGTCTTTGTATACCAAGTAAATTTAGATCGTATTCTGGCCATTTTGAATATTGTATAATTGACACTGTGGGTCTTGTTTAAGTTATATGGAGAAAGTTAATAGTTTTGTTTTAGCAAACAGTTGACTGAATTGTCTTCAGACTTCGAGTTCTGACCAGCCTTCTCTGGGTTGTTGTTTCAATGTCAGTTAAGTTTTCAAGGCCTTTTTAGTGCTATTTAGATTTGTCTCTTCTGTGTACCATCAGACTGTCTGAGATTTGGGTGGTGGCCTTCCCCATGGGTTGTGAAACTATGGCCTGTGGGCTAAATCCAGCCCACTGCCTATTTTTATAAATAAAATTTTATTGGAACACAGCCATGCCCATTTGTTTATGTATTTTTTGTGGCTACTTTCATACCATAATGGTCATAGTTGAGCAGTTGCGACAGAGACTGTTTGGCACACAAAACCTAAAATATTTGCTATTTGGCCCTTTATAGAAAAGGTTTGCTGACCCCTGACCTGTCCCATAGTTCAGTTCTCAAAGTCTGTCTATACCGTTTTAGTGTCTAATCCGTGTATGCACAGCTCAGGTGTCAGCCGGGGAGTTTGTAAGCTACTTGAAAGGGTCACTTGCCTGCGTTCTTTCATCTGCAGTCTTCCTAGTACTTTCCGATTGCCTGGGACTCCTCTTTTTCACCTCTTTGGCCAGAAATTTGGGGCTTTCTTTATCCCACTCTGCTGTGTACTTGCCACAACTATGCCCACCTTGCGCCAAGCAGCAGGAGACGAGAGAGGGAAAAAGAACAATGGGGTTTTGTCTCATTCTCTTGGGACCACAGCTCCTCTGATTGGAGGGGAATGTTTCCCTCCCTCGGAGTTTTAGGCATCTGCTTACTCTGTTGCTGTTGCTACCATGGGATTACTTGGGGTCTGAGGTATGAGAGAGCAAGAAAAATTAAAAATAAAAGAAAGAAAGAAAATGGGGAAATTTCTGCTCTGTCCCTGAGCACTAAGAGACTCCTGTCCTAATGGAACTTTCTGTAGGCACACTGATGGCCACTTGCACGTTTTGGGCCGTGTTGAGTTCAGATTGAGAGATACTGGAGGTGAAAAATTGCTAAACTCACAATCAGTTTGGTGACTTTGAATTCTGGTCTTCCCCAATCTGCCTGCTACCATTTGTTGGATTCGATTTGCTGATATTTTGTTGAGGATATTTGCATCTGTGTTAATGAGAGATATTGGTCTGTAGTTTTCTATTCTTGTAATGTCTTTGTCTGGATTTGGTATTAGGGTATTGCTGGCCTCAGAATGAGTTAGCAAGTATTCCCTCTACTTCTCTCTTCTGGAAGAGATTGTAGTTAATTGGTATAATTTCTGCCTTAAATGTTTGGTAGAATTCACCAGTGAACCTATCTGGGCCTGGTGCTTTCTGTTTTGGAAGATTATTAATTATTAATTCAGCTTCTTTAATAAATACAGGCCTATTTAAATTGTTTATTAATTGTGTATTTCTTCTTGTTGAGTTTTGACAGATTGGGTCTTTCATCTAGATTAATCAAATTCGTGGGCACAGAATTGTTCATAATATTCCTTTATTATCTTTTTGATGTTCATGGGATCTGTACTGATGTCCTCTCTTTCACTTCTGATACTAGTAATTTGTGTCTTTTTTTCTTAACCTTAGACTTATTGATTTTATTAATCTTTTCAAAGAACCAGCTTTTGGTTTTGTTGATTTTTTTTTTTTTTCCCTCTATGATTTCCTGTTTTCAACCTCACTGATTTCTACTCTAATTTTTATTCTTTCTCCTGCTTACTTTGAATTTAATTTGCTCTTTTTTTTAGTTTCTAAGGTGGAAGCTTAGATTATTGATTTTAGATTTTTCTTCTTTTCTCATATATACATTCAGTGCTATAATTTCCCTCTAACCACTGTTTTTCGTGCATCTCACAAATTTTGATGTTGTATTTCATTTTGTTCATAATATTTTAAAAATTCTTTTGAGATTTCTTCTTTGAAAGAAAAAGTTATTTAAAAGTGTATTCTTTAATCTCCATGTATTTTGGGATTTTCTAGCTATTGTTCTGTTATTGATTTCTAGTTTAATTCCATTGTGGCCTGAGAGCAGACAAAGCATGATTTCTATTCTTTTAAATTTATTAAGGTGTGTTTTATGACCCAGAATGTGCTCTATCTTGGTGAATGCTCCATGTGAGCTTGAGAAGAAACTGTTTACTTCGCGGAGTCCTCAGCTACTCCATGCGTTCTGCCTAGGTTTTATAGCTACATTCAGTGTGAGTGACAAAGTGGAATGTGCTTACCGCATCTTACCTGGAATTGGAACCCATCCATATATTTTGGAGTATTTCCTCTGGAAAGATTAGAAATGTGGTTACTTGTAATTTACTATTTGATATATTGCTTTATTTAAGGGTTGTACCAATTTATAATGCCACCAGCAATGTATGAGATCACCAGTTTTACCACATCATGGATACATTTTAAGGCTAATATTTTTTGTTTAGAAGTTATGAGATAGCTGGGAAGTTCAACTATAATTGAATAATATTGCCTTACATGACTAGGAAAGTTTAAAATATAAATAAGTAAACATATACATCAGTCTGAAGTTTTCCCTATAAAATTCAGGTTTCTTACCTGTATTCACTTTGTTCCCACTTCCTTCCTTTACCAACTCCCCTCTTAACATTAGTTTTGTTTTTTTTAAAAATTTTCCTTTGTAAGGTAGACAAAATGGAGATGAAGAAGACATGGCTGCTGTGAAGCAAAGGAAGGCTCCAAACTAATGTACTCTGGGATGGGGTGGAGAGAGCATTTTCTTCTGAAAACTTTTCTGTCTTCCTCTGTATAGGGTGAGAGATTTAGGCAGAGACCAAGGGACATCATATCATTAATATTGTCAATTTAAAAAAATCAGGTCTTCAGATTTCTAAGCTAATGGAAGGAGCAGTTCTTTGGTGAGTATCTTAGGTTGGCTTAGGATAGGGTCAGTTTGTTAACACTAAATCTCAGTGTCATATCTTTGGAGATTCAGTATATGGAACATTTAAATTAGTTAAACAAATATTTATTGAGGACTTACCATATGCCAGGTACTGTTCTAGGATCTGTGGATGTAGCAACGAACAAATCAGGGAAAAAAAAATCCCTTGTCTGTGTGGAACTTAACAATATGTGGGTCGGGGTAGAAGACAGACAACATGGTAAATAAATAATGTATTATGTTAGTGATAAATGCTATGGGGAAAAATAAAGCAGGATGAATGGGGAATGCTGGGCTGGGGTTGGAGTAGTTTGCAATTTTGATTGACTATTTGGAGAAGGCCTAGCTGAGAAGTTGACTTTTGATCAAACATTTGAAGGAGGTGAAGGAACAAGCTTTGTAGATACTCAGGGAAAGAGCATTCTATACAGAGGGAGCAGTCAGCGCAAAGACTGAGGCAGGAATGTGCCTGTCTTGGTCTAGTAGTGGTGGGGAGGCCACTGTAGCTGGAGTAGCGTGATTGAAGAGGAGAGATGTAGGAGATGAATTCAGAGAGGTAACATGTGTTCATTACTAGGACCAAATCCTGTTCCCTGGAATTCTTGGTAGGTTTTACTTTCTTTCCATCGCAGTTTATTCTCCAGCTCCTCTCATGCTGAATGTCCTACCTAGATAACTCAAGATCTTCTGGAATGATTGTAGATTGGCATTTGCGTATGGAAGGTAATTTCCATGGTTATCGTCCTTCGTCTCTGTGACAGGGAATGGCCAAGTCATCTACAAAAAAAATTATAAGGTCTTTTCAGGGCTTTGGGAAAATTATGACATTTTGAAGTTTTGTCACAACCATTATTCAGGATATATCAGCTTCATGGTTTGTTCATTGTTCTTTATACTGTGTTTCTGCAGTAATTTACTTCTGTTTGTATTGTGGCAACTAGGATCTATATGTCTGTTGGATCAATTATTGAACTTGGGTCTGGCTTCCCTTCTGAGAGGATAGCAGTTTTACTATTAAAGTACTGAACGCCTACCATGTATGTAGCAGAGGTAATGCTAGCTAACTCATACCAAAACCTGATTAAGAATAGGACTAAAAAAAGAAAACAGGCTAATTTTACTAAGCATAGGTATGTGTAAATTGTAAATACAGCAGTATAACAAAACTACACACCATGGTTAATTGGAGTTTATTCGAGGAATGCAGAGCTCCTTTGTTATTAGGAAATTATTAATTCATCAAATTATTAAGTCAAAGATGAAAAACTATATGTAGAGATGAGTATTTGTCCCAGTACCCAGACAAGGATTTTATTTTATAGACCCTCTTGTATCTAGGTGGTGCCAAGTGACTATTTTTGCAGTGGAATGTGAGCAGAAGTGATGTGTGTCACTTCCGGGTCAAGATATTTAAGAATAGCTTGTGCTTTCTCCATGTGTTCTCAGGTTGGATGCAGAGAAATCCATGGCTAAGGCATGGTGAACCACATGTTGGAAAGAACCTGGTTTCTTGAATTGCTTCATTGAGAAAAGCTGCTTACTGACTAGGAATCAGCTGCATTGAACTGTTAATAACCTGTTCATAACTGAATAACTGAATGGTAACCTGTATTGTGTTAAGCTAATGAAATTTCGGGATTTGGTTATAGCACCTAGTGTTACCTAGCTAGTATGAACTGTATGATTATCATGCATGTCAGAAAGGCAATTATTAAAATTCAGTATCTGTTTAAAATCTTTTAATTAAAAGAAAGTATTAAACACATACATACCCACACAGATAAACTTAAGTAGACTTTCTTTCTCTGTATGGGCGATTTAGATATAGTTGACTCTATGTTTGGTTTATTTAAATTTATTTTCCTCCTAAAACAGCAGTCTTGGGAATACTGGAAATAAAACTAGGCATATTCCTTTTTTTATGATAAAGCACAACAAAAATTCCATTGACCACTTTTCTTTTGAGTTTGGGCAGAAGAATACTTTTAATTACATAAAGAATATTTCAGACTAACAGCCGACATCACAATGACGGTGGAACACTAGAGACAAATATATGAAAAAATTAGAAATATGACAAGAGAACTTTATTTTCTTTTCTTTTTTTTTTTGTGAGGAAGATCAGCCCTGTGCTAACATCTGCCAATCCTCCTCTTTTTTTGCTGAGGAAGACTGGCCCTGGGCTAACATCCGTGCCCATCTTCCTCCACTCTATATGGGATGCTGCCACAGCATGGCTTGCCAAGCGGTGCGTCGGTGCGTGCCCGGGATCTGAACCGGGGAACCCTGGGCCGCCACAGCGGAGCATGTGCACTTAACCACTTGTGCCACTGGGCCGGCCCCATGAGAACTTTCTATCACTACTTTTATTTAGTATTGTTTTAGAAGTTGTAGCTAATATAGTTAGGCATGAAAAAGGAGGTATAAACATTAAAGGAAGAGAAACAATATTGCTGTTTGCAGATATTGTGATTGCTTATTTAGAAATCCCAAAAGAATCAAATGAAAACCTGTTAGAGTTTTAGGTAAGAGTTCGGAAAGGTGATTGTTAAAGTAAATATAAAAATGTCAATATATAGTTCCTGTATACCAATAATTTACAGAAAATATAATGAAGAATATAAAATATCTAGGAATAAATTGAATAAGAAATGTGCAGGATCTAGGTGAAGAAAACTATAAAATCCCTGGAAAGGATGGGGGAAAGACTTGAAAAAATTGAAGAAAGCCAGTTTGTACCTGGATGGGAAGAATCAATATGATAAAGATTTCAGTTCTTGTCAAGTAAATTCAAAGCAATTCCACTTTGGCAAAACAAATCAGAAGTTCATCTGGGTTAGACTAAGAATATTTCTTAAAAGAGAAGTGTAACTTCTTCTAAAAAGAGGCATAACATATTACTAGATATTAAAATGTATTGCAAAGATACAATGATTAAAGCAACATGGCACGCATGTGGGACTAGACAAGACTGGTGAATAGTATAGATGGGAAAGTCCAGAGACAGTAAAATATGTTTAAGAATTCGGTATACAGGTAGTGTTAAGAAACCTACTCATCTTGAGAAAAAAAATATATCCCTGCTTCATATCATACACAAAAACAAATTACAGAAGGGTTGACATTTTTGATGTAAAAATATGTAGCCGTAGAACTAGATATCAGTAAGGTGAATATTTGCTTTGTGGTGGGGGCATGGTAGGTTTAGGGCTGTATAAATGTATATGTTTACAATACAGGTAATAATAGATGCTTGTGGCAAAAATCCCAGATACCTAAGGGTAGAAAGTAAAGACTTTTACATCTCTAACTCTCTTTCCAGAAGTAAACACTGATAATGGTTTTTAAGGTACACAGCCAGAAATTTTCTTTGCATATATATAACGCCCCCCCACCCTTAACGGGCAAGGAGTTAAACTATATATACAATTCTGCAACTTGCATTTTTTACTTAATGTGACTGTCTTTGCATATCGGCACATAGAGCACTACATTGTCCTTTTTCCTTACAATATTTTATGAAAAATTTAAAACGCAGCAAAGTTGAATGAATTTTACAGAGAATACCCATATATCCACCACTTAGATTCTACCATTAACATTTACTATCCATCTATCCACATTACTTTTTTCAAAGAATTGCGGGGGCTGGCCTGGCGGCATAGTGCTTAAGTTTGCGTGCTCCACTTCGGTGGCCTGGGATTCACGGGTTCGGATCCTGGGTGTGGACCAACATACCACTCATCAAGCCATGCTGTGGCAGGCATCCCACATACAAAATAGAGGAAGATTGGCACAGATAGTAGCACAGGGCCACTCCTTGTCAAGCAAAAAGAGGAAGATTGGCAACAGACGTTAGCTTAGGGCCAATCTTCCTCACCAAAAGTAATAATGATAATAAATAAATAAAAATTAAAAAATTGTGGTAAAATACACATAATAAAATTTACCTTCTTAATCATTTTTAAGTGTACAGTTCAGTAATGTTAAGTATATGCACATTGCTGTGCAATTAGTCTCCAGAACTTTTTCATCTTGGAAAACGAACCCTGTACCTATTAAACAACTCCCCATTCCTCGCCCCACCACAGTCCCTGGCAGCCACCATTCTGCTTTCCATTTCTATGAATTTGACTACTCTAGATACCTCATGTAAGTGAAATCATACAGTGTTTGTCACTTTATTATTCACTTATTTTACTTAACACGATGTCCTCAAGGTTCATCCATTTTGTAGCATGTGTCAGAATTTCCTTTTTTTTTTTGGTGAGGAAGATTGGCCCTGAGCTAACATCTGCCAATCCTCCTCTTTTTGCTGAGGAAGACTGACCATGGACTAACATCCATGCCCATCTTCCTCCACTTTCCATGGGACGCCGCCACAGCATGGCTTGCCAGGCAGTCCGTCGGTGCACGCCTGGGATCCGAACCGGTGAACCCCGGGCCGCTGCAGCGGAGTGCACGCAGTTAACCGCTTGCGCCACTGGGCCGGCCCCCAGAATTTGCTTTTTAAGGCTGAATAATATTCCGTTGTATGTATGTACCACATTTTGTTTATCCATTCATCTGTCAGTGGACACATGATCTGCTTCCACCTTGTGGCCATTTGATAATGCTGCGATGAACATAGGCATACACATTGTTGAGATGTGTATGCTTTTGAGCATACATGGTTGAGACCATGCTTTTGATTCTTTTGGATATATAACCAGAAGTGATATTGCTGGATCATATAATAATTCTATTTTTAATTTTTTGAGGAAACACCATACTGTTTTCCATAGCAGCTGCACCATTTTACATTTCCATCAACAGTGCACCAGGTTTTCGTTTTTTTTTTTTTGATAGCAACCATTGTAGTAGATATGAGTTGATATCTCATGTGATTTTTATTTGCATTTCCTTAGTGGTTAGTGATGTGGAGCATCTTTTCATATGCTTGTTGGCCATTTGTGTATCTTCTTTGGAGAAATGTCTATTCAAGTCCTTGGCCTATTTTTGGATTGAGTTGTTTGGTTTTTTTTTGTTGAGTTGTAGACATTTTTTATATATTCTGGATATATATATATATATATTTTGTGAGGAAGATCAGCCCTGTGCTAACATCTGCCAATCCCCCCCCTTTTTTTTTGGGGGGGGATATTAACCCATTAACAGATATATGATTTGCAAATATATCTGCAAATTTCTCCCATTCTGTAGATTGCCTTTTCACTGTGTTGGTTGTCTCTTTTGATGCAGAAAAGTTTTAAATTTTGATGTAGAAAAACTTGTCTATTTTTACTTTTGTTCTCTGTGCTTTTGATATCCACATCGCTCTTTTTAATGGTGGCATAATCTTCTATTATTTGGTTATTTAGCAATCTATTTTACTAATTACTTATTGGAATTTAGGCCATTTCCAGTTTTATGATGTTACAAACATGTCTTCAGTAAATATTGTTGTACATATTTACCTGTGTCCTTGTAAAAATATAGTCATAGAATTAATTTTTATATTGGAATTGCTGGATCCAAGATGTATCCATCCAAGGCTGGAAGAGTGTTAAGTTGTACGTCAGAAGGGTTGTACTGTGTTACAGCAGTGGATGATAGCATCTGCTCCTCACACCCTGTTGAATACTGGGTTTTCAGCCCTTTTCGCCTTCGCAAATTCAGTAGGTGAAAAAAATCTGTTTTTTTTTTTTTTTCCGTTTATTGTATTTTTTGTGTGTCTGAGGAAGACTAGCCCTGAGGTAACACCTGTTGCCAAGCCTCCTCTTTTTTGCTGAGGAAGATTGGCCCTGGGCCAACATCCATACTCATCTTCCTCTACTTTATGTGGGACGCCTGCCACAGTGTAGCTTGATGAGCGGTGCATAGGTCTGTGCCCAGAATCCACATCTGTGAACCCCGGGCCGTGAGAAGTGGAGCGTGCAAACTTAACCACTACACCACCAGGCAGGCCCCCCATTTATTGTGTTTTTATTATTTATTTATTTATTTTTTAATTGATGTCATAATAGTTTATAACATTGTGAGATTTCAGTTGTATGTTATTATTTCAGTCACCATATAAATGCGACCCTCCCCCCTTGTGCCATCCCCCAACCCCCTTCCTCCTGGTAACCACCAAACTGTTCTCTCTGTCTGTGTGTTAGTTTATATTCCACATATAAGTGAAGTCATACGGTGTTTCTCTTTCTCTGTCTGTCTTATTTCACTTAACATAATACCCTCCAGGTCCACCCATGTTGTTGCAAAAGGGACGATTTTGTCTTTTTTTATGGCTGAGTAGTATTCTATTGTATATATATTACCACATCTTCTTTATCCAGTCATCTGTAGATGGACACTTGGGTTGCTTCCGCTTCTTGGCTGTAGTGAATAATGGTGCAATGAACATAGGGATGCATAAGCCTCTTTGGATTGTTGATTTCAAGTCCTTGAATAAATACCCAGGAGTGGGATAGCTGGATCATAAGGTATTTCTATTTTTAATTTTTTGAGGAATCTCCATCCTGTTTTCCATAGAGGCTGCACCAGTTTGCGTTCCCACCAGCAGTGAATGAGGGTTCCCTTTTCTCCATATCCTCTCCAACATTTGTTATTTTTTGTCTTGGTGATTATAACCATTCTAATGGGTGTAAGGTGATATCTTAGTGTAGTTTTGATTTGCATTTCCCTGATGATTAGTGGTGTTGAACATCTTTTCATATGTCTATTGCCCATCTGTATATCTTCCTTGGAAAAATGTTCATATTCTCTGCCCATTTTTTGACTGGGTTGTTTTTTTGTTGTTCAGTTGTGTGAGTTCTTTATATATTATGGAGATTAACCCCTTGTTGGGTATATGATTTGCACATATTTTCTCCCAGTTGGTGGGTTGTCTTTTCATTTTGATCCTGGTTTCCTTTGCCTTGCAGAAGCTCTTTAGTCTGATGAAGTCCCACTTGTTTATTTAAAAAACTCTGGTTTTGATTTCAATTTCTATATTTATGGTTGTATGGCTGTGGTTGAACATCTTTTTAGATGTTTACTGACTGTGTATTTCTATTTCTCTGAATTACCTCTTTATATCATTTGTTGGGTCTTTTCATTTTTGAATTGTTGGTGTTTTTCTTATTGATTTATAACAACTTTTTCTATGTGTGATATGTTTTCCAATTATTTTTTTTCCTAGTTTTTCTTTAGACTTTGTTTAAGGGTTTGTGTGTGTGCTTGTGTGTGCACATGCATACGTGCTGTACCAAGTTTTTCATTTTTTTGTAGTCACATTTGGTAATATCTTTCCTCATATTGCTCTGGGTTTTGTGTCATACTTAATAAAAGCAGAATCCATAAAAGACAAGATTTGACTGCATAAAAATGAAAAAACTTTTCTGAGTAAAAATAATACTCACATATGATAGAAAATGTGGGGAGGATAAAAAGGAAAAAAATTACCCACAGTCCTACCACCCAGAGGCAACTACCACTGATATTTCAGTATGATTTTTTTCCAGTGTTTTCCCCCTTCTTAATCTTGTTTTAGTTTGTGGCGAGTCATTAGTACGTAACATGGTCACTGACCTTGAGGAGATAACACTCTGTTGATTCATTGTGGAGGAATGGATGCTTCCTACTTCCTGGGTGAACTCGAGTGCAGTTCACTAGACCTCCTGTCAGCAAGTAAGCAGGTGGGAAGGGCAGAAGCTGGAGCAGGGAGTATTGGTATTGGAAGGTCATCATGATGAGAGTCAGAAATCTGTTCATATGAAAGTGACTGCAAGTTGTATTTTCTTTCCCTTCTGTTGTGCAATTTCCCTCACTATTTAGTAAAGTTCTCTTTTTTATAGTGCCTGCGGGGTTTTTTCTTTCTTTTAAACAATGCAAGGGCGGGGAAAAAAAAGGGTATTTTAATCCACCTTTGAACTGGAGTTCTAAATAGAAATCATTGTACTTCTGGGGGCCTGTTATGGTGGTGGCGGTATTAATCACCATGAGAACACTGAGTTTTTTCCTAATGAAAGATGAAATTCAGGAAATCTAAGTTGGGATTACCTGATTATCTGTCCTCTTCAGGTGGCTTTCTTCTAGTTCTTTTGATTAAAATCTTAACTATTTTGTTTCAGCAAATAAGTGCATTTCACTATGTGGAGACAAGATAAGAGACTAAAATAACTAGGAATGATTAAAAAATATATATATATAATTAACTGCTGAAATTGCCCATTTTAAGTACTTAAGGTAGTTAAGAAGAAGGGTGTCATTGAGGGTGGGAGCCAACTTCATGGAGGAGGTGAGATTTTTATCTGAGCTTGGTTCTTTTGAGCAAGGATGTAGAAGTCCAGATTTTGTTTGACATCTGGGAAACTCTGCAGTCCTAAGACAATTGCCTCATCTTGGTAGCTTCAAGGCATTGCTTTGGCTGGTTTCTGGGACTATTTTGCCATATAGTTCAGTAATTTACAAAGCTTAAATAAAAAAACCATGTGAAGATTTTTTTTTTTTTTTTTGCTATTATGGTTAAAAGCTTTTTGTGACTAGTATGCTCTAATTATTGCCAGTCTATTCACTATAATTAGCTTTACTGTTATGAACTCATGTATATGAATTCAGAATATGGATTTGGCATCTATTTCAGAAGTTTTTAATCTTGTTCTAGGAATAGGCTCTATCTCAGGACTGTTTTGAAAGTGGTAGAAAACCTATCCCAAAGTGGTAGAAAGAATTGGTTTGTCACTGAAAAATCTGGAGGAAGAGCTTCAGGTATGGTTGGATTCAGTGTTTAAATAAAGGCATTATCAAGATTTTGTTTCTCTTTTTGTTTGTCTTTGGGGTGTTAGAAAGCTGTTTGCTTCAGTCTCATTTCAAGTTTAAGTCCAGTAGTTGCTGAGGCAGAAAAATCTTTTACCTGTTATTCTGCTCCTTTAGCCTTAGTTTGAGTCTGCCGTTTCTAAACCGATTACAGTGGCCAAGAGGTTGGAAAATGCTAATTGGTTTCATGCTTTATTGCTAGTGTTGGTTCCCACCATATGAATTGAGAATGCAGGAGTGGGGTGGAGCTCCAAAGGAAAATCAGGGCCTTTTAACCAGAAGAATGTTGAATGGTGGCTAAGTTGCTAAAAACACAAATCTACTTTAGGCTTTGTAAGATCTGTGGACCTATAGAAACTAACCATAAAAATTGTTTTTTGTTTTTTGTTTTTTTTTGAGAAGAGTCTTCATAGCTGTCATCAGACTCTCAAAGTGGTCTGCATCCATAAAAATGGTTAAGTGTTGATATGGGTCTGGGGAGAAAAGGGCATTTTAACTGAGGATAGGTACATTACCAAAGGCATACCTGAGAATCATTTTTGAGAGACAGTGGAATTGGATTAACTTAATCCAGTGAAGAGAATATGTTGATAGAGTATAAATTTGGATGTTTTAGATGACTTGTTAGGTGATAGAACTGTAGAAGATGCTCAGATATTTGTTGAAATCAAAAATGGTAAAAAAAAAAAAAATCAAGTAGTTTAAGAGAATAAGAGAAACACATCTACAAATAATAAATTGCTTCCTTTTCTGTAATTTTACCTTTCATTTACTTCTCTTATCTAGGTATTATTATAGTTGTGATTTCCTTGTTGGCCTAAGATATTTTTTGGTTAGTGATTAAAAACAATTTTAAGCATTTATTTTTTTGTAATTTATGGTTTTATTGTGTTACAATCAGAACGTTAAGTTTCAACACTTTATGGTTTTTGTAATTATTGATTGCTATACCAACTCCGTTTTTTTAGTGTATGGTTTAGCCCACTTCATTTTATTGGAAGTTTTTATCACGGATGGCCTAGCAACCCTGGAATTTGGAACTTACTTTTTAGCTTAGACATAGAATCCTTTTACTGAAATTCTTTTGTGATAGTAACACATTATATTTGTAGAGTGGCACTACCAACTTTGGTTTCCTACTCCTATTCTCCTTCTTTGTTGGCTGACCTCAGCATGAAACCTTAATCCTCCAATGTGGACAAGAGTTGGGCAAATTAGAAATGTTATTTAAGACAAACGAAAACTCTATGTTTTGAGTCAATAGAAATTTTAAGGAAATGTCTCAATATAGTTTTTTTTTTTTTTTAGGGATTAATCATTTATTTTTGTGAACTATGGACAATTTTACCTAATTCCCCTCTTTCCCTCCCCTTGATTATCAGGCTAATAATGTGCTTTGTAGAAAGTTTAAAAACAAAAGTGTAAGGAAGCAGGAAAAAAATTATCTTAATTCTACTGTGTAGAAGATTATTCTTAGTCATTTTAGGGTCTATGTTCCCTTCTGAAATTTGATGAAAGCTGTGGATCTTCTCTCCAGAAAAAGATAGAAACACTAAATATTGTACATAATTCCAAAGGGATTTGTGGAATCCTGAAGGCAGTGTGTATCCTGTGGGCCAAGACTGTAAGTTAATAACTCTGATCTAAGGTGATACCATCAACATTTTGACATTTATTTTGAATCTTTCTGTTTTTTTCTTTCCTTAATTGAAATCTTATTGTATATTCAGTTTTGCATGTGGTTTTTGTATATCATAAGCATTTCCTCATCATTGAAAACTCTGCTTCAAGATATCTTTAATGACAACATAATAGATCGTTTTCAGTTTAGAAATAATTTATTAGGTGTTGTCTAATCGGAGGGCCATAAAGATAAAGAGGCCTATGTTTTCTGCTTGGCTCTTGAAGTAAAGATCTCTTTGGGAGTGGAGTTAAATTGATTTACTTTATTATCTTAATATTGGGAATTTAGATTGTTTATTTTTACACCTGTTACAAATAATACTGCAGTGAACAAACATCTTTGTGCCTAGATCTCATATGTATTTCTGTTATTTAGCTTTTAGAGATTGCTAGAGGAAAAGTTCCTGGGTAAGAGGATGTCAGTTTTTGAAAGACCCTTACAGTTAACGTTACCCAATTGCTTTCCAGAAAGGTGTATCAGTTTACCTTCCCCACTGTGTGGTGTGTAAGTGCCTGTCTTACTCAACCCCTGAAGGACTGAATATTACCAGTTTTGAGAATTTTTGCTGTTTTGTTAGATGACAGATAAACTTTCAGATATAGAAGGGAGTTGGGAAGTTATGTCAGATACAGAGAGCAGGATGAGCAAAGGTGAGATGTTGGCAGTGTGAGTATGTTGCAGAACACTGAAAGACTCCTTTATAGTTTGTTCCTTACACTGCTAGCGCTCCATATTAAGCCTATTCTTGTTACCAGCTTCTCCAGATAGAGGCTGGCAGCAGTCCCTTAAAATGACTTAATGGGATAAGCTATACTCTGTGCTGCAGCAGCTGATTCCAAGGCCATATGGATGTTCATCATCTTCCACCACCATCCATTCCAGATTTCCCTCACCCTTGGCAAGACTTCAGCTGATCTAGGTTGCTCGTCTGGTATGGTGATCCAGACTATCATTCCTGAAGGGTCTGAGCCCCTGTTGGTCTTTGCCTTATCACGCCTTTGCCTTAAGCTGCACATGCCTGTTATTACCAGGCTTGGAAGCACCAAGAACCATCTAGCTACTAGGGTTAGTTACCCTGACATTATAATAACTCCTTTTTTTTTTTTTGCCTTCTGGTCCATCAGCATGAGGTGCCCAAAGTGACCAACGGTTGTTAACTTCAGAGTCAGATTAAAAGTCCTCTGCTTAACAGTGTTTCTCTCCTGGGATTAAGGATCTCTAATCCTAGCAGAGCCTGAAGTTGGAGGAGTGGAAAACAAGTTATTTTATTTGGTCACTAGGATCATAGGAACCAATTCTATTTCTACTCACACCTCTGTATTGTACTTTTAGGAAGCATTTATTGCATCTTTGGGGGCCATTCCAATGTTCTGTCAGGCTTACTACTTCTTGGTGATACAGTGTATGGTGAGATCTGAGCTTAGTGCCCATTATTACATTTTCTTATATGTAAAAAGAGTCCCTCGGTTTGGATATGCCTCATGTTGGTAAACCATATACCCTTGGGTGCTGGCTGAGGCCCTGAAGGTGGAAGGCAAATTTATCAGAATGATTGTCAATACCAGTAAGGGCAAATTGCTGCCCCATTCAGGGTGGAGAGGGTCCAGTGTAATCAACCATTCAAATGGTTGGCTCATCTCTTTGTAACACATAGGGATTGTAACACATAGAGGTCTTAGAGTTGACTTTTGCTGATGACAAGTTTTGGACACTCAGCAGCAATAGTAGCTAAGCTATGTCAGTTTTGGTGAGAGGAAGGCTTGCTGTTGGTCTCATGCATAGCCTTCATCCCTGTCACCACGACTTCTTCATTTGTAGGCCTACTGCATGCATGCAGGGTGGTTTAAGACAGAGTCTGGAGGGGCCGGCCCTGTGGCTTAGCGGTTAAGTGCGTGCGCTCCGCTGCTGGCGGCCCCGGTTCGGATCCCGGGCGCACACCGACGCACAGCTTCTCAGGCCATGCTGAGGCCGCGTCCCACATACAGCAACTAGAAGGTGGTGCAGCTATGACATATAACTATCTACTGGGGCTTTGGGGGGAAAAATAAATAAATAAAATCTTTAAAAAAAAAAAAAAAGACAGAGTCTGGAGCGTTTATTCATCAGCAACTCCCCCTCACCCCAGCAGTTGATTTAGGGTTGCTGGTAAGGATGCTAACTCCCTTGTTCTTTTGGACTCCCTTGGCCCTGGAGAAGGCCCTGAGGCAGAAAAGTGGAGAGACTGGTTGAACCTTGAGATAGGCTACTATCACCTTGAGGTAGGACACTGTCAGTGTAAGTGGGAACTGTCCACAGCGATTGTAGCTGACTTCATCCGTGGGCTGAGGGGATGTGATACAGGGCACCAATTGTTTCTGCCATAGTCTATGCAAAAGAAGGGAAACAGCCCCCAAATCCATCATTAGGAGACTGGTTAAATAAATTGTGGTATATCCACACAATGGAATATTTTGCAGCTATAAAAAAATAATAGATGCTTTCTATATAAACATAAGGACCTCCGATATATATATTAGATGAAAAAGGTCATGTATTCAATATTGTGTATGATTTGCTGCCTTTTGTGTATAAAAGTGAGAAAATAGAAATATATTTGTGTTGGGGCTGACCCAGTGTTGCAGTCTAAGTTCGCGTGCTCTGCTTCGTCTGCCCAGGGTTCGCAGGTTCGGATCCCAGGTGCGGACCTATGCACCGCTCATCAAGCCATGTTGTAGCGGTGTCCCATATACAAAATAGAAGAAGATGGGCACAGGTGTTAGCTCAGGGCTGATCTTCCTCAGCAAAAAGAGGAGGATTGACAACAGATGTTCGTTCAGAGCCAGTCTTCCTCACACACACACAAATATATATATATATATATTTGTGTTTATGATTGCTTTAAATGATTGCTTTAATGCTAGAAGGATACACAAGAAATAAATGAGTGAGAATGGGAGGGAGATGGGACATGGGGGAGGGGATGAGGGAGAATGAGAGGGATGGAAATGAGGGGGAGAGGGAATGAAACTTCACTTTATATACTTTTGTTTTCTTTTAATGTATTACCTGTTTTTTGTTTTTTATGTAAATGATGAAATATTTATTATTGGGTGTGAATTTTCTTTTCCATGTGACTAAATACACTAAAATTTTTCATGGCTTTTGAATAGGCCTTTGCTCTTGGTTTGCCCTTAAATATTCTCATGCTTGGCAACTTGTTACTCAGTTCTTAGCTTAAATGTTGCGTAGTCATTGAGGCTGACTACTCAATTGAATTTTCTCTCTTCCCATTTCACTGTCAACCTTATCACCCTGTTTTATTTTGTTTATTGCATTTATCACTATCTGAAAAAAAATTTTTTTGCTTACATATTTATTGTCTGTTTCTACCATTAGAATGCTAACTCCCCTAAAAGCAGAGACCTGCTGTATATTGTCTACCATTTCTTGACATCTTATTTTTGTTTTTGTTTGATGGGTACAATGGATGCAATATCTTTTTTCCTACAGATTTAATTTTTTTTTTGCCAGCAGAGAACTTTATTCTTTCTGCTCCCTTCCCCCACTTTCTGTTGGATATCACTGCACTGCCTCTGTTGTTTTGGTCATTTCAGGTATTAAAACAGTCTGATTCTCAGATATTGGTAAATCAAGTTTAATACAAATCATAACGTCCATAGTAACCCATTTTCAAATTTCTTTTTTCCCTTAATTAGTGCTTATTCTTGAATTTCAAAGAGTATGGTATATTTTTCCACTATTCCTTTATTTTGCTTTAATTTCTTTGTTTCTTCTTCCTTTTTTTTTTTTTTTTTTTTTTTGCTGAGGAAGATTCGCCCTGAGCTTTCATCTGCTGCCAATCTTCCTCTTTTTGTATGTGAGCTGCCACCACAGCATGGCCACTGACAGATGAATGGTGTAGGTCCGTGCCTGGGAACTGAACCTAGGCTGCTGAATTTAACCCCTAGGCCACTGGGGCTGGCCCATTTTTTGCTTTAATTTCTTTAAAAATCAATTTATTGAGGTATATGCCAGCTTTATTGAAGTGTAATTTCCATGTGATACAATGCATACATTTTAAGCATATAGCTGAATTCATTTTGACAAATGTATACGCCGTGTAACCACCACCCTACTCAAGGTATAAAACATTACTATCTTTTCAGAAAGTTCCTTCATTTCCCTTTGCAGATTTGACAAGGCTTGTTAGTCGATGCATAAATGTTTTATTATTTTATAGTTTCATCTGTATTTGAAATTTTGCATGGTTTTTTATAGGAAGAATTAAATGTTCTTTATCTTTGTTTCCATAGTTCTTTATATCTTTTCAGTATTTATTCTCTCATATTATAGTTGTTGGTCTCTCCCTTCCCCTACTGTCTCTCTACCCTAGTTGTGAACTATAGGGCTTGTTTCTTATTCATCTTTGTATCCCCAGTTTTTGGCACGTATGAAGCACTTAGTAAATGTTTGTTATAGTTAAGAGTTAGTTTTAGGAGTAGCATGGATGTGTAACTGATTGAGAGGCTGTGTAGCTTAATGCTTAGGAGCAAAGAATCTTATCCTCCATTACTTATTAGCTGATGTGATCTTAGGCAAATTACTTGTTTTCTCTGTGCGTCAGTTTTCACATCTGAAAAAATGCCATAATAGTATCTGCTTCGTAGGTTTATTGTAAAGATTAAATGAGCTAATATATGTAAAGCACTTAGAACAGTACTTGGCACTTAAATGCTAGATACGTATTAACTATTATTGTTATTAATTCTTCAGAGTTTTGGGAGAATTAGGTTTGGAGAACTTTTTTTGCTTGATCTAGGGAGTGTTGATAACATCCAGACTTCTTGGATAATCAGGTGAAAAGAATCTAAGCTAGGAATAAACTAGATCAGAATGACTTGATAGAGCTGTTCAGAATTGAGAGACCTTTAGGTACCCTTGAACTTACGAAGCTGGCCTCTGTAATCTTCTCTGGATATCTATAGCTGCCTCTCTGTATGACTTGTATTTGAATATTCTCAGCCACTTCTTACATTCAAGTTTCTGCCCCCAAATCTACGAACTTGCACTCCTTTCATACTTCTTCCTTGTTTTTTTTTTTAAAGAGAGACGTTTTTACTATTGTCTAAAGCCAGCCTTGCCACTGGTGTTCCTAATTCCATCAGTCAACCATCACATGTTTTTGACCTACCATATGACAGGCATGAGGGATACTAAATGAACAGGGCAGATGGTCCCAGCTCTCATGGACTTTATGTACCAGCGAGCAAGACAGATGATTTAAAATGCAATTATAATAAATACAGTGTGGTAAGCACTACTAGGGGTATATAGAGTGCTGCTGTAGGAGCATAACTATTTTTGAAACCATGGGAGGATGAAAGAAAATGCCCAAGAAGAGTAGAAATTGAGACAAGAAGAAAATCCTGAGGAGGGGTGACAGTCAAAGATTGTGGAGAATGAAAAGCTGCTGGTGGAGAGGTAGATGGGAAACATGGAGAGTCTGGTGTCACAGAAGCTGAACAGAGGAGTGCATCTCAGGACAGAGGTAGTGATCAACAGATACTGCTAAGCAGCAAGGTAAGGTCCATTTCCCTCTTTCCTTTTCAGATATTTGGCTCTATTAGTTATTCCTTCTGTCTGAATTCCATGTATTTCTTATTATCTGTTCAGCTCCTGAGCTCACATAGTGAGTGTCTGTATAGTGAGTTGGGTAGGTGAGGGATACTGCATCCTCTGAATTCATTTAGTTCCTCTGTGTCAGATTGTAAGTAGCACAGGTTTGGGTAATGAGGGCTTTGTCCAACTGTGTCTGAATCTGTTTGCCTCTCATGTTGGGTTGGGGAGAATTGAGATAGCTAGGGATGCTTCAGTCTTCTTTCCTCCTGGTTCAGTGAAACTTGTTGAAGTCCATTTGACAAAACAATTATTCCTTGACTCCACATTTCCTTCACTGTTATAGGAAGAGTTGCTTTAACTCCCTGTTGCCACTCCTGGACCTCCCATTCGGTGCTAAACCCCCTCAAGTTTGATTTCTTCCCTCCTGATTAAATGGAATCTGAACTTGTAAAGCTAATTAAAGAGCTCCTTGTTAAAAAGAGCTCCTTGTTGAGATAACTCAACTGCTAGGCAGTTTTTGATGTTGTTGACCACTTCATCCTTCCTAGAATACTTTTGTCTTTTCTGGGGCACCATATTCTTCTGGTTTTCTTCCTATTCCTCTGTCCAGTCCTTAGTTTATTTGCTAGGTTTTTTTTCTCTGACTCTTAAACATTCGTATATTGGTTCTGTAGCATAGGCTCTCATCACTTCTCATTTTGCATGTTTCCTGGGTGATCTCATTCACTACTGTGACATTAGTTACCCTAATTAAGGGTTTTGGACAATAAATAAGCCATATAACACTGATATAAATCTATAAAGATTACCATGTTTTTATCTGTACATTTTAAATGTAAAATAAAGTGATCTAGATTACACAAAATTCAGGCTGTATATATCTGTGCCTATTTGGAATGAACTCATAAGTGCAGCAGTAATTGAAATACTATGATTATTTAGCCTGGAGTCAAGCTCAAATCCTAGGGGCTATCTAGATTATTCTTGAATACTCAGAAAGTATAATTTTTATATCCTTTTTATTAGCTGGATGTGAGAATCTACAAGTAAAGAAATAGATATATTAGGCACTCTTTAAAAAACAATTTATTTTATCATCCTTTAATTCTTTGTAGTGTTGATTTTAATTCTCTTGAGCAGTTATTCAGATTGTCATAAAGGAGTTTCTAAAAATTGTTCTGTAGTTCCTAAAGGAGTTTCTAAAAATTGTTCTGTAGTTCCATGAACAATTCCAATGGAATGATATTTTGTTTGATAAACATTGCCCTCTTGTGGTTAAAGTAAGCTAAATGTTTTGTAAAACTATTATAGTCTTTCCACTTACATTAACTTGTGGTAAAATAATGTAATAGTATTGTGATACAGTAATAGTTTTGTAATAGTAATGTAATGGAATACAGTATTTTTGCAGAAATATATGTGGCCACTTTGTTTTTCTCTCGGTCTCTCCCTCTTGGGTTTCTCTAGTGTGTGTCTGCACATTTTTCTCACTCCATCTATGTACATTTTCTTATTAAAAATTAAGTGAATTGAATGAGTTAAATGTAAATGAAAAGATGGAAAAATATTAAGCTACTAAAGGGAGGGAAGCTATACTTAAATGTAGAAGTGCTAAAAGAAATCAAAAGAAAAAAACCAATCGGTTATAATACATGAAATTAGTAAAAGCTCCATGAGGGCTGGCCCCGTGGCTTAGCAGTTAAGTGAGTGCGCTCCGCTGCTGGCGGCCCGGGTTCAGATCCTGGGCGCGCACTGACGCACTGCTTCTCCGGCCATGCTGAGGCCGAGTCCCACATACAGCAACTAGAAGGACGTGCAGCTATGACATACCACTATCTACTGGGGCTTTGGGGGAAAAAAATAAATAAATAAAATTATAAAAAATAAAAAAAATAAAAAAAATAAAAGCTCCATGGAAAAACAACAGTAATGAAAAGATGAAGAATAAACTGGAAAAAGTATTTGCAGTAGATGTGACAGTAGAAGTTTTAATATGTTTAATACAAAAAATAGAGCTCATACAAATGGTCTATATATAAATGGGCAATAACAAGTTTACAAGTGAGGAAATATAGTAATTAAAGCACAAAAATTTATTTAAATCCCTAAGGGTATTCCATAAAATAGTATTCATAATATTCCTAATGGTACTTCAAAAAGTGAAAAAACCAGCTTCACTGGTCACCTTTGGAGCATACTAGAAAAACCAGCTAATTATTCTGAAAATTAGTAAATAGAAGGACAGAATCAAGCACTTATCTTGCTTTTTTTCTATATGAATTGTATGTTCTTCAGGTAACCAAATAGTAGATGGAGGAAAGCATTTCCTTTTAGAAGAATTCTAAACCTTCTTTTCAACCCCTAAATAAAATAATGAGTCTAGGGAGTGATTATCAGTGGCTACTAAAACAGGTTGGAATGCTGATGGGAGACTATAACGACATCTATCCTCCTGATCCATCTTGGCATCTCAAAAAAAGAGATCTCATATATTTTGTGTGTTCTGATGTGGTGTGATAGGAAGTATACAACACTGACTATGAAGTTTTTTTACTAAAATAAAAATCTTAATCTGAGCAAGCCTCTAGGTGTTAATTCTAATTTTCAGGAAATACAAGGGACAGAGTACCATTCGATTAGCAAAATACAGAATATGGGAAACTATAGTACAGTCTGCTTGGTTTCTTCAGTAACTAAATTGGAAGAAAAAGGGAGAAATCCATGGATTAAAAGAGATTTTATGACGTGTTTATCAAATGTGATACATGGATGTTCTTTGCATACTGATTTGAACAAACCCACTGTTAAGTTTTTTTTTTCTTCCATGAAAATTGGGGACATTGTCTAAATAATTTGATATTAAGGAATTATAGTTACTTTCTGAGGTGTAAAATGGTGTTTTTGTTTTTTAAAAAATGAGTCTTTATCCTTTTTTAGGGATATATACTGAAGTAATATACTTATGAGTGAAATGTTTGAGATTTGCTTCAGAATAATTCAGTTTGTGGAGGGGGAGTGGCTGGAGGTACAGATGAAACAAGCCATGTGTTGATAATTGTTGATTGTAGAATTCTCTCTACTTTTGTATATACTTTAAAATTTCTGTAATAGAAAGTTAAAAAATAGAATACTTCAGTCTTTAATTGAAAACATTTCTTTATCCCCCAAAATAAACGATTTATAGCTTTAAATATTGAGAAAATTTGCATAAATAATTTTCTAAATTAAAATTTTAAAGCCTAGTACTTAAAGGAACTGGTGATAAAATTTTTTTTAAAGGAAAAGAAACATCCCTTAAGCAATTTTAACTAATTGGTTTCTTCTGCTTTATTTCATTAAAGAACAGTACACTTAGAAAATCGGTGAAGTCCTCACTAAAGCTATACAAAAATTTTAGGTCCCCATTTCTAATAGCTTAATGTCTTGTGTCAGTACACTTAAGTATTTTTATATAAATAGTAAAATTCAACCATGTTAAAGTAATTCCTTGCTCTAGATAATAAATGAGAAAATATTAGCTTTTATCATTACCCTTACCATGGATAATATAAATGTTTTAAATTCTAAATATGGCTTATTCTTGTAGTGTTTTAATAGTCACCTTTCAGTTAAGGTTTGATATGCCAGAGAAATTTTTATCAATTTTCATTTTCTAGTTTCCTGGACAGAAAGCTACTGTTTCAGACAAACAGTAGGGCAACCACATTCCCTAGGTTTGCTCATCACCACTTTCTGGTAGAGTTAGGATTTGAACTCAGGTATTCTGCCTCATTATGATTAAAAAAACAAAATAATTTTGCATATGAATGCAGGTGCCTTATTCTGTGATATTTTACTTTTGTTTTTTTCTTGCAGAATAACCTAATATATAGTTTTTATATTTGTGTATCTGTAATGTAAATAGAATTTAAAGAATAGAAAAATGACTTTATATGACTGTGATGTTTTGGTAATTTAAAATTATTATTTTAGATCATTGGTAGTTGGTGGGACACCCTTGTCTATCCTGAGTAACACCAGAGTTTGAGAAACACAGGTTGAGAAATACTCAGAATCTTCCTAAGCCCCGCCAGGATCTTGTTTTTCAGTTTTATGTTCTTGTTCATTATCAGACAGAGCCTGGAACCCACCTCTTAAGATATTGACTTAAGTATAGACATATGTGGGGGCTGAAATTTTCATTAAGCTAGTTTTGTCACGTTTCAAACTAGACCTGTGAGAAAAAGGTCTCTACCTGATCTTTATACTTGATGGTCCCATCCCCATCTTAAAATAGCAAGTGATATTCTGTAATCCTATTAGTTTTTCTGCTTCAACGGGGAAGAACCTACCCATCATTCAGCAGAGGCATAGTTTTCATCATTTCAGTGCATATTTTAGTTAACAAAAGGAAATTTTTTTCCTCATTGAACTCTTTGCTTTGTGTAAAGCTTCATTACTACCCTTTTTTTAGATTGGGAAATTAAGAGTTCTGCCATATAAGTTCAGGCTATGCTATATATAACTTTTCTGTCTTGCTTTCCTTTCTGGTAAAATAGATATAACTAAAGCTGCTTTGCTTTTTTTTGGATTGTTGTGAGGATCGAATAAAATAGAATGGCTATGTGTTGTTTGTAAACTCTAAGGCTGTTATAAATATGTAGGAATTAAGGGAGAGATGTAAAATTTTTGTATGTATTATCTGGGCAGCACTATAGGAACATATATCTTTAATGTTTTTTGTGAGCTCAGATTTTTTAAAAATAGGTGTATATCAGCTTTTTGTGTTCTTATTTGAGCATCTTTTGTGTGTATATCTCTATATAAAAGCTCTTTTTATGCTACATAAATTGGTACAGCTATTATACAAAACAGTATGGAGGTTCCTCAAAAAATTAAAAATAGAACTACCATATGATCCAGCACTCCCGCTTCTGAGTATATGTCCAGAGGAAATGAAATTACTATCTTGAAGAGATATCTGCACCCCTGTGTTCATTGCAGCATTATTCACAATAGCCAAGACATGGAAACAACTTAAGTGTCCAATAACAGATGATTGGATAAAGAAAATTGCTATGTATATGCAATGGAATGTTATTCAGCCATAAAAAAGAAGGAAATCTGCCATACGTCACAACATGGATGAACTGTGAGGGTATTATGCTAAGTGAAATAAGTCAGACAGAAAGGCAAATACTGTATGATCTCATTTATATGTGAAATCTAAAAAAGTCAAACTCACAGAAATAGAGAGTAGATTGATGGTTATTGGGAGTTTGGGAGCGGAGGAAATGGAGAGATGTTGATCAAAGGATACAAACTAGCAGTTATAAGGTGAATAAATTCTGGGGATCTAGTGTACAGCATGGTGACTATAGTTAACAATACTGTATTGTATACTTGAAATTTGCTGAAAGAGTAGATCTTACATGTTCTCACTGTCCCCTTCCCCCCAAAAAGGTAACTGTGAGGCAATGAATGTGTTAACTTACCTTAATGTGGTAATCATTTAGCAATATATACCTATGTCAAATCATCACATTGTACACCTTAAACTTACACTGTTATTTGTTAGTTATATCTCAATAAAGGTGGGAAAAAAACAAGGCTAAGTGTACGTGTATGTGTGTGTACGTAGGGATGGTGGTGCTTGTGAGTGAGTGCATTTTAGAGTGCTCAGGAATATCTCTGAAGAAGTGAGGTAAAGAGGAGAGTCAAGTGAATTTCTGGGGAAAAGCATTGCAGGAGGAGGGAGCCAAGTACAAAGGCCCTGAGCTAGGAATGAATCTGTTATGGTTGAGGAAGGGCAAGAGGGTAATGTGAGAGAAGTGAGTTATAGAGTTTCATGCAGCGTCTTCTAAGCTGTATTAAGGAATTCAGATTTTATTTTAATTTTACTTTATCTTTAAAAAAGTGATAGGGAGCTTAAAATCAGAGTGAATAATATAATTTAAGTTGTAAGAAGGTCACTTACTGTCATGTAAATAGACTAGTGAGTCATATTAGGTGTAGATTTGGCTGTGTGTAACAGTTAAATGATTGAGAAGTTTATTTCTTTTTCACTCAACAGTCTGGAGGTGTAGTTAGTCTACCATTCTTAGGGTGTGTCCTTATCTGTATGGTTCAGAATGGCTTGTCACCTCCTCCATTTTCAAAGCAGCAGGGTGGAGGAAGGGCCAAAGAGAGGGGTGTACCCCTGCCGTTGAAAATCTGGGTTGTTGCAGTTATCACTCCCTCTCACATTCTATTGTCCAGAACTTGGGAGTGGACATCTCTCTCCTACCCCCAAGTCATGTTCCCTTTTCATTTATGGCTGTTTAGTATTCAATTGTGTAGATATACCAGTTTCCTTAATATTCTATTGAATAAGTAGCCTTAAACTTTTTTCTTTATTGAGTAACATAATGAATATTTTTTATATTCTCAATAGTTTAAGTACTGGATTATGTGTACATATTTATTTCATGGTGTTCATTTATTATTGCCATGTTTTTGCTATCCAAATTAGCAGGAAAAAAGCATTGAAATATGATTTTTGTCTTGTTAGTAAAGTCAAACATTCTATTTTATTTTTTTCATAAATTTTTATTATGGGATATTGAATGTGTACACAAAAGTAGACAATAATATAGTGAATATCTTTGTACTCATTATTTGGCTTTGATAATTATCACCTTACAGCCAATCTTGCTATATTTAAAACCCTGTCCAAATTTCCTCCTGCGTAATTTTGAAGCAAATCCCAGACATTGTATAATTTCATCTGTAACTATTTCAGTGTGCAAATACTTTTTCATATGGTTATTATCCGGTTGTATTGATTCTTTTATGAACTCTCTCTCCATGTCCATGGTATATTTTTCTTCATTTTCAATAATTTTACACATCTTTAGTATATAGACAATAAAGGCCCAGTTTTCTGTATGGGCCTTAATTTGGATAAAGGTAGTTAACTTAAGTTTTGAACATGTTAAGTTTGAGATGCTTATGGAACGTCCAAGGTTGATGTTTAAAAGGGAGTTATATACAGACTGTGCTGCTGCTTTCATTTATCAACATAGGGGTGATTGGTGAAGACTTGGGAATGGATATTATTCAAGGAGAGTTGGTGGAGTGAAAAGCAAAAGCTGCAAATTGATGCTTGTAAAATATTTAGGGGATGGACATAGAAAAAGATATCCAGAAAGAAGACTAAGAAGAAACATTTTGGAAAAAAGAAAGTCTGGAGAGAGCAATATCTGTCTAAGGAAGGAAAGGTTAATAACATTGTCAGATGTAGCAGAGAGATCAAGGAAGATGATAAATAGAAATATGTTTGTTGGATTTTATGATTAAGCAAATGAGAAAATAGATGGCAGACACAGGACACAGTGTGCTATAGTGGTGCGAGATAGACTTGAGTTTGAATTCTGGCTGCTGCTTATCTTGCTGTATTGTATTTGGAAATTCTTGAACATTAGTTATCTCACTTTTTATTTTTTATTTATTTATTTTTTGCTGGGATTCACCCTGAGCTAACATCTGTTGCCAATCTTCCTCTCTCTCTCTTTTTTTTTTCCCTCCCCGAAGCCCCAGTACATAGTTGTATATTCTAGTTGTAGGTCCTTCTAGTTCTTCTGTGTGAGCTGCTGCCACAGCATGGCTACCGATAGATGGGTGGTGTGGTTCTGTGCCCGGAAACTGAACCCAGGCTGCTGAAGCGGAGTGCGCCAAACTTTAACCACAAGGTCGTCAGGGCTGGCTCAAGTTATCTCACTTTTTAAATGGGGGTGTTAATGCCTCTGTTGTAAGGTTGCTGAGACGTAAAACTGAGAGAATGTGTAGCACTTGTTTGTATCTTCTTCATAAACGGTAGTTGCTGATATTACATTGTGTAATACCTAATGGCTGATCTAGGATATCTGACTTTAGTGATTTCTATTATACAAGTTCTGTATCTGTTGTTATTAACTTGCTGTACTAATTAATATTCTTTTGATAGTATAGTATAGATTCTTGAGAATTAGTTCAATTTTAACTTTCATTGGCATCTTTTAATCACCAAGTGTTCTTTATTTTTTTTAATGGTAAGAATGGAAAGTGATTTAAGTATAAGAATTTCTGCCTAAAATTTGGATCTAAAAAAATCCGAGGAAACCAGAATTGACTTAAAAGAAGTCATTTTAAAGCAAGTCTGCTAGTGGCAAATACTCTTAAGTTTTCCTTTGTCTGAGAAGCTTGATTTCCTCTTCATTCTTGAAGGATATTTTCGCTGGATAGGAATTTTGGATTGACAGTTCTTTTATTTCAGTACTTTAAAATGCTCTTCCACTGCTTCTGCCTTCCATGGTTTCTGATGAGAAATCCACAGTCACTTGAATTGTTGTTCCCCTAAATGGAATGTTGATTGTCCTTGGCTACTTTCAAGATTTTGTTTGTTTGTTTGTTGTTAGTTTTCAGTAGATTGTGATATATCTGGATATGGATTTCTTTGAATTTATGTTGTTTGAGATTCATTGACCTTCCTGAAATTTTAAGTATGTCTTTCACCAAATCTGGGAAGTTTTCTGCTGATCTTTCTTCAAATACGTTTTCTGCACTCTACTCTTTCTCCTCTCCTTTTGGGACTCTGATGACATGAATGTTAGACCTTCGAATATTGTCTCCTTGGCTCTGTTCATTAATTTTTTTATCATTTTTCTCTATTCATGAGATTGGATAATTTCTATTGCTCTATCTTCAAGTTCACTGACTCTTTCCTCTGTTGTCTCCATTCTTTAGTTGAGCCCCTCCAGGGAGTTTTGTTTTTTATTTTGTTATTGTAGTTTTTAATTCTAAAATTTTATTTTGTTTCACACACAGACACACACACAATATAATCTTATTTCTCTACTGAGACTCTATTTTTTTCAAGAATATTCTTCCTGACTTCTTGAAGCATGGTTATATAATAGCTGCTTTAAAGTCTTTGTTGGATAACTTGAACATCTATCTGTGTCATTTTGGGTTTGTTGTGTGTAGGTTGTCTTTTCCCTTTGAGTTGTTGAGATTTTCCTGGTTCTTCATATGTCAAGTGATTTTGGATTGTATATTAGACATTTTGATGTTATGATACTCTGTGTCTTGTTTAAATTCTATGGAGAATGTTAATTTTTCTTTTTTTGAGGGATGGAGGATTTTTTTAAGCAGGCATTTGATCTCGTTAGGTTCAGGTCACAAGTTTCTACCCACCTTCTGTGCCCTGAAATTCCAATGTCCAGTTTTCAAAGCGTTTGCAGAGCTGTTCAGATCTATCCTGCATGTGCACCATATAGTGGCTAATTTGGGAACCTGATAGTATGTTTACTGTCAGATCCATGTATGTATAGCTCTCGGGTGACTCCAGGAGTGTTCGTAGAGCTTCCTGGTGTCACTTTCTTGAGCTCCTTTTTCTTTGCAAGTTCCGTGACACTTTCTGGCTCCTAGAGATCCTTCTTCCTTGTGTTATGGTTAGACAACCGGGGTTTTCATTTCTCTGTTTTGCCGCACTCTTCCACAACTGCATCTGCCTCTGATGCCAAGCAGCAGAATGGTAGAAAAAGAATATAAGCCCTGGGGATTCCCTTCACACTCATGGGAGCAGAACAGTTCTGCTTTCTTGGAGTTTTAGGTCCCTGTCCAGCCATTGCTGGTATCATCACAGTCACAGCTGCTACCTTTGGATTGCCTGGGGCCAGGATCTGGGAGTAAGGGGAACAAAGCCCCAGAAGATACCCGCTTCCCCTTAGATGCCCCTTTTCTGCTCCTCAGACCAAAAAAGAGAAGACTTCTCTTGGAGCCATTTCTGTCTGCACTTAGTGTGCAGTTCTGAGTTTGGACTGCCTTAGAGTCTAGGCTGAATGGTTCCAGAGGAAACCAAACCAGGAAACTCACTGCTGGATTAGTAGTACTTCTTGTTACAGTTTCCTCCCCCAAGCTAACTGCTATCATTTTGAGAGTCCTCAGATAGCTGCTCCATGTATTCAATTGTATTCAGTGGGAGAGAGAGCATAAACTATGCTTACTCCATCTTGATCAGAACTAGAACACAGATACCATTTTAATTTCATTATAACTGTATTGTTTATTTGTTTTGGTTAAGAATTTATGTTAATTTGGTTAAGAGCATCCATGTACTAGGCTTCGCTGGAAATGTAAAGATGGATAATCTTTAAGGTGCTTATAGTAGGTCCACAGGTAGGCATGTGATGTGGAGGTGGAGGCAGAAATTAAACCTAACTTCATATTAATCGTTCATAATGAATAATTGAATTATTAATTTTATCCTTTTTGATCCATTTCTGCTTCAGGATTTGACTTACTGTTTGTGACTAAAGGAGAGAAGATTCTATTTATATTCCATTAATTTTCCACTTTTCTTGCTATCCCAAAATATAAGAGATGAAAAGTCTCTGGATATATATGTGCTAGATAAATTAATACATAGTTATAATAAGAATAAGAAATATAATTACATATATAATTATAATAAGAATAAGAACTTTAAAATAAGAAGAAATAATTTATTGTTATATATTTGTTTCTCAGGTCTTGGAAAAATACCCCAATACACCCATGAGTCATAAAGAAATTCTTCAAGTTATCCAGAGAGAAGGACTAAAAGAAATTAGGTGAGTTATTTAAATATTATTAATAATAATTATAATACTTGATTAGAGTTTTTCATAGTATATAGCAGTATACTTTAGTCCTGAAGATTGATTATTTAGTAATAATTGCTTTGTTAATTTCTGATTTATTCAGTTGTCAGGTGTTTGGAGTTTTCAGTCATAGCACAGTTAGAAAACCAAAACTAAGTTTAAAAAACTTCTCAGAAGGTAGCTATCTCCGCACCCATGCACTTGAATTGTTAGGAAGGCCTGGAGCCATCTTCAAGCCTTCATCTATCAATTAAGGCTTTTGATTTAATAAGCTTGGTCTTGAGCAGATAAAAAGTACTCTAGTACAGGGAGAGTGGTGGAGGTAGACAGTCTAGGAAGAAATAACCTTGCCCAAAAAGACTAAAATGGAAAAGATATATAAAGCAGTATATACTTCAAGTGATAGTCTTATTATGTTCAAATAAAACAGCCTGGGGTCAATTAATATAGGGCCAAAAGTAAAACACACTTTAATTTCTAAGAACCTTATATATTACAATAGCACATAATAGTCACTCTTCATAATCAAGACCCTCAATCATCAAGAAATGTTAAAATTATGTTCAACATATTTTGTACGTTAAGACAGAAATCTGGGAGTCTAATTAGAGATATTTTCATTACAATAGAAAAAGATTGCATTGCTTTAAAACTGCCTCTAGTTGTTCTCAGCTGGGGGTGGTATTGTGTAACAACCTTAAGGAAAGTTCAGATTTGGGGGGCCTATTTTTGATTGTCGCAGTGACTAGAAAGCAGGGAGCACTATGACATTTAATGGGCAGATAGCAGGAATGGTGAATGTCTTGCGTTGTGCTGGGCAGTCTTTCACATTGAAGAATTGTTCAGCTCAGATGCCAGTAGTGTTCTTATTGAGAAATAGTGAGCTGTGCTGAAATATTTGTAAATGGACAACATATGTTTTTTGATAAATAGCTATTGCATGTTCTAGATTTTAGTTCTTTTCTGTAACATGAAATTCAGTTTGACATTTTTTTATTGGCTTTTCTTTGCTAATGCAGTTAAAAAAACTTTGATTTGTGGCCAAATGTCAGTAAGTTGGGAATAAGTTAGGTTTGGTTTATTACCATGAAACAATGAAGTATAAATTAATATATCTTACTTTATATAATATATGTCCCTGAAAAATTGTGTGAACATTTGTAAATTAAAACATTAAAATGCATTTGAAGAATTAGCTTTTAAACATATTTTTTGTAAATTATTTAAAAATTAATCACTTAATTTATAGATGATATAATTCTGAATTTTTATTTAAATTAGATTAGATTTATTAGATTAAAATTAAAACACATTACCCATTTAATCACTGATCAATTTGTATAAAGCTCCAGGAGAAAAGGATAGTGATTTTTGTGACTCTGAGGAATGAATTCTGCTAAGGTATTCTAATATCTTATTTATTTATTTATTTTTTGAGGAAGGTTGGTGCTGAGCTAACATCTGCCAATCTTCTTCTTTTTGCTGAGGAAGACTGGGCCCTGGGCTAACATCCATGCCCATCTTCCTCCACTTTATGTGGGATGCCGCCACAGCATGGCTTGCCAAGTGGTGCGTCGGTGCACGCCCAGGATCCGAACCAGTGAACCCCGGGCCGCCACAGCAGAGCGCGCGCACTTAACCGCTTGTGTCACTGGGCGAGCCCTTCTAATATCCTTTTACAACACTACTGGGGTTTTTTTTGGGGGGGGGGGAACATCAGCCCTGAGCTAACATCCATGCCAATCCTCCTCTTTTTGCTGAGGAAGACTGGCCCTGAGCTAATATCCGTGCCCATCTTCCTCCACTCTATGTGGGATGCCGCCACAGCATGGCCTGACAAGCGGTGCGTCGGTGTGCGCCCAGGATCCAAACCCGGCTGCCAGCAGCGGAGTGCGTGCACGTAACCGCTACGCCACGGGGCCGGCCCCAACACTGTTGGGTTTTAAAGAATAGGAATGAGCAAGAGATTTCATTTCTTTTCATGAAATTAGATTTTTGATACACACTGGGGAAATAGACCAGGAAATCTGGTATGTAGAGATCGGACTCCATTAGTCTCTTAGGTCTAAATGCCAATTGCAGGGTCATCCAGCTCTGACATAGTAAGGTTCAGTGACTTTAAACTTGTCATTATCAGTTCTAGGGAGCAGGCAAGGAGAGTAAATAAGTAAAAAACAGAAGGAAAAAAAGGAAGAACTTAAACGAAAAAGGTAGCAAGATGGTAGAGTCATCAAAAATAGCTTCTGGCTTCACTTAGTGACAACAATTTACAAGTAGCTATTCTTGGTTAAACTATACTGTTGTGGTGCAGTTATGTGACCACGAAGCGATTCTCTCTAAGTCACCAGGGACTTATATTTTGTCAACTCCATGGGACTTTTGGTTCTTGTCTCTCTTACTGCTCAGCATTATTTAACACAACTGACTACTGCTTCTTTCTTGAAACTCTGTTTTGTTACCTAAATTGACATTCCTACTTTCCTATTTTCCTCTATAAGCTTTTTTCTCAGTTTTTTTACTCATTACCTTCTCTCCAACTTAAGTACAATTTTGTCCCATAGCTTTGAATAACATTTTTGTTTTGTCAGTACCCAAATATGTAGGAAGTACTTGCCACATTAGCCTTTGTACATGCTGATCCCTTAGCAAGGAATGTGCTTTCCCTCAGTTAATTCTTATTTATTTTTCAGGTGTGAGTTTGAATATGTCTTTTTCAGAGAATTTTGGCTGACTTTCTCATCTAGATCACGTTTTCCTTTTTTAGTTTATTATAGTGTTCTGTGTTCTGTCATCATAGCCCTTAAGGTTTGAAATTACATATTTTTGTGATCTTAAAAAAATCATATAGCTTCTCTATGGCTTACATCAAGCTAGTTACATGAGGGGAGTGACATTATCTGCTCTCCCCTCCCAACCCCCCGCAGTGGGAGCCTGCATTATGCTTGGCACATAACAGGCATTGAAAACCTACTTGTTAGTGAATATATGAAGTATCAATGTCTGGAAGATCACAGTCAAATGTAGTTATAGCTTATTCTCTTGCTGCAGTGATGTGTCAAATGGTAGTCTTATATTTAAAGTTTTTAGACAGATTACAGAATGAAATAGATATTATGCTTATTGAAGATGTGCATCTTCTTACAGTTTTATTTTCATTCCTCAATCCTCAATACATGGCTTTCAACTCTTTTTCTCTTTGTAGTTTTCCCTCTGCTTCCCCATTTTGAAGAATCTTGCTCAATTTTGATTATTCCATACTATATTGTTTTAAAATACATTAGAGTGGAAACAGCCCAAAGGTCCATCAACAGATGATTGGATGTATAAAATGTGGTATATACATTCAATAGAATATTATTCAGCCTTAAGAAGGAATAAAATTCTGATACATGCGACATGGATGAACTTTAAAATCATGCTAAGTGAAATAAGCCAGACACAAAAGGACAAATATTGTACAATTCCACTTATATGAGGTACCTAGAATAGGCAAACTCATAGAGACAGAATGCAGAATAGAGGTTACAGGGGCTGAGAATAGGGGAGAATAGAGTTATCATTTGATTGGTATAGAGTTTCTTTTTGGGATGATGAGAAAGTTCTGGAAATGGATAGTGGTAGTGGTTGCACAACCTTGGGAATGTACTTAATGCCAGTGAATTGTACACTTAAAAATGGTTAAAATGATAACTTGTATGTTATGTATATTTTGCCACAACCAACAACAAAAAACGTGTTAAAAATTAAGTGATTGGCTCCTGGCTGAGAAAGATTGAGGTACTAGTCCCCTTATGAAATCAGATGATAAGATTGAAAATCATTTACCCGAAATATGGAATTCTGAATGAATTAATTAGAAACACGTATTCTTTAAAAGAAATTAGAACATTTAAATTAAATGCTCTTTTGTAACTGTAAAGCATATCAACGTTTTAGAAAACAGGGAGAAAAAAAGGTCCTCAAGTTTTTTCCATCACAGTAACCTATGACTTGGTGTATTCCATTATGTTTTTTTTACACCTAAATGCACACCTTTTAAGGATAGTCTAGAGTCTCCCATAGGAGTCACAGGGAAGAAAAAAGCTACAGCTTGTGTTGTTTCAGGTGAAAGAGATTTCTAGAGCGTTCTAAAAGTAGCTTAGTTCTGTTTAGAACAGATAAGATGTGAAAAGGGCTTGAAGTAGCCCATAGGAGGAAGAAAACATAAAAAGATGAAAAAAAGAATAATTTGGGATTTTTGTAGATTGTAACAGTTATTGGTACTACAGATAGATGCTCTAACTGTGGTATTTGGTCATTTGTAAAGAAACAGAAGTTAATTTCTATGCTGTTTGCCAATAAACAGTTTTTTCAGAAAATTAAAAGTGGTTTTTAAAAATTTGTTATGACATCTCACTTCCTTGTTCAATTTTCCATGGCTAAAATATAGCCTGTTTTTCCTCTTAACTTACATACCAACCATAACTTGGTGATAGTTCCCTAGGTTTGAATTCTTTGACACAGAATTGCTTGTTCCAAATTGAAGTACTGTTAGAATCTTTTAAAGAATTCTGTAAGCTTTTAATCATCTGTTTTTATCTAGGCAGTTTCCTTTTTTTAAAATCGATATTGTTCATTGAATAGAGATTTTGTTTATTGGGTTTACTTGGTTGAAAAACCCCCTTTCTCATTATAGCTGATGTATTGATCCTGGATCATACTATGTATTTGTATGAATCTAAATATTGAAGGAATAGTTAGTTCTTTTTGTTTCCCTGTCAAGACACTAGAAATAAATTAAGGATTCAGGGACAGATGTGTCCGCTTGGTACTTTTTGGCGTATACTTCAGTTTCTCTTGAAGGGAAATTATTCAGGATTTTATTTTACCTTGAATCAGTGTAACTTTTCTGGCAAATGGCTGTATTTGCCATCAATGCTTAAAATAGCCTTTTAAAAACTTAAGATATTTCCTTTGTGTCTTAGGATGTTGATTTTACAGTTTGCGGGAAAACTAACTTAGGACCCCATTTTGTTCTTATTTTCTCCTGACTTGAGTCCATATTTTTTCCTGTGATTACAAACTATACCATTGGTCATGAAGTGTCAGGAGCAAGTCAAACCTCAGCCTCCCAAATACAATCACAGAACTACTCCCATATAGCTTCATGGAACTGTTTCTGGGCTTTGGGGCATTAATTTTTTTTTTTTTAATCTTTTAAAATTAAGAGTTTTTAAGAGATGTTCTCTGCAGTCTTTGAGCTATACAGTTCTATAGTTCTCAGGGTCCAGTCAGCAGACAGAAGCTACATGGTAATTTGAACAGGGAAGTTATTAAGTTAACTGGAAGTTATTAACTGGTTAGCCAGGAATTAACCATTAAAAGGTAAAGAGAACACAAAAGAATACAGTAATAGCAGATACAGGGAGCAACCACTACCTCTAGGGCTGAGGCAGTGTGCCCCAGGAAAGAGTAACATTCAGGGAGGCCCTTTCATGTCCCTAGGTTGTGATTCAGATCTCCTTGGAGAAGGTGGAGCTCTGGTCCAGTGGATGACAAAGTTCGCTGGTGCTGTAGTCTGGGGTGGTGCATAGGGAACCACCTACTGGGTACTAAAAGAACTTGCTGGAAAGCCTCCTGCTACGTACCTGTCCAACTCACTAGGGAGCCAGCTGAGGCATCAGCAGGATTTTCTGGGAAGCCTCCCATAGGCGTTCTGTTGAACCTTGCTGAAGGGTGAGTGCCACTGAATGTCCCTCATGTTGCTGGGTGCTGCATGCCGAAAGAGCAAGCAGGCAAGAGCACACTAAAACCAAAAAGAAAAGTGCCTCTTCTTTCTGCCGTGTTCCTCCAGCATTCTACTGACAAAACTTAACATTGAACCAGCTGGCAAAGGACACATGTTTATACGGTCCAGCTCTACTATCACAGAGAAGGGCAAACAAGGTTAGATTTGGAGCTAGAAGTCAATAAATTGATAACTGGCACAGAGCCTTCAGTAGTTTTTCCATAGAATAACAGGGATCATTGACTGGTCCCACATCCCACTTATTTACTTGATTTCTTTCCATCTGCACCCCAGCTAAACTGATACACTGCTGTTTCCTCTATAGGATCTAAGATTTCTCATCTTTACTCAGGACATTGGACCATCTTTTATTCCTCATCTCCCTATGAAAAAAATCTTGGCAGTCTTTCAAAATCAACTCAGATGTTACCTCCACAAAGCTGGCCTTTTCCTCTTCAGTTTGTATATCTTCCCCTCTCTCAGTATTTTTCTTTTTTAAAGGAGAATTGTCACCTTCTATTTTAATATTATACTTAGTAATATATCTTCACTTCCCTTACCAGATTAATGTTTTTATTAAATTTATGATCAGTTTCCTTCAGGAGAATAGGCATTTAATACCAAAGACAAATGGGACTTCACTATTTTAATTATTTATTCATAGAATTTCAGAGAAAATAGGCAAGGAATATCATAGCTATGCTTTTAAATGGAGAATTCAAATATTTTATACTTATTTAAAAAATTGAGAATGGTAGTACATGGGAGACAGAATACGAAAATTTTAGAACTGAGATGACTTGAGAGATTATCTGATTCCAACTTATAACTTTGGATGGAAGGCCTCCCAAAAGTTAGTGTCTCCAAATTGGAATTTGTTTTTTCTTGAAATCCTCTCCTATTTTTGTTTTCTTTTGGGTTAAGGTAAAATTTTATTATTTCAAACTTAGACTATATGTAACAAATTTAAATTATGAAACATAATAATAAAAACACTTGTTATATGTCCTCATCACCAGTACTATTGGAGCTGCCTCTGTGCTTTTACACTATCCCATTCACTTTCCTTATTTTGCTGTTATAACTTGCAGTACTATGTTGAATAAGAATGGTAAGCGTTCACGTCCTTGCCCCCTTATTTGTAGGGGAAAGGTATGATATTAGCTATAGGTTTTTCGTAGATACTCTTTATCAAGGTGAGAAAGTTTTCCTCTTACTAGTCTTACTGCTGTTTTAACAAAGTACCACAAATTGGGGTGGCTTTAAACAACAGAAATTAACCTCTCAAGTTCTGGAGGCTAGAAGTCTGAAATCAAGTTGTTGGCACGGTTGGTTCCTTCTGGAGACTCTGAGAGAGAATTTGTTCCATGCCTCTCTCCTAGCTTCTGGTGGTTGCCTGGAGTCCTTGGAGTTCTGTGGCTTGTAGACTCATCACTCCAATCTCTGTCTCTGTCTTCACATAGCATTCCCTTTGTGTCCAAATTTCCATCTTCTTATGAGGACACTGATCATTGGGTTAAGGCCACCAGGGTGATATCATCTTAACCTGATTACATCTGGAAAGACCCTATTTCCAAATAAGGTCACATTCAGAGGAACTGGGGGTGAAGATATATCTTTTGGGGGCACAGTTCAACCTCAAATACCCTCTATTCCAAGTTAGCTTCGAGTTTTTATCGTGAATGGGTGTTGGTTTTTGTCAAGTGCCTCTTACGTGATCAGTTGATAATGATCATATGATTTTTCTTAGTTAGCCTGTTGATATGGTGGATAACAGTGATTGATTTTTGAATACTGACCTAGTCTTGCACACTTGTAATAAGTCTATTTGGTTGTGGTGTATAGAATTTTTTTTATACGTTGATACATTTGGTTTGCTAACATATTTTTGAGGATTTTTGTTTTTAAGTTCATGAGTCTGCAGTTTTCTAACTTTTGTACTGTTGTTGTGTGGTTTTGGTATCAGAGTAACACTGACCTCATAAAATTAGTTGAGAAGTGTTCCCTCTTCTGTTTTCTGGAAGATATTGTGAAAAACTGGCGTTCTTTTAAATGTTTGGTGGAATTCTCAATTGAAACCATTTGGACTTAGAGGTTTCTTTTTCAGAAATTTTCAGATAACAAATTCGATTTCTGTAATGGTTATAGGACTATACAGATTATCTGTTTTGTACTGGTTGAGTTTGGTAGTTTGTGGTTTCCGAGGGATTTGTCCCTTTCTCCTAAGTTATTAAATTAATAAGTGCAAAGTAGTTTGTACTATTCCTTCGTTGTCCTTTTAATGGCTGCAGGATCTATAGTGACACCTCTGTTTCATTCCTGATATTGGTGGTTTATGTTTTCTCTCCTGTCATTGTCAATGTAGCTAGAGATTTATTTATTAAATTTATTAATTTAAGTTTTTAAAGAAGAAACTAGTTTTTTTCCTCTGTTGTTTTTGTCATTTTATGACTCAGGATATGGTCTATCTTGACGTATGTGAATGTTCCATGCATGCTTGAAAAGCATGTGTATGTATTTTCTGCTGGTTTTTGGTAGAATGTTCTATAAATGTCCGTTATGTCAAATTGGTTAAATAGAGTTGTTCAGGTCTTCTGTATCCTTATTGATTTTCCGTCTACTTGTTTTACTGATTATTGAAAGAAGGATGTTGAAGTCTCCAAGTATAATTATATATTTGTCTATTTATCTTTTCAGTTATTTCAGTTTTTGCAATCATAATGAATTGACCCTGTTATTCTGTAATTACGCTCCTTATCCCTGGTAATATCCTTTGTTCTAAAGTCTATCTTGATAATGATAGAGCCACTTTTGATTAGTGTTTGCATGGTATGTATTTTTTCATTCTTTTACTTTTAACTTATCTATGTCTTTTTGTATTTAAAGTGGGTTTTTATAGACAGCGTGTAGTTTTTTTTTAATCCAATATGATAATCATTGACGTGATTAGCATTTAGTCTACCATTTTATTATTTATTTTCTGTTTTTCCTTCTTATTTTTTATTTCATGGTCCCCTCTCTACTGCCTTCTTTTGAATTATTTGAGTGTTCTGCAGTGTATTATATTTTATTTATTTACTTTGGGCTATATCTCTTTGTTTGTTTTAAGTGGTTGCTCTAGAGATTATAATATACACCCAAACCTTTTACAAACTTCTTAGAGTTAGTATTTTACCACCTTAAATAAAATGTAGAAGACTTACAACCATTGAGGTCCCTTTACCCATCCTCTTTATGCTGTACTTGTCATGTGTGGTACGTCTCATGTATGTAATTCCCCACCGGACAGTGTTATTAATTTTGCTTTCCGGTCATAAATAGTTCAAAGACTAACTGTTTACCCAGATGTTTACCATTTCTTTTGCTCTTCCTTCTTCCCTTAAGTTCCACATTTCCCTCTAGTATCATTTCCCTTCAGTCTAAAGAACTTTCCTTGTAGTATTTCTTTTAGAGCAGGTCTGCTGGTGATGAGTTCTGTTAGTTTTCCTTCATCTGAGAATTTCTTTTTTTGTTTGTTTTGCCTTCATTTTGAAGGATTTTTTTTTTTTTTTTTTTTTTTTTTTTTGCTGGATATAGAATTCTGTGTTGACACTTCGTTTTTTTCAGTACTTTAAAAATGATGCTCGACTGCCTTCTGGCCTGCATGGTTTTTGATGAGAAATCCATGATCGTTTGAATCATTGTTCTCCTATAAGCAATACATTGTTTTCTTTGGTTGCTTTCAATATAATTTCTTTCAAGATAATGTTTACTTTTCAGCAGGTTGATTTTTAATGTGTCTAGGTGTGGATTTCTTTCTGTTTAAGCTGTTTAGCATTCAGTGAGCTTCTTGAATCTATAGCTTTATGTCTTTTGCCACATTTGGCAGGTTTTCATCCATTCTTCAGATATTTTTTCTTGACCACGCTCTTTCTCTTCTTCCAATGACATGATTACCTCTGGGTTATTTTACCATAGTTCCTCGAGTCTCTGCTTATTTTTTTTCCAACCTTTTTCTGTCTGTATTTGAGATTGGATCATTTCTGTTGCTTTATCATCACATCTCCTGACTCTTTTCTCTGTCTTCTACATTCAGTTGAGCTCATCCAGTGAGATTTTTTTTACTTCTGATGTTATATCTTTTAATCCCCAAATTCTTGTTTTTTTATTTTTTTATAGTTTCTGTTTCTCTGCTGAAAAATTGTCTTTTCGTTAATTTCAAGTTCATTTATCTTTACCTCGTGGAGTACAGTAATAATGAATACTGTAAAAGTTTTTGTCTGATAAGTCCAACCTCTAGGTAATCTCAGTGTTGGCAACTGTTGATTGTCTTTTCCCTTGAGAATGTGTTGCATTTTCCTGGATCTTTGTTTATTGAGAAATTTAAGAATGTATTCTGGACACTTTGAATATTTTGTTGTTTAGGCTCTGTTTTTCTGTTAACAATTTCTGGAGAATGGTGATTTCTTTCTTTTATTTAAGTAGGCAATCAACCCAGCTGTTCTGAGACTACGTGTTCTTTCTTACGTTCTGTGGGTTTGGTTCAATAATCAACTCAGTTTTCAAAGCCTCTGCTCTACTGTTTTGAATCTGTTTCGTGCACATGCCACTCAGGGTTAGGCTGAGACATGAGCAGTGGTTCAGTTCTCAAAGGCTTTGCTGTGTTGGTTGGAAACTACCCAGATATGCACAGCTCAGGGATAAGCCAGGCCTTTTGTGGGAATTAGGGGCTTCCCTTCTCCCCTTCTCCGGGTCTGTTCTCTCTGGAATTTCATCCCATACACAACCCTCCCCACCCCCCCCAACACTCTAGCCTACAGTGTCCTTTCTCCTTGTTATCTGGGCAGAAAGACAGGACTTATCTTACAATTTTATCTGTCCCCTGCAGTAGTAGATCTCCTCAACTAGGGCCTGCTCTTTAGTCAAAGTGGTGAGAGAAAAACCCAGAAAACTCACTGAGAGAGAGTTTAGCCAACTGCAAAGTATAGGAAATAGTCCAAGTGACTGCCCTCACTTATTAGACCAACTGAATGGTTCAGGGGTCTGTAACACTACTCTCAAGGCTTGATAATTTGGTGGAGGTACTTGCATAACTCGCCAAAAACTGTTATACTCATGGTTATGGGAGGGATACAGGGAAAGAATATTGATTAAGATTAGCCAAGGAAAGAGACACGTAGGGCAGAGTCAAGGTAAAGTACCAAACACAGAGCTTCCAGTCATCCTCTCCCCATGACTTAGGACAGTGTTAATTATCAACATCAATATGTGACAGTATGCACAGAGTTTTGCCAAGCAAGGAAGCTCACTTGAGCCTTGGTGTCCAGAGTTTTTACTGGGGCTCCTATAGGCATGATTCATTACCCACGTGACTGACGTCAGTTTCCAGTGTCTAGCCCCTCTAGAGGTCAGCTGATACCGTGTGGCCCAAGCCCCCACCCTAAATCACATTGTTGATGTGGCTTAAAGCCCCTAGTCTAAATTACAGTGTTACTATCTGGCTAGGCCAAGGCCCTTAGAAACCAAGGGCAAAGGTCAGACCTCTCTTTGCGTAAGGATAAATTCTTAACTACATACCCGCATACAGATCAGGTTTTGACTTCTCATTGTGCCAGCTTTCTTAATTTTCAGTGTTTTAGGTAGTTGCTTTTTAAATAATTGACATATAAATCACATGCCATAAAAGTTACCATTTTATAAAGCATACAGTTCAGTGGTTTTTATTTAGTATCTTCACCCCAAACGTTTTCATCACCCTATAAAGAAACCCTGTACTCATTAGCTGCCATTCTCCTTCCTTGTATGCTCCCCCTTCCACCCCCGTCCCCAGTGCGCCAGCCAGAGGCAACCACTCATATACTTTCTGTCTCCATGGATTTGCCAATTGTGGGTATTTCGTATAATGGAATCATACAATATGTAGTCTCTTGTGACTGGCTTTTTTCACATAGTATAATGATTTGAAAGTTCATTTATGTTGTAGCATTTATCAGTACTTCATTCCTTTATTACTGAATAATATTCCATTGTATGCATATGCCACATTTGGTTTTATCCATTCATCCATTGATGGACGTTTGGGTTGTTTCCACTTTTCGGCTCTTATGAATAATACTATTATGAACATTCATGTACAAGTTTTTGTGTGGGAAGTTGCTTTTTGTATTTTTGTCCACAATTTTTAGTTGTAACTAGCCAGAGAAAGACAGAGGCTATTGTGGACCTGCTCTGTCTTCATCTGCACCAGAAATCCCAGTCAGTTTTAAATCATGAAATTGGGTTGAGCTTTAAATTCTTGGACCTTCCGTGATTAACCCACAAATTTCAAGTCAGAATCACTGTGTTTTTCTTTGGCTTAGAATAGAATTCTAGATTTTGGTGTAGACTTTGTTTTCCCATCATTTTTAAGTTGCAGTAAAAGGGAAGTTATCACAAATTGGTGTGGGCCATTTAACACAGGTGTTTTATGACTAGGTGGTTGGAACCTCCGTGTTGACTAGTTCCATAATTGGAGCCTGGTTTTTCTCCCAAGTAAGTAAGTGGATGCAAATAGAACACAACAAACCAGTGTGAATCCATTGGCATGGTTAAATGTTTAAGCATTGCTCTGTCCAAATGTGTAGTCAGTCATCAAAGGGAAATAATTTTACATCTACCTCAGACATTTGCATCTAATAATTACAAGATGATATGTAGTCTGATTTATCTTTTAGATAAATATATATCTTTAGATAAATATAATTTATGAAAGATAAACTGCAGCAGTCAGGTGTTGAAGGGATTAAAGAGACTAATAAAGAGGCTGTTGTACTGGATTAGGAAAGATATGGTGATGGTTTGGATTAAGGTGAAGGTAAGTAGAGCAGGTGAGAATAGACAGATTTGAGATATGTGTTTCAGGACTTGCTGATAGATTGGATGTGGGAGGTGAAAGGAAGGAGGAAATAAAAAATGCTTTCTGGGCTTCTTGATTGAAAGCTGCCATTTAGCATAGAGAGGAAGAACTGAGAAATAAACTGGTAATGGGTTGATTAAGAAAGGATTCATTGAGCATGTATTGTGGATTAAAAAAAAAGTTTTGAACCTCATAAGGGATGAGAAAGTAATCAAATGTGGGGAGTGGTTTTGTTATAAATGTCAAGATGCCCATTAAAAGGTAGCAATGATCTGGAGTCGGCGAGTAGATATCTATTTTCAGATTAATATCTAATACTTGTTTTGGACATTGATGAGTAAATAGTTCATGATGTGTTATAGAATCTAAAAATACATCCTTTTCCTTTTGTGACAATATACTTTCACTTACATTACAAGTCTAGGTTTATAAGTTAGGTACTGAAGACAGTTTTTTAAATATAAATTTTTACTTCTGGAAAATTCCAAACGAAAACAAAAGTATGGATCCTCCAGCATAAATGAAAAATAGTCCTCCTACCCCAGACTGTGATGAAGTAAATCTCAGGCATTTTATTACTTCAGCATTCCAGTGTATATCCAACAGACAAGAACTCAAGAGACTATTTGTGTGCAATTTGGATATTCTGGCTTATTATCAAAAGTAGAGCAACTAAACATAGCCGTTAAGCATACATAGTATTGATAAAACATACACACACAGACTAGTACATAAATCAAGTGCTTAGGTGTACTTTGAGACCATTCCTGCTAATCCTCTACTGTTATCACTCAGTACTACTTCTATCTTTAGTCTCTTGTAAGACAGGTTTTTCCCCTCCATCAGCTCTGGCTGCCATTGATGTTCCAAATGTGCTCTTGTAGCATTAAGTGTAGGATTTCAAGCCTTCCCTCTAAAGTAGCCATTGCTTTTAGTGCTTCTCCCCTCACCCACTGGAGTTTTCTTAACCTGCTTTGCTCATCCTATTAGCTGTATTATCTTGACTTTTCTTATATCAGCTAATAGAGAAAGAGAGTTTTTAGGAAAGAAGAGAAAATAAACAAAGTATTCATTTCCTGAGACCCTGTTGTCTTACTGATTTTTCTTGTCTTTCCATTCATGAATAGAAGAGGAAAGAAAAATTGGGAAGGTTCTTTGTATTCATGAATTTATCACCTACAGATTGAGTATTTTCTGAATTAGACCATTCATGAGTGGTCCCAAGGGTTCATGATATATAGTAATGAGTAATTTTGGTGAGGCATGAGTTTGAATCTTTTACACCATAAGGTTGGTGTGGGTGAATAAGTTATGTAGCTAATAAATGAGTGTAGCCAATTGCCTACCTTTTAAATTAGGTTGGTCATTAGTTATTTGTCACCTCTAAAAGAAATCAAGAAGTATTAAAAGCATTGGTTCCTTATGGAAAAAGACCTGGAAAGGAAGACTAAGTGCTAGTTATACAGTAGTACTAGCAGATTTGGGGAAAAGCAGGTGCCTTGGACATGCATTCCTTGCAAATGAAGTTCGTCTAGTTATATTAGAACATGATGCCCTGGATTAACAATATCCCCAAATGGGTAATCTCTATTGCGTTCCTCATCCTCTCCTCCCTCCCCAACCCCTTTTCCAAATCAGTCACATTATTTCAGTCATAGAATGTTATAGTTGGAAAAGATAATTGGGATATTATAGTTACATCTCATTTTATTATTGAAGAATTAAGACCCGTGGAGATTGAGACTGGGCTAGGGTGGTACAGCTACCTCAGTGAAACTAGAAACCCAAGCTTACTGCTCCTGGTTTTGTTTTTTTCAATATATCGTGCTGCCTCTGCATCCATAGTTCTCTCTACCCTTCTGATTAGTATATTTGCTCTATTATTTTTAAAATCAAACTTATATCATGTGCTGACATATAATAATATTAGGTTAGTTGCTGTCTAACTGTAAATTACTTCCTGGAAGAATTTGAAATAAAAAGCTCAGCCATTATAGTACCTTGGCTTCTGAAAAGGCCAGTACATTTTTAAAGAACTTATCCTCATGGAACATTTAAATAGATCTTTATATTGTTTTGCAGAGCTCAAAATTGTTATCTAGCAAGCAGTTTTTCTTACATTTCAGTCTTATATCCCAAGCAAGCTTCTTTAGAGTTGGAATTGTAAAGAACTCTGGGAACCATCTAGCGAAAAGATCGTGCTCAATAAATACTTGCCAGATTGAAATTTTGCCTCTTTGGAGGAGTCCCAATTACGTTTGATTAGTGCTTATACATTTACTTATGAATAAAATAATCTCTCTCACATGGTATTTAAGTATGTTTAACTTATACCAAAAAACTAATCTGATCGCCTAATTTTTTCCCACCTCTTCTTCTGTAAAGGTATATCACAAGGGAAATAAAGTCAACATTCTCTACTACTTTTCAGCAGAAATTATTATCCCCGCAGAGTGGATCATTTGACTGTTTGCCAAGCTGAATTGCCTTGAGGTGATTTCATTAGAAAGAGCTCAGTTTAAGAGTGAAGAACATTATTAATTAGATTGATACCATATTTATCTAAGGTTGGCTGATACCTTTGAGTTCGCCCTGCATTTTCTTTATCTGCTAGTTGCAATCTCTTTTCAAGCCCACAAACATTGTAGTGATGTCAAAAAGGATTAATAATGAAAAAATAAAAAAAACAAAATGCTTGGATATTGACAAAAAAGAATATTGTTATCCATTGTTATTCAGCTTCACAATAAGTTCCATTATGGATGAAAGGGAAGCTAATAAACCTTAGGGTCCATAGCTGATGGCTTTATGATGGCTCCTTGAAATGAAATGCATGGGAAGAATATTAAAGAATGGGGAATATTCATTATATCCACATTTAACTCTAAACTGTTGTAATGGTTTTACTCTGCCACATAATTATGTTATCTGAAATGGTTTAGTCTATTTAGCTGAATTTAATTGTGTATTTTTAGACACGGTGATATTTTGGGCTAACTTGTAAATTCTAAAGAAGAAATTACTGTTTTATGTAGCAAAGTGGGGGGAGGATGCTAATTTGAAGAACTGGATATTGCTGGGAGGGGAAGGGAAAGTTTAATTTTTGGCTTTATTGTTGCTTTGTAAAGAAAAATTAAAAGCTCTTTTTTTTCCTCCTTTCATTTTCTTGGGGTGCATTCCAACTCCAGAAGGTAAGAAGTATTACTTTATTCTAAAGTATTATACCATTAGAAAGCACTCTTTTACGAGTTTAATTGAACTTACCTTTGGATGCATGATTTTTACTTTATAAAACTAAATATTTAGTCTAGAAACTAAATAAGAGTGATATTACTATGTAAATGTATATTAGATGTGCTTTTTTGTCCTTGCAGTTTGTAGTAATTATTGTTTGCTCATAATTTTAGAAACTCAGTCTACCTTTAATTTTATTAAAATCATCATTTGACTTACTAGCATTGGGATACCCAACATTCTGCAGGTTAATAATGAAAATATTTAAGAGATTGGAAATGTGTGAGCTAACATTTGCTTTATGGCTGTAAGATTGAAAATATATGTTTATGCTATGACTGATTTAGAATATTGGTAAATCCTGTAAGGGAATGACACTTACTTAAAACTGGGGGAGAAAACGTTAAAATTCATAGTCTAGATCCTTTACTGAACTGGCTTTTCTCCTGTGTTGACTTAGCATTTTAGGCACACCTCTGTTCTAGCAGTTCCCATGTTATATTATAGTTACTTATTACAGTTATCTGACTTGCCTGTGAGACTTGAGGTCAGGAATCACATCCATGTATTTTCATGTCACTTGGACATAGGATGCTTGGCTTCTAGGTAGAGCTTAATAAATCTTTTTAACTCCAGCTAAATTTGCATTCCATCAAATTCATTTACAAGAATGTATTCATTTTTGAATATCAGTTTATGGAAGAAGTCTTAATTCAGGTTGTACAAACAGTTAAAATAATAATTTAAAAAATTTAAAACTAGTAACAAAAAAATTTTTTTGAAGGGGATGTATATTTGATTAGGTTCTTTAGGTATAAATAATAGAAACCAAATGTGAATAACTTAAGCAAAATGGGCTTTATTTGAAGAATGTAGGGTAGCTCACACTCTCAAAGGAAAGAAACAGGCTCTAAAATTAAGAGAACTAAGGCAGCTTCAGAGTTCAGGTATAGGATGTAGGTATAATGGATAGGCTCATTAAGGCACTCTAGCTAGGATGAGTTAGTCTATATCTCTACTCTGCTCATGCTTAAAATTCAAGAAAGAGTGAACCCGGCTGGCCCAGGGTCCAGGGATGGTGAGACGTCTTGATGGACAGTCCTAGCAAGATTATTTCCAGTGGGGTGGGGCATAGTTCCCAAAAGCAAAATTGCACATTCTTTCCAGAAGAGAGAGTGTATATTGGCCAAGCAGAAACAGCATATGTCTACTACCTTGCTCACAATAGAAATTAGAGTACAAAAGAAAAACATAAACCACAAGCAGTTCTAAGAAATAATCCTTTATACAGATTCTCCCAGTGGTAACATTGTGCAATACCATAGTACAGTATCACAACCAGAATATTGTTTTTGATACAGTCTGTCTGGTTTTACTTGTACTCATTTGTGTGTGTGTGTCTGTGTGCGTGTGTATTTGTATTTCGGTTTAACGCAGTTTTATCCCATGAATAGATTGACGTATTCGCCATCACAGTTGAAGTACGGAACAGGTTGATCAACAAGAGGATCCCTTGTATTGCCCTTTCATAGCCACACCTACCTCCCTAGTGCCGCCTCCTCCCACTCCCCTCATCCCTAGCAACCACTAATCTGTTCTACATTTCTATAATTTTGTCATTTCAAGAATTTATATTAATAGAATTATAAACAGTATGTAACCATTTGGGATTGCCTTTTTTTCAATGTAATTCCCTGTAGATTCCTCAGAGTTTTTGTATGTGTCCATATTTCATTTCTTTTTATTGCGGAGTAGTAGTCCATGACATGGATGTACCACAGTTTATTTAACCATTCACCCATTGAAAGACATTTGGATTGTTTCTAGATTTTGGCTATTATAAATAAAGCTTCTATGAAAATTTGCGTGCATACATTTTCCTTTCTTGGGGATAAATGCTCAGAATTGCAATTGCTGAGTTGTGTGGTAAGTGCATATTTAGTTTTAAAGAAACTTCCAACACTGTTTTCCAAAGTGATTGTAGCATTTTACATTCCCACCAGCAACATATGAGTGATGTAGTTTCTCTGAATTTGAAATCAATTTCTGGTAAACAGCATATAGTTGGGTTGTGGTTTTTTTAAAACCCACTCTGCCAATCTTTGCCTTTTAATTTGTATATTTACAGCATTTATGTTTAAGGTAATTATTGATATGTTGGAGTTTGTCTGCCATTTTATTATTTTCTGTTTGTTTCCTCTGTTTCTTGTTCCTCTGTTTCTCTTTTCTTGCCTTCCCATGGGTTATTTTTTAGGATTCCTTATTGGTTTATTTATAGTGCATTTCTTTGTTGCTCTGCATAATTTTCTTAGTGTTTGCTCTAGGTATTACAGTGTACACATGTGATTTATCACAGTCTGCTGGTGTCAGCATTTTACTGCTTTGAGTGAGGTGTGGAAACTTTATTCCATTTAGGTTCTTATCAGATGATGTTATAATTTTTGTTCCAATCATCAAATATGAGTTAAACTCATGAGGAGAAGTATAGTCCATTGTATGTACCTGTTTTCCTGCTCTTTCTGTTGTTCTTTCTTCCTTCCTGATGCTCCAGTATCCTTTATCATTTCTGTTTGAAGAACTTCCTTTAGTCATTCTTTAAGGGTAGGTCTGCTAGCAGTACATTCCTTTAGTTTAGTTTTACTTTTTCTGAGACTGTCTTTATTTCTCTTTTGTTTCTGAAGGATATTTTGTCAGATGTAGAATTCACAATTGACAGTTCATTTTGCTCGGCACTTGTAAAACATTGTACCACTTCCTTCTGGTCTCTGTGATTTCAGATGAGAAATCTGTCATTTGAATTAGTGTTTCCCTATAGGTAATGTACTTTTTCTCTCTGACTGCTTTCAGGACTTTTTTTTGTATTTAGTGTTCAGAAATTTAATTATGATGTGTCTTGGTGTGTAGACTTCTTTGAGTTAATCTACTGTTTAGATTCACTGAGTTTCTTGAATATGTAGGTTTATTTTTCACCAAATAGAGAAGTTTTCAGCTGTTAATTCTTTGAATACTCTTTCTTTCTCCTTTCATCTGGAACTCTGATGATATGAACTTTGAATCTTTTGTTATTGTCTCACAACTCCCTGAGGTTCTGTTAATTTTTTTTCAGTGTTATTTTCTCTCTGTTATTTATGTTAGGTAAATTTTATTGATCTGTCCTTAAGGTCATTGATTCTATCCTCTGTCATTCCATTCTACTATTGAGCCCATCTAGCAAGTTTTTATGTTACTTATTGTGCTTTTTTCTATTTGCTTTTTATAACTTCTATTTCTTGGCTAATATTTACTATATTTTCATTTGTTTCAAGAGAATTTATAAGTGCTTATTGAAGCATTTTTATGACAGCTGTTTTAAAATCCTTGTCTTATAATTTCAACATCTGTCTCAGTGTTGGCACCAGTTGATTGTCTTTTCTCATTCAGGTTGTGATTTTCCTGGTTCTTGGTATGATAGGTGATTTTTCTATTGAATCCTGGATATTTTAGCTATTATGTTAGGAAGTGTTGGGTCTTCTTAAGTTTAAGTCTTTCATTTAAGCAGGTGTTCACACTGCTTAGGTTTACCAGGTGAGTCCTAGACTCCTTTGGTGGACTGTGGTTCAATAACGATTTAATTTTGAGAGTCTTTGCTATGCTCTTTTGGTCTCCTTATTTTATCTGGTGACACAGAGGCTCCCACTGATCTCTGCTGCCTCTTTCTGAGGGAGTGGAAGGAGTTTCCATAGGCCAGGCTTCCTGATGCCTCTAGGTGTTTGGGAAAAGAGAGTCTCCAGCCTGTGGGGACAGAGAGGCTTCCTGGGCCAGGTGCTTGTGCCCCTCAACCCTTGCTTGTGCCACTGGGCTGCTCTGCATTTCAGGGGAGGGGACTAGTAGTCTCAGGCTCATGAGGACAAAGTGGCTTCCTGGGCTGGGCTGCTTCTTGTGGTCTCATGGTACTTGCTGGTGCCACCTTGTCTCTCCTGTTTTAGTCTTTATTTTTGAGCCTTGAGGGAAGATAACTTGAATCAAAGCCATTTAATTATATAATCTTTACTATATTCTTAACTTACTTCTTTGAGTTGGAAAATGCCAGGAATTGGTAAAATTAATGGATCAACTGACTGCTTCAGAACTCTGAGTCTCGACATAAGTGGCTATGTCAGGACTGACACCTCTTGTTTAAAAGCAGAAAATAATTGTAATAAATAGTTTTGGCTGTTTAGATGTATAAACTATATTGCTAAATGAACAAGAAATACCAAATATGACAAAGATATAAAATTGCTACAAATTCTTATTTTTTTGATATACTTAATTCAGTCTGTTAAATTTTGTTCTCTCTCCAGCTCATTTCTTTCAGAACTATGTCCATAGCTTATATTGACAAATATTCTATTTTTAGTTTCTGTTTTCCTCACTAATACTTCTTTTACCCCAAATAATATGTCCTCATATGCAGCCCTCTCACCTATTTAGGCACTTGGCCAAGCCAGTAGAAAAATGTTAGCATCTCGATCAGCTGAAATAAAGGCAATTGGTATTTCTTTATGTACAGTAGTTACAGAGTGACCTCTCTTAGAAGCATTATGTTTCTCTTAAAGTCCACTTTTTCTTTTTATTACTTATTTCTTATAAGATTGAAAAGCAAGATGCTATAGTGAACCAATAGTGGAAATGGCCATGGCCTAAGATAGGAGTCAGGTACTTGATGTATATGATCTATTTAATCTTAAATACACCCTCTGAATTCTTTATTTCATAGATAAAGACATTTGAAGCAATGAGAAATTGCATAGCTAGTTAGTGATAAAACTTGAACCCACATCTGTCTGACTCTAAAACATAAGTGCTGCTTTTGTTGCCTCACTTTTGAGTAGCATCAGGAGATTGGGTAAGGCTCTTAAAGAATTGTTTTGTATTTCTCTTTAGGTGAAAAGTTATGGTGTTCTTCAGGGTCCTTCGATACCAAGAGTTTTTGGTTATCTAATCTAAATAAAGTTGAACTTTGTTGTTCCCTATATTTGCTTTAAAATATAGAATCGCTGGACTCTTTTTTTGTTTTGCTTTGAAGTGGTTTTGCTCAGATCTTACTGGTAGTGGACAAACCATGCTTTTTAAAAAACAATAGTGGAAAAAAGGCAATAATGGGAAGATAAAGAGAGTCAAGATTTAAAGTGAAGTATTCAGAGGATAGAGAGAGTATACAAGAAAATTTTCCAAAGAATCTTTTTTTGTTTATATGACCTCCCTCTTCAGGCTATTCCTAGATTACTCTCTTGTTTGTTTGTTTGTTTTTAAAGATTTTATTTATTTTTTCCCCCCAAAGCCCCAGTAGATAGTTGTATGTCACAGCTGCACATCCTTCTAGTTGCTGTATGTGGGACTCGGCCTCAGGATGGACGGAGAAGTGGTGCCTCGGTGCGTGCCCGGGATCCGAACCCGGGCCACCAGCATCGGAGCACACGCACTTAACCACCAAGCCACGGGGCCGGCCCTCTCTTGTTTGTTTTGTGCTCTTTTGCTACTCTGTTAATCCAGACCTCTCATTTTGGGGTCCCAGCTGGGCTTACTTCTGCAAAAGTGCCTGTTTAAAAATTTTCCTGCATACCCTTTTCTCCTTTCTCCAGTGGTTTCATTCCCATTTGTTTCATGCTATGTTTGGGGAGGAAAACGGTTTGAAGAAACTAATACATTAAAGTATGGATGAGTCAGAAGCTAGTTTTTAAATTTAAAAACTACATTTATGTTATTTCCTTTTAAAAAGTAGATTACTTGTTAACCCAAATGAACTTCTCATTGGAAAAATTGCAAGTAGTATGACCAAGGGAAAGCAAGGCAAAAGATTTTAATGAAAGAGTTTATAAGAATACAGAAATTTTCAGGAAATTTAAAACCTATGAAGACTATTTATTAATTTAGTGACTTCTAAAGTAACTATTTTCCAACAAACTGCTGTTGAGTTCAGTTTTGTTCTGTGTGCTCTGTCAGGTAAGCATGCCATAAAAATCAGTTCTTGATTTTAAAATTATTTGGTGCTGAATTTTTAGTTTGTATGTGAATAATGATTACAGGATGTGGGTATGTGTGTGTATAGATATATGTATAAGTGTATCATGTGAGTGAAAGATTCTTATAAGTTTATTATCTTTTTACATTTAAAATTGACCTGAAATAGAACATTGAAGCATCTGTTTGGGGAACTAGATGACTCTACACTTCTTTTAACCTTGAAAGTCTGAGTCTGTTATTTAATCCTATTGAAATTCAAGGGGTTGAGCTTTGAAGGATAAATATAGAGTGTATAATAGTTCAGTCAGGGAAAGGGAAGCTGATTAAGGCCTAGCTTTGACAAGGCTATTCTGTAGGGGGGAGTACAGAAAAATGAACAAGAGATTGAGATTAAAGTAGAGATTAGGCAGGGTAATCTACTATTGCAAGGGGGGAGAATATCTCTAGGGTTAAGTAAATTAGACTGATGAAGTCCCTTAAAGCTCTTTATCAAAGGCTTGAAATGGGGATAATAAATATAGGAGAATACTGGTGAATTTTGAGGATGGACTGTAAAAGTTTATTATATTTAATTTCTTTAGATTGGTTGCAGAAGGGGATGCCAGTGAGGCGAGACCAAAAATCTGAGATGCAGTAGACTTCACTCTCTTGAAGAGTCTTAAAGTACTTGAAGGGCTATCATATGGAATAATGAAGAAATGATGTTAAATTTTTTTTCCCACTTACAAAGATAATTTATTGCAAGGTCATTTTGGAAAATTCAGACAGTACAGAAAATCACAAAGAGGAAAGAAAAGATCCTCCCAGATTTTTCCACCGTTATAACCACTGATTTCCAGCATAAAATCAGGACTATTAAATGTGGTTATAGGAAGACATATTTGGCTTAGCTTAAGGAAGAATTTATGAATAATTGGACATACTTGAGGACATATTGAGTCTCCAGCGCATTATTTGCTTGTGCAAAAGACTGGATGATTACCTATTTATGATGTTTTAGGAGGTGAAATAAGCATCTGTAGGTAAATGGACTAGATTAACTATGAAGCTCCTTGTCAACCTGTGGATTTATCAGATTCTTGTCCATAAGTGTTTGCACCAGAGAGATGGTTGCATAAACTGAGAGTAAGGTAAAGAATGCTTAAAAGTTGTAGGATTTTATTTGACCCAGCAATTCCACTTCTGGGTATATATACAAAAGAATTGAAAACAGAGACTTGACTTAGATATTTTTACACCAGTATTCATAGCAGCAGTTATTCACAATAGGCAAAAGATGGCAAGAAACCAAATGTCCATTGATGAATGAGTGGATAAACAAAATGTGGTGTACACATTCAAAGGACTATTATTCAGTCTTTAAAAAAAAAAGGAAATTCTGACATTCTACAACGTGGGTGAACTTTGAAGACGTTATACTAAGTGAAATAAATCAGACACAAGAGGACAAATACGATGTGATTCCACTTATATGAGGGCCTTAGAGTAGTCATATTTATAGAGACTGAAAGTAGAAAGGTGGTTGCCAGGGGCTGACTATAGAGGGGAAATGGGGAGCTTTTTAATGAGTGTAGAGTTTCAGTTTTGCAAGATGAGAAGAGTTCTGGAGCTTGGTTGCGTAACAGTGTGAATGTAATTAAGTGTAAGTGAACTGTTCACTTAGAAATGGTTGAGATGGTAAATTTTATGTTATCTATGTTTTATCACCAAAAAAAGTTGTAGGATTTTGTTGTTATTTGAGTAGGACAAAGTGGGAGGAACAACCATCGTGTTTTATTAGTAGGAAATAATAGAACATTTGAGTTAAGGTAGAGGGGATGAGCAGAGAGGTACTTCTTTAAATTTTTGTAGAAAGTAGTACATTTATTTTGCCTTATTAAATTTAAAATCTAGGCAGTGATAGAAGGTTGTAGAAGTGAAGAATAAGAGTGTAAATTTTTATTGATTTCTGTCTACAGTGTGATGATACAGAATTGGTATAACAAGTGAATAAATTCTTTGAGTGCCAGCACTTAGAATTAGGGCTATAGACAAGATAAAGCAAGCTAAAGATTTTTACTGCGAGTTGATGAGCCTTGTATATTTATGAACACTATTGCAGACTTTACTTACATTTTTAGTTTGTAACTTCAAGCTCCAGAAAGAAACTAAAAATGAAAGAAAACAATAGTGAAAATGTCAAGACTTTGAATGGAGAAATTAGGCATGATTAGTTATGTATATTAATTTAATAGGCAGTTGAATGTATTCGAAATCCAGGGGAATTGGTCTGTCAAATTAGAAAACGTAGTAACTTCTAAACCTAAATTTCTGATTTTGTTCAGTGCTTGAATTGTTAGCAGAATTGCAAACGTGGCTAAAGTTTTTATATTACTGCACATTTAAAATTTGTACGAACTTCCTCATCTCTGGTGGGAGGGAAATACCAATTAATCGTAAATTAAATGATACTATAGTGTGGGTATAAGCACTAGGAAATAAAGAGACCATATCATTTGGCTCTGCTCAGTCCCAGTTTGGTTATTTTTACATTAAAATGCAAGAATGTGTACTTATGGAAACTTCCACTTCCTTTTTTATATCACCAGCACTTACTGCCGTGCTGTTACATGATAGGTCCTTTGTAAATGTTCAGTGACTGAGAAACCAAGTTAGCTTCTTTCCATGTTGTCTTTTTAAAAAAACTTTATTGAAGTATAGTGTACATACCATAAACTTCACCCATTTTAAGTGTATAGTTCAATGATTTTTAGTAAATTTACTGAGTTATGCAACCATCACCATAATCCAGTTTTAGAACATTTCCATCTCCCTAATAAGATCCCTCATACTTGTATGCAATTAATACTAGTTCCCACTGCCAGCCGCTAATGTACTTTCTGTCTCTGTAGATTGGCCATTTCTGGACATTTCATATAAATGGAATCATATAATATGTGGTCTTCTGAGGTTAATCCATGTTGTAGCATTTATCAGTACTTCATACTTTTTCATTGGTCCATATTGTTTTTATAGACATATACAATGCATGTTTTTAGCTTTTTATTTTATTTATTTGACTTACTAATTTCAGGCTCTAAGAAAAGTTGCAAAAGTAGCACAAAGAATTTTTGTGTAACTTTTACCTACATTTCCCGAATGTTAACATTTTATATACTTTCTTTCTGTCTTCTATCTATCTAGTTTGTGTTTCTGAACTGTCTGAGAATAAATTGTAGACATGATGCGCCATTTGCCTTTAAACACTTCAGTGTTTCTTGTAAAGGCCAGTACATTCTTTTACATAACCACAGTATAACTATCAAAATCAGGATATTAATGTTGATATAATATTACTATCTAATCAACAGACTTTGTTCAGATTGGTAGTTCTTCCCCTGATGTCCTAATCCAGGATCACACCTTGCATTTGCATTTAGTTTTCATTTATCTTTATAGTCTCCTTTAATGTGGCATCATTCTTTAGTCTTTTGTCTTTCATGACAGTGACATTTTTAAAGAGTACAGGCCAACTATTTTGTAGACTGTCCCTCAATTTGGCTACATTGGTGCTCTTTCATGATTAGATTCAAGTTGTGCATTTTGGGCAGGAATGTCACAGAAGTGGTATGTCATTTTCACTATGTCATATCAGGAGGCACGTGATTTTAATTTATCCTGTTATTGTGTTGATAACTTTGATCCCTGGTTTATGTTATGTCTGCCGAATTTCTCCACTGTAAAGGTATAATTTTTTCCCCTTTTGTAATTAATAAGTATCTTGTGTGTGGGGGGATACTTTGAAACTATGTAAATATCTTATTTCTCCTTATACCTTTGCCCACCAGTTTTAGCATCTCATTATTAGTTATCTATTGCTGCTTAACAATATTACCACAACCATAGCAGCTTAAAACAATACACATTCTTATCTCAGTTTCTATATGTCAGGAGTCTTGGTATGGGTTTACTGGGTCCTCTGCAAGGCTGCCATCAAGGTGTGGTGGCTAGGGCTGGGTTCTTATCTGAAGGCTTAATTGGAGAAGGATCCACTTCTAAGCTCATATAGTTGTTGGCAGGATTCAGATCCTTGGGGCTTATCAGTCTGAGGGCCTCAGTTCCCAGCTGGCTGTTGGCTAGAGGCTGCCCTGAGTATATTTGACAAATGATTCATTATACCTCAAATCTGTTTGGATACCCATGCTAAAGACTTCTCATAACGCTGTTTGTGTAGGGATTAAACTACTTATCCTCAAGCAATAAAATAAATGATTATAGTAGAAAATAATAACCCATAGAATAAGACAAGAATCTATGAGTTCATATTGATATAAATAAATGAACAAATCAACGAATGGGGAAGAATTTCTTGTAGTAGAATTCCAACTAACACATACAGAAGAAATGATGGAATTAGAAAATCATCATATGTGGCAACCACATTTCAGGCAAGTATTATCAATAGATGCTGTGGTGGACATAACTCTAAAATGACCCCCAATTATGCCCACTTCCTGGTACTCCCACCCCTGTGTAATCTCCTCCCCTTGAGTGTAGGTGGGATCTGTGACTTGCTTCTAACCAAAAGAACACAGCAAAGGTGGCAGGATGTCACTTCAGTGACTATGTTACATAAGTCTTTAGCATGGGTATCCAAACAGATTTGAGGTATAATGAATCATTTGTCAAATATACTTTAGATTAAAGGTCAATTTTAACACGCAAGCTGTTTTATCATGTTTTCAAAGCCTTTGTAATTCCATTTGAAAATATACTTTGATATAGCAAACTTTCCACTTATCATCAAAATATCATGATTGCTTTTATATTGATATTCTTTAAGCGAAAAGCTAATTTTTTTCCCCTAAAGATCATTACCATATAATTGAAATGATTAAAAATTTTGGTGATATGATCTAAACATACTCATTCTAAAACCACTAGATCTTCCTAGCTTCTTCATCTTTGGCTTGTCTCTTGATCTTTGAATGTTACGTATAGGTTTCCCCTTTTTTTGTATTTGTGGGCATCTATGACTGACTGTCTTTTTGAGTATGTCTCTTAGTGTACTTGGTCAACAAATACCCTGCTATTCCATGTGTCTTTTCTCTTTGAGTGGAAGTCTTTCAGTTCAGTCTGTATACAGTTTCCTCCCCTCACCTGCTGTTCTAGTTTTGTTCTGTTTTTAATAGCATGCCCTGTGACAAAATAAGTGATTTTGAAAAAGAACCTTACTCTCTTGCAGAAGTTACACTGTTTTAATAATTTATTCATATATTTTGGGACCATTTACTTTAATATTCGTGTAAAAATGATACCTGATAACCAAAAAAAAAAAGGTCAACCAATAATGAGAAAATGTACTCTGGAAAAAATATCCTGACATTCACTAGCCAGGAATAACCATTATTTATTGCATTTAATTGAAGAAACTAAGAGAATTACTATACTTCAGTTTTTTCACTGAAGTACATTAATATACTTCATTTAGGATATTAATTCCTAAATGATCTCTGAAGTTGAGGGAAAAGAAAATAGAAAAATTCTGAAGGTGTGTTATAATTTTTAAAATGAAACTTGAAAAAAATAGAAAACATTTTCATTTCTTTTACATTGCCATAATTGCAACTGTTTACTTTTTTTCTCTTTAAACCATTTTCTCCATTCCTGAATTGTTTATTTTGGTGCATTTCTTTGTTGGCTGGGTTTAGGTTTATGGGTGATCTTTTCCCTAAGTTCTTATGGGCTTAATAATATCTTTCTGTTGCTTCCGTGTTTGAATGACATCTTGGCTGGATATAGATTTTTTGGTTATCTTTTCTTAAAAACTTTTTTTACTGTCTTTTGGTATTGAGTATTGCTAAGAAAGCGGATGTTCCCTTCATTATACATGGCTTATTTTATTGGTCAGTTTTTACTGCATAACAGTCTCAAAATTTCATTGGCTTATAACAGCAGATAGTTGCTTTTCTTCTTCACATCTTTAGATTAGCTGGGTTATTGTTGCCTAGGCTTGGCTCTAGGCTGTGAGCTGTTCTCTGTTCTCCTAGAACCAGTGGCTTGCTCTCATGGCAATCTCAAGAGTAAGCCAAACTATGCAAGCACATTTTAGCCTCTGTTTCTGTCATGTCTATTATCATTTCATTGACCAAATCTTCAAGCCCAACATCAGTGGGGCAGGGAAATATATTTCACTGACTCTAATGTACTGTGAGGTGACATAATAGATGGAGTAAATGATGAATTAAAAACAGTAATTCAATCTGCCATTTTTGCTTTTCATGCCTAGAACTAGGCTTGATTCTTTCTTAATCCTTGAAGTTCAAGATTTAGAAGAAAATTAAGGCAAATGTTTCAGAGTATCTGAGTACTTGAGTTAATCTGGTTTGACCACAGGTTTGAGGAGCACCTTGCCTCTTATTATATTATCATTCAATATATGTTATTGATTCATAAACATAATATTTTCTCATTGGTAGGAGAGAGTTGTTACCTTTGAATGTTCTCCTGTACCTTTCTTCTGTTTCCCTTTCATACCTTGGTCAGTTTGAATGCTTTTGACCTAGGTGTTTTGTATCAGTTAAGATATTTTCAGTTGTAAATAACAGGAAATGCAATGTAAATTGGCTTAAACATTAAAGGAAATCAATCATGTAATATAAGTGAAAAAAATAAGCAAAACTTGATCCAGGTGCTCCAACAGTTTGTTGATCAGTATCTCAGCTCTGCTTCCTTCATTTTTGTTGCGTTTTCGTCAGGCTCATTCATCGTAATTGCAAGGTTACTGCTGGTAGGTCCTGGAGTCTATATGCTTTCGGGTTCAAATATAGAAGAGAAGAGAGAATCTGCTTCCCAGAGAACTTAAATGAAATCATACGCAAGTGACTCTGGCTGGCCCCAATGGAGTCACACGTTAAATAAAAATTTTTTCACTACCATTTACGTAGTTATAAATGATATGTATTTAGAAATTTTGGGTTCTATACAGCATTGGAGTGGCTTTCTTAAACAAGAGACATTAAGACTGAAATCTGAAGAGTGAATTGGAGCTGGCTAGCAGAAAAGGTGAGGGTTATCATTAGAAGCAGAAGCATTAGCTAGCGCAAATGCCAAGAAGTCAGAAGAATTAAGTTACAAAATGGAAAAAAGGCTAGAGTAGGCTTAATCAGAGAGGGTGTGGAACAGTGGTCATGGTCAGATCATACTGATAATTCTGGACTTTATTCTAAGAACATTATGATATCATGGATGAATTTTAAGCTGGGCAGAGACAGCATGATCATGTTTGTTTTTAAGAGGTCACTCTGGCTTCAGAGTGGAGAATTGATGGGGGTGAGGGTGAAATTACTATCACTTGAGACAGGGAACATGGAACACCATGAGACTGGAGAGGGAGAGGAAGTTGTTAAGGTAACTGCCACAGTTACGGACTCTCTTCTCTGTGACATATACTTTATATATATTATCTGTAATCTGCACAAATTACAAAGTAGGTGGTATAACCTCCATTTTACAGATGAGAAAATTAAAGGCCGGCTCCGTGGCTTAGCGGTTAAGTGCACGCGCTCTGATGCTGGCGGCCCGGGTTCGGATCCCGGGCACGCCCCAGGGCACCACTTCTCCGACCAACCCGAGGCCGAGTCCCACGTACAGCAACTGGAAGGATGTGAACCTATGACATACAACTATCTACTGGGGTAGCTTTGGGGGGAAAAAATGAATAAAATAAAATCTTTAAAAAAAAAAAAAAAGAAAATTAAGATTAAGGGTGTTTAAAGTGACTTGCGCATGGCGACACTCAGGTCTGAATTCAGATTGGTATGAATACATAAATCTGGTTCTTTTTGCCACACTTTGATGTCTGCTTTCATGAGTTACTATATTTGTTTCATCTGAACAGTGTAATTATAGACCTCAGATCTTTCAGCCCTGCTAGCTACTGCTAAGGAACCACTTTTACTGAAAAGAGAGTTAACTAAATAAGGCCATTGGCAATCTGACTGAAGTTACTTCTGTTCTTGGCCCTTGTATACGAAACATCTTACTATATTTCTTTACATGAGGTAGATGCAGCTTAAAATTATAGTGCTGCATTTGTTCCTTTCCTTAAAAGAACACCTTCCGTCTCTTCAACTCCAATCTCTTGAGCATGGACAAGAAGAATTAGAAGCTGTGTTGTCTCATGATAGTTATGTAATCTTTTGAGGTGTTCTGGCTTCAGTTGTGAGGACTTACCCTGTGTTATATTTACCTGACTTTACATTGATATTGATCTCCTCAGTTACTGGGGTTTTATCACCCATGCAGATGGTGCCTATTCCTTCAAGTTATTCAGTTATTTTTTATTTTATTTTTTTATTTTTGTGAGGAAGATCAGCCCTGAGCTAACATCCATGCTACTCCTCCTCTTTTTGCTGAGGAAGACCGGCTCTGAGCTAACATCTATTGCCAATCCTCCTCCTTTTTCTTTTTTTCCCCCCGAAAGCCCCAGTAGATAGTTGTATGTCATAGTTGCATATCCTTCTAGTTGCTGTATGTGGGACGCGGCCTCAGCATGGCTGGAGAAGCGGTGCCTCGGTGCACGCCCGGGATACGAACCCGGGCCACCAGTAGCGGAGCGCTCGCACTTAACCGCTAAGCCACGGGGCCGGCCCTTATTCAGTTATTTTTATTTAATTTTATAAATCGGGAGTTCCCTTGAAGATGTATTCCTGCCATCGTGGGCAGTGTAGCCTATTTTACTTCTCTGCCATTGCTTCATTATTCATAAAAATAAACTCTGCCAGGATTTCTCTGACTTTTTGTATTTTCCTGAAATCACATCTCAATTTTTGTTTTAAACAGCACAGTGTTCTGTATATCTTGTGGGTTTTTCAAAACCTTATTTCCTTCAAAGGAAAATTATATCCAGATTTGCTAGGAAAATATGATGATGATGTCTGTATCTCTTTTACCACATCTTTTTACCAGATGTACTTTTTACCAAATGTACTTTCATTTTATGAGTTTCACTTCAAGGAGCTTTTTTTGTTGGGTTTGGGTTTGGGTTTGGGTTAGATTTGTTTTTGTTTTTGTTTTTTTTCTTCTAGGTACTAAACCCTAGACCAGATTATTTGTTTCTTTCTCTCTGACTTAAAGCGCTTTGTATATACAGGTCTGCAGTCTCTATTTGATAATTCCAAACTCCAAAATGCTTGAAAATTTTTTAATAGCTTCTGTACCAAAACTCATTTGACAACAACACTTCTCTTGAACTGACATGAAGCTATATGTAATTTTTGTTTATCCCACTTATAATGTGAATATTCATATGTTTCACTGTTTGGTTATGGGATGCTGCCTCTAATCTCCCTGGTGGTGTTGCATAACATATGGCATATTGTGTTACCTTTCTAAAATCCAGAAGATTTTTATGTCTGAAACATTTGCCCTAAGTATTTTGGGTCAGGGATTGTGGCCCTATGTCTATATTAATGGCACTGATTACAGTGTGCTGTGCTATTTGTTCCCTTGTCTGCCTTCCTTATTAGATTCTGAGCTAAGAAAGGTTTCTGTTTGGGTTCCACAGACCCTAGTTTACTGGCCTAAACAAAGTGGGTACATAGTGAAATTGAATACCATTAGTTGGGGCAAACTTTTACCAGGTAGGTTGTTGAACTACAGATTATAACATGTTTTTTTCGCTTACTTATATGTTGTTTTCTTTCTTCCTACTGGAATCTTGGCCTCACCATTTACTAATTATGTGATCTTGAACAGCTTACTTAACACCTCTGTGTGTTAGTTCGTTCATTGTAAAAATGGTGTAGTAATTTTGCCTGCCTCAAAGCATTGTTGTGAGGGCTAAACAGAATGCTTCCTGGATAGCACTCCTTTTGCTGCTAATGTAGCTGTTATTGATTCATATCCTACTGGTTACTTTACTAACAGATGGTCAACCATTCCCTTATTAATGAACTCTGAGGTAATTTTCAGTGCTTTGACACTTTTAACAATGCTGGAGTTAATCCTAAATTAATCATATGTGTCCCTAAGTCCTTGTGGCCTTATTTTTGTCAGATAGATTGAAGTGGGATTGTTGGATCAGTGGCAACTAATATTTTTCATTGTAATGGGTGCTTCCATGTTACTTTCCTAAGGAAGAATTGAGAAATGAGGGAGAAGGTAGCAGTTTTCAGTTCCACCAACGGTCCATAAGAGTGTTCATTTGCCCACAAGCAATGGATTTATCAATGCTTTTTTTTTTTTTAATTTTAAAGTAATTGTGGACTCAGAGAGAGTTGTAAAAATAGTCCCATTATACCTAACACAGCTGCCTCCAATGGTAACTTATAACTTATTCCAGCTTCATACATTTTCTATAGTTTTGTTGATCATATTTTTTTCCTGTACAGAACTTTTTATTTTTATTTAGTCAATATGTTTCTCTTTTGTGGTTTTTAGGTTTTCGCTCTTATGTAAAAAGTTTTCTCTATCCTGTAGGTTATACTGTTTTCCTTTAATACCTTTTACTTTTTACATTTTGGCCTTTAATCCATTTGGAATATGTTTTTGTATATACTGTGAGAATTATTTTCCCCAGATGTTCAACATGATATGCCAGCACTACTTATTAAATAAACTATTTATTTAGGACTCTTTCAGTTGCTCATGACTCAAAACCTCAACAAAATTCCAAAGGTAGGACTGACTTAAGGCAAGGCTTGATACAGTGGCAAAGGTAATATTGCTGAAAGAAATATTGCCATTTTTCTCTTTTCTCAGTTCTGCCTCTTTGGGTGTTGATTTTTTTCCTATAATCCTTACCTAGCTCTTTCTCAGTCCTGTGTGTTATTCCATCCCAATTCCAGATACTTCTTGCATCGTCACGTGATGACTGAAAGTTTTAGGCATTACTGCCTCATACTACTCAGGGGAAGAGAAAGGGTCTCTTTCTGAAGCTTCCCTGGAGAGGGAGTTTCGTTTTGCAAATGCCCAAGTAAATAGCTCCTTAGATTGTTGGCTGTGATTAAGTCATGTGTCTGTTACTGAATCTGTCACTTGAGGGGTGGGAGATGGGGTGCACACAGAAATGGTGATTGGCTTTTCCAACCAGGAAATGCTGGTTTAACAGTTTGGATTGACATCTGTGATAAGCATGGGATTAAGTCTGTCTCAACCACATGAGTGAGAGTGGGAGAGGGATAATGTTCCACAGGAAATTTCAGGTACTGTCTTTAGAAGAAGAGGGAACAGATACCAGGTATTCAAACCCCAGGTGACCATGTCATGACCCCATCTTCTTCCTACTACACAGAAATATTACCTTTTACATTTATTATAATCTGTTCTGTATTTTCTGTTTTATTTCACCAGTAATCTAGAAGAGTGCTCATTTGCCTGTTTATCCTGTCCCAGAAACATTGCTTCAATAATAGTGGCTTAGAATACATTTTAATATCTTGTTAAGCAAGTCTCTCATCATTTTTTTCCCAGAAATTTCTTGGCAATTTTTATGTATTTATTTGATATAAACTTTGGGATTCTGGCTAGAATTGCATTGTGTGTATTTTTAACACAGAAATAGCCGAATTAGATAAACATAACTATGAAAAATCAACCTGGAAACACTCAATACTTTCTTCAGGAAAAGATTTTTCTTTATTTTCTTTGTTGTCCTTCATCCTTTTTCCAGTTTTTGACTCCCTTGATAACTTGCACAGTACTGAAAGACGGGACCCATGGTCCTGCTCTCCTCCACAGAGAACTCTATTTTTAGGTATACCCAAGATATCTAGCAGCCTCTTCTAGTAGGCTTATTTGGGTTATTGAGTAGTACCAGCAGAGAACTGAGAGGGAGAAGAACTAGAAATGTGCAAATAAGCTGCCTTATCCCTCATATATTGTGAGAATTTTTTTTTTTAATTTAAGAATGCCATGCATCTCCATTTATATGTTAAGTGTATATTAGAATTAGTAAACATTTAGTCAAGTTGCCACGTAGAAGATAAATATTCCAAAGCCCACTTTATACTCTTTTAAGTGATCTCATGATAGGTCCAAATAGAAGAGACTATCGCAATATATACAAGTATGGAATCATGTTGTACACCTGAAACTAATATAATGTTATATGTCAATTATATCTCAATAAAAAAATAACAAAATAAGTACAAGAGACCGTGGAAATGTGTTCGTTTCACAGCTCACATTCAGTCTGGTGCAGCAGTATGCAAGGAGATTAATATTGTTTATTCGAATCTCTGTGTGTCCTCCCCTCCCCCCCATTTTATTTCTGGACATTTAAAGCTTGTACTAAATGAAATAGTCTATTTTTTTTTAATTTCAGCTTTATTGAGGTATAATTGACAAATAAAATTATAAATGAAATAGAATTTTTACAAAATATATTTGTGATACTTCTGTGAGATAAATTTTTCTTGCCTTAAATGTTCGATACAGGATTAAGAAAATTAAAGAATTATTTTTTGTTTAGATATATGGGAATGAATTTTATATCCATTTTCTCAATGGCAGCCTCTCTGTAGATTGATAGACATTTTATAGTTTATAAAGTGTGTTTATGTCAAATGAGTGTTGACCAGTTAATTTTACTTCAAGTCAATGTTACAAGGATATTCAGACAGAAAGTAATCATTTTACTCTTCTTCATTTTTTTTTTGCAGTGGGACTTCCCCTCTTGCATGCCTGAATGCAATGCTGCACACGAATTCCCGAGGTGAAGAGGGCATCTTCTATAAGGTTCCAGGTAGAATGGGAGTATACACTTTGAAGGTAAATATTTTTGTTAGGGAGTCATTTAAAAAGTAAAAACAGGGAGTGACTACATATAAATAATATTTACATTTTAGAGACAGAATTCTGTTCTTGAAGAACTTATTTTCAGGAAGAAGATTACCTCTTCGACCCTGTATCTAATACATTTTTTTACTAATCTGTAACCATCTGTAGGTAGATCAGAGAAGTAACTTTATTTTTTATTCTTTATGATAATATTTTCTTGAAAGGATGAAATGAAAATGACTTCCAGTGACTTTTTAACATTTGAATAATAATGAGTGTTTCTGTGGAGCATACAGCCTTGATGCTTTATATTACTTCCTCATTTAATTCTCAGTTACAACTCACAGTTGTGGTTATTATTCCTTTTTTATAATGGAGAATACCGAGGTTTAGAAGATTGGATTTTTTTTGCCCAGGGTTGGCCACATAGTATCAGAACCAGAATGTGAACCCAGATCTGACTGAATACCCGAGTCCGTGTTCTTTTTACCATAACAGGTTTGCTAATTTCTAATTCTTGCACTGAGAAGGGATCTTGACTTATCAGTGTCCTTTCAGTTACAGACAAGAACACCAACTCAAATAAGCTTGAATAAAACAGAGAATTTATTAGTTCATATAACTGAAAATTTTAGGGAAACTCAGCCTGGATCCAGGAGCTTAAATGATGTCATCAGGGATTGGTCTCTCTGCTTTCTTTTGGCTTCATTCTCAGGCAGTCTGTCCTCATTGTACATGATCACTCCCAGCCCCCACCCCTGCAAGCTGTAAGTCTGGACAGAAGAAGTCTCCAGTAAGTCTGGAGAGAAGAGTCTCGGGAACTAAAGCAGGAGCCCTTTAGTTAGTTCTGATTTGGCTTAATTGGTTTGGCTTGGCCCGTGTGCCTATACCTGAATGATTGCTGTTGCCAAATGTATTGAGTCTTCTGATTAGACACTTTTAGGTTCATGATCACCCTTGATGTGAGGTTGAGTTAAGCCCTCCCAAGGCAGATGAACTGAGGGAGAGGGGTTGTTTTCCAAAGGAAATTTATCAGCAGAAGGAGAATTAATGCTTCTCATGCAATGACTATGTCCATGTGTATGTGGGACTCTGTCCCCTCTTACCTTTTTAGCTTTGAGCTATAGTCATCACTATGCTGAGTGGTTGTGTGTAGCCCACTAACATTAAAAAGATGTAACTTATCTATAATACCCCCTTGTTGAATTTCCTGGGATCCCGGGGCTCTAGTCCTACATGGAGCTTGCTGCATTTCTTTTAGGTTTTAGCTGTTCTAGACTTTCCATATTGTTAATAACATTTATTAAATGCCTACTCTATGCTGGACGCTGTAGAGGCTATAAAGAAGGATAAACTGTGGGCCGTGATCTCTTGAAGCTCATGCAATTATTGGAATAATTGCATACTGACAAAATATACTGTGATATAAAGTACTCTACTATAAAGTACTGTGATAGCCTAGAGAAATAAAGATTAATTTTGAATAAAGGGATCTAGAAAGTTTTTGTTTGTTTTTGTTTATCTTAAACGTGTAAGATTTGAGTTGAACTTTGGCAGATAAGTAATGGAGGAATGTCCTTCAGGACCAGGAAATAGCTGACATAAAGGCACAGATAGAAGGATTCAGAATGAATTTGAAAGTAGAGTAAATTGGAGTGGTTAGACCATAATCTGTGTGTGGGCTATTGTGTAAGAAGTCAGGGGCAGGGTAAACGTTAGGTAAAGATCAAACATTGGAGGCTTTTGAAAACCGGACTGAGCAGTTTTAGAGAGAGAGAGATTGAGTCAGTGTGTTGAGGAGATGGCAGAGGTTTTTCAGGAGAATAGCATGATCAACTTTGTGTTTAGGAAGATAATTCAAGTAGGATAGATTTAAGGGTAAAGCAGGAAAACTTGTCAACAAGATGGTTGTGATTGTTTGGAAGAGATAATTGGCCCGAACTACGAGACTGGTAAAAGAGTTGGAGGCGAGGGATGTTAGAGAAATAAAATATGTACTATTTGGAGTGGGTAGAAGACAAGGTGAAATGATTCTAAGATTTGCATTTGATCCTGCAGGGATCACAAGTGTAAGAAAATAAGATAGTTATATATTTTTTTTTTAATTTTTTTTTTTAATTTTTATTTATTTATTTTTCCCCCAAAGCCCCAGTAGATAGTTGTATGTCATAGCTGCACATTCTTCTAGTTGCTGTATGCGGGACGCGGCCTCAGCATGGCCGGAGAAGCAGTGCGTCTGTGCGCGCCTGGGATCCGAACCCGGGCCGCCTGCATCAGAGCGCACGCACTCAACCCCTAAGCCACGGGGCCGGCCCGTTATATTTGAATTTAAAATACTTGTTGAACCTGCACGTCAAGAGGTCTGGCTGGCAACTAACTCTGTCAAAGTTGTTCTGCATTTTGAAGGAAAGAATAGAAAAATATGGAGTATGTATTTTAAGAAGTATATAACATGAGAAATGGCTCAGAGAGAAATGTCACTAAGTAGAAAATAACAGTTCCTTACTAGATCAGAGGTTACTATCTTGGCTATAATGTTGTGAGTGCCAGTTTTAGGTGGGAGGCTAACTTGTCAGAATTATTTTTTATCTGATTATAAAAATAAATTATGTGGGAAAATAAATATATTGAGAGGAATAAAGAACCATCCATAGTTTTATAACTTAGAAATAACATTCACTAATGTGTTTATTTATGTGTGTATATTTTTGTATACTACATAAATAGATAGTAGCTAATATTTATTGAGCTCTTATCATATGCCAGGCACTAAGCATTTTACATTTATTAACTCTAATTTAATTTCCAAATAGTCTTTTAAGTTAGGTACTATTATCCCCATGTTATAGACAGAGAAACTGAGGCATAAGAGGTTCAACTTTGACCAAGGCTGCACAATTAAAGATAAGGCTAGAATTCAAACCCAGAAAGTCTTAATTTCCTAATTCTTGATCTTGCAACTACCTTATTATGTCTCTCACATACTTTCAAGACACAAGTATCCTTTCTGATTAGCATTCTTACTACTGAATGCAGAAATCAAAGATTCACATGATTTTTTAAAAAAATGATTCCTTTTGTATTTGACTCTTGCTACTTACTAACCAATATTCAGGAACCCACTAGGTTCAAATAATGCACTATCTCCTACTACTGAGACTCTTAACTGAATTCACAATACATAGTGGTACTTATGTACACACAAATACATATATATATATTACATGGATGATGGATGTACATACATTTTACAAAATAGTTATTATGTAGTTTTTTATCCTGAACATTTCATCCTTTACTTGGACTTACGTATACCCAGTTTTTGTCTAATTTAAGCCTCTGTGTTGTGCCATGATTGTCATGTATAATTTTTACCTTTGGATATAGATGGAAACATTAGCTAATTTGAGCCAAAGAAGAGAGATGACATTGCTGGTTCTGTTACTGAATCCTATAGTACTAAAAATTAATCAACACAATTAAGTTGCAACAATGCATATCAGAAATTTAATTTCTATTTGCTGAAATGGTAATAATTAATCCTAATTGGATGCCTACATTTTCAGAAAGATGTGCCGGATGGGGTGAAAGAGCTATCAGAAGGTTCAGAAGAAAGCAGTGATGGTCAGTCAGATTCCCAGAGTTCTGAGAACAGCAGCAGCAGCAGTGATGGTGGCAGCAACAAGGAGGGAAAAAAGAGCAGGTGGAAGAGGAAAGGTAACTCCACCTGATCCCTCAACAAAGTACTGAATGCTGTAGGACAAATGCCCTTGTTAGTAGTTCCTCTTTTTCCAGACCCCAGGGTCAGTCTCTTTCCCTTACCATTTAAATCAGTGCTGTCTGGTAGAATTTCCTGCAGTGATGGAAATGTTCTGTATCTATGCTGTCCAACCCAACACAGTAGCCACTAGCTACATGTGTCTATTGAGCACTTGAAATATGGCTAGTGTAACTAAGGAACTGAATTTTTAATTTTATTTTAAAATAAATAGTTACGTTTGGTTAGTGGCTACCACACTGGACAACCCAGCTCTAGGTTTTACCTGGGTTTCTTTTCAACTCTTGACCATCCATAGCCTTTTTTAGGATGCTCGTATTTTATTTTCCTCTTTAATCCTCTCTTCTAAAAATTTGAGCACTTACTGCTCTAACAGCTCTCTCCTTACTAGGAAAAGAATGCTTTTCATTTCTACTAGCAAAGACTAAATTTAGTCTGCTGGTCTTTGCTCTCATCCCCTGCTTGGTGTCTGCTTCATAGCTTACCCAAAAAACTTCCTTTAGGGAATAATGTCTTTGTTGCTGCAGCTTCCCTGAGTTGGATTTTCCACTTAAGGATACTTTTTATTACCTATTCTTGCTAATTATCTGTAGCTTCTTGTCAGAGTCTTCTTGAAGAGGGCAAATCGTTTTTATCCCAATATTTATAAATTGAGCCATACAAGGCAAGGACAATTTTAAGCCAAGTCATGATGGTTCCTTTGTAAGGACTGATATAGTGATATTCTAGAGCAAAATAGACATGCAAGAGTTTGCCTAACTTCGCTGTCCTCTTAGGTTTGAGTTATAGGTGAGCCATCTTTGGATTTAGAAGTTAGAGTTCTGTTTGTTGGAATACTTGACTCATTAATTTTAAGTGCTTTTAGAACTCTTGATGTAGAACTATATCAGAAAAATAGTCTGATTCATTACTATACCTATGTTAATGTGTGTGTTACTCCTGGAGAGAATTGAGATAATTGGTGGCATCATCTGTGTTCTCTGGTATAGCTACTACATGTGCAAAATTTGGGCAAATTTTGTAACCAGATTTTAGCTTTAAGATCACAACCACTTGGGAGAGCAACCCAGAGCTCAAATGTTAGAGACAAAGGCAAGACAAAGCTGAGATCTCTGACCAATATTCTTGATATATATTTTTAAAGTAATCCCTGTCAGTAGTGAAAGGAGGTGTGGTCCTGGGCCTTACATTCCTCAGAGTCCACTAAGGACCTTTTTTGGAAGGGTGGAACCAAAAGTGTTAAGGGCTCTGTCTGTCCTCTGCTTCTCCCCAGTTTAAACTTTCCTTTTTAGTTTGGAAATTATTGATCTAAGATTAGGAACCAAGCCAAGTCATCAGGCAAGAGAAACAAGATTCATAGTTTCTAGATGTGGCTGGAAACAGGAAAGTCAATATTAAAGGAGGCCAGACTTGTAAACTGGGAACAAAATTGTGGTCTTGGAGGTCTTCACTTTTTAATAGCCACATATGCTGCAGTAGCAGTTTTGAGTAGTGGCTGTTAACATGGTTTTTAAAGATTATCCCTAAGAATTTAAGGTAAATGTATTGTGAGATTGGAAGATCTAAGAAATAACGATAGAAGTCAGTAGCTTAATGGGTAGATTGAAATAGCATAACCTTGCCCTACACTCTGCATAGTAATAGAAGATATTAACAGCAAGGTAAGAGCAAATTCAAAAATATGGTCCGGATAAATTGTTTTGGAACTGCTTTTGATTCATTCCTCTTCTAGAAATTGTCACGGTATTGAATATTTATCCTCAGTTTACATTGAGATGAGAAGTTCTGTAAAGATCTTTTCTGGTTGTAGGTAGTCTTTTTTTTTTTTTTTTTTTTTGTGAGGAAGATAGCCCTGATCTAACATCCGTGCTAATCCTCCTCTTTTTACTGAGGAAGACCGGCTCTGAGCTAACATCTATTGCCAATCCTCCTCCTTTCCCTTCCCCTCCCTCCCAAGCCCCAGTAGATAGTTGTATGTCATAGTTGCACATCCTTCTAGTTGCTGTATGTGGGACACGGCCTCAGCATGGCCGGAGAAGCGGTGCCTCGGTGCACGCCCGGGATCTGAACCCGGGCCGCCAGTAGTGGAGCGTGCGCACTTAACCGCTAAGCCACGGGGTCGGCTCTGTAGGTAGTCTTTTAAACTGAGACTAGAATGGGCTATATGTGGGATTTGGAAGGTGGAGATGAGAGGTGCACATGATGTCATGTGGAATTCACATTTACTCTTGCAGCTCTGATATTCTTAAGAAATGGGTAAATGCTGAGCTACCAATAATGAATAATGATTTAGTCTCTCATGGAATGTGCTGCTTTCATTCATAGGTCGTACATATGGCATATGGTATAGATATGTAAATTTTTAGGTATATATTATATATTTATGAATATTTTGTAGTCCAGTGCAAATTAAAGTGGAAAACTTGTAGTTGGCAGTAATAGTAGCAGCATGCAGCAAAGCAGTTCTAAATAAGTTGCAGTTATTAATAAAGGTAAAGCAAACTAATTGTGCCTATTCCTTTTTCTTGTTTAGGGCTTTTCCTCTCAATCTGACATCACTTTATTTCAAATGCATTGTAAGACAGGAAGAACACTGAGATAGTATCAAAACCCACTTCCTTTTATGTACAAAAATAAAGAGCTCTGACAGCAAAACTGATACTTCTAGTTGAAAATCGATAGAAACTCTCTTGATATAGGTATACCTTTTAGCCAAGTAGGAACAGAGAACAGAACTTTGAAATTCAGTCCAATATTAAAACTAGTTTATTGATTTCCATGTAAAGTGGAAAACTTAGAAATTTGTAGTTTTGGTTCCTGATTTTCAGACAGGAAACAATGTTCAGAGAAGACCTTTATGGAATTCTAAGCCAAGGTAAGGTGGAATAACTCCAGAAAAGTAATTAAAATCATTCTGTTGCTTTTTTTTCTGGGATCATAGCTAAGTGAAGTCTCTGCCTTTACTCCAAAATAAAATATAAATATTGCAGCATGAAGCAACTGTAGAAGTATTATTTTTATCTTCTGATAAAGTTTTGTTAGATTTTGATCTACTTTTGAAGTGTCTTAAGGAAAAAATTGATTATGTGAAATATACCTTTTCATGTATAAGGAATTACTAATTCTTTCCAGGAGCATGATCTAATGTTAATTTTACTGCTTTTTTGGATCTCCTCTGAATCAGGAATTTGATACATATTGTGTTTGGAGTTATTTAAAATATCATAGACCTGCCTGCTCTCTAACATCATTTATATATGTGTTAAGTTATTGAATGGAGATGGTTGTGTGTAGAAATGTCTCCTTTAAAAAGTATATTGGGTAGAAAAACTCCTTTTGGCAAAGTTAACTTATGTGGAGAGAGATGTTCTCCTCTCATCTGGGGGTATTTGGTGGCTGAGTTGGAGGTTTTAGCTCTGTCATGTATTAAAGATGGCTACACTATTAGGACTTGGATAGTTAGGGTACCCAGAAGCAAGGGAAAGTGTTCAGGTGTGGCATCTCCATCTTTGGTTAAGGGACTGTGTGAATATAATCAGAAGCTATAGCCTGCCCAGTTTGGAGTAGACTGCACTTGATATGGGAAGAAGGGACTTAGAACGAGAATGGTCTGTTACTTCTGGAAATGAAATTCCTCTAAAGAAAGACTATTGTGAAAATAAAAACTCGCCCTTAAAGGAGGGATTATTGTTTTTGAAGATTAAAGCAATTTTGGAAACTTCAGCTGTTACCAGTCTTTCAACTATTAATCCTTCCGCTATATAAAGCTAAGTTTCAAATTTGATATTACTGCTCCGTTATTTCTGATAGTCTCTAATACTTCAGAGGAGCCCATTGAATGTCTTCAGGAGAAAATAAAATATTAAGTCAGAAATTATTTACTAGTTTTAATTCAGATGCGTCTAATATGAATAGTCCATATCTTTTTGGCCTTGTTCAATATAATAATCATCCATTTAAATGGAAAATTCTCAGTGCTATAATATCTGAAAAGTAGTACTTTCTGAACGTATACTCATTGGGTAGTATGTGAATGTCCCAACTTGGAACTACTACTTCAGTAAACTATGTAAAACTAGCTTTAATGAGCCTCAAGTTCTAGAATTTGTTTTAAATATTTTTCTGAAAACACTTAATTTTAAGATTAAAAAATCATTTCTCTACTAGGTTGCTGATTGTTTTTCTGTGTGACATTTTTGGATTTTTTAAATCAAGTAGCGAGTAACTGCTGATCTTTTGATCAGAATTTGTTAATCTTTTATTATGTCTCTGTGCTTATATAAAAGCAGGCATTTTTTTGTTTCTAATCAGATACTAAGTAGGTTCTTAAGGAAGAGTGTTTTTAATCCGTTGAGCAGTCCATATTGGAGGACAGTAGATCAGGATATAATCTTGAGAACTATTGTTTAGGCCATTAGTTTATTTGTAAAACCGAAGAAGCATCTCTGTTGAAACTACTTGCTACACTCATTCTTTCTCCAGTATGTACTATTGGCCAGGTATTTGGGAAACCAGTCTGAATAGGGTGTGGCCTCCACCCATATCTAGAGGTATAGAAAAATAAGCAGATAATTAGCAAATGAGTTAATAAGTAACGTGTTTTTTTTTGTTTTTTTTTAAATAAATTTCAGGGTGTAGGTCGCCATATTTCAACTTCTGTTTATTTATTTATTTATTTCCCCCAAAGCCCCAGTAGATAGTTGTATGTCATAGCTGCACATCCTTCTAGTTGCTGTATGTGGGACTCGGCCTCAGCATGGCTGGAGAAGCGGTGCATCGGTGCGCGCCTGGGATCCGAACTCGGGCCGCCAGCAGCGGAGCACACGCACTTAACCACTAAGCCACGGGGCCGGCCCAGTAACATGTGTTTTTATTTATCATATTATAGCAGCATTAGAGAAAGGAGTAGTTAACTTTACTTGGGTTAGTAAGTATTGTATGAGCTATAGAAAATTTTAATATACTGTCCTTCCCTTGAGAGTATAACCTCTAGGGAAGACAGGATATGTCATGGAAAGAAAACATATATAAAGGCAAGAAGGTGGAAGTGTGTGTACAGTGATTTCAGGAAGTCATAGGAAGATAAGTTTGGCTGGAAGAGGGGATTTATGGAAAGAAAGAAGGGAAAAGAAGGCGGGATCAGACTGTTAATTTCTAGTACTAGTCTCCATTAATAGATTATTGGTGTGCATAAAGTAATTTCTTAGGAAAGTTAAGATATGTAGTATGGATCAGAGAATGGCAACACTGCAGACTTTTCCAAATTTTCGTAGCCACATGCCAAGAGGAACAAGGTTTTTGTTGATAGATCTTTTTCTGTTAATTTCATCCTCTTGTCCATTTAGTATCTGAGTTAATATACTAGCTTCTTTGATAAGTTTTTCTACTTGCTAGTGTTTACGTTAGTTCAATTTGTTTCTAATCACTGGTACATAGGTTAAAAGAATTCATTTCCATTCTACTGGTGAAAATCATTTGTTGTTGGTAGTATATTTCCTTGGTGCAGGATGACATTAATTGGTGACATTAATTAGTTTCATTTGAAGTAAAAAGTAAAACTGATAATACAGAAGTACAAAGGATTATTTTTCTCTAGGTACCACTTTGTAAGAAAGAATTATAAACAGGGGCTTGATGTGGTTAAAATGCAGCCTTAATGTTCATTTTTCAAACAATGTCTTATTTTTAATATCTTGATCCTTTTTAAGATGTACCCCAAGGAAATCTTGGTTCTTTATTTTGTAACTCTGTGGTACTATTCCCATGCCCTTCCCACATACCTCCTACCCCCATCTCCACTGGCCCCAGCTAGCTGGTTTATTCTCAAACTATTCATCACAAAGGACCATCCCCCCATGCCTCCCCAATACATTATGGATTGATAGTTACATAAAATACAATAAAATGGCCCTGCAGTGTCAAATTTCTCTGAAAGTATCTAAATGCTTACTCTCACTTTTGTACTTGTTGCAGACCAGTCTTTGGACTGTATTTGAATAGCAATGGTTTAGAGGGACCACATTTGAATAGCAATGGTTTAGATAATTTCTTAACCTTATAAACTATTGAGAATGCTGTTTTTCTTTAAAAAAGAAGGAAGGAGGAAAAATCCTTCATTCCTCCTTTAAAGGAGGAAAAATATAAAATGATCTTGTCCCTTTTTTTTGAATTGAGAGAAGAAAATACCTCTGTCTCCATGAGTAATAATTAACTATAATAATCCTTTACCAGCACTGCAGAGACATTATGCCAGCTCCCAGTCACAGTTCATCCTGCCTCAGAAGTAACCACTGTGCTTATTTCTGTCCATATAGATTAGTTTTGCCTATTTTAAAACTTTTTTTTTATTAAACTATACTATATATTCAGGAAAGTGCACATATCATAAATATACCGCTTGTTGAATTTTCACAAATGGGACAGCACCATGAACCAGCACTCAGATCAAGAAGCAAAACATTGTCAGCACCCCAGTAGCCCTCCCCATGCTCCTTTCTGTTAATACCCATTGCCCCAAAATAACCACTCTAGTAATTTCTAATAGTATAGACAAGACTTGTCTGGAACAGAAAAGCATCTAGAAACAGTTTTTAAATTTATATGAATCATCCTCTTTCTTTTTTTGGTCAAATAATGTTTGTAAGATTTCCTCCCTGTTCTTGTGTATATACATCAGATTCTTAAAACTGTATAGTATTCCATTTTATAAATATCCCCCCGCACCTCAATTTATTTATCCGTTTCTACCATTGATGAACGCAAGGTTTTTTCTAATTTTTGCCTGTTATATTAATTCTGTGAGTGCTTTTGTCTGTTTTTTTGTACTCTTTTCTGTTGGGCGTATTCTCTGGAGTGGGATTAACTATAGTATATACTGCCAAACAATTTTCCAAAGTGGTTGTACCAGTGTATACCCCTACCAGCAATGCATGCGAGTTTCAACTATTTCACATGCTCACTAATTCTTGGTATTGTCAATCTTTTTAATTTTAGACTTTGATTGGTATGTAAAAATATCCCGTGTGTTGTTTTAAGTTGTATTTTCATGAAGGCTAACAGAATTGGCTTCTTTTTCATTATTAATCATTTGGGCGTCATCTTTTATACAGTGCTTTTTCCAGTCTTTGCCATTTTTCTATGGATTGTCTTTTTCTTAGTGACTTATAGGAGTTCTTCATGTATTCCTTTGTTGAATATGAATCTTGCAAATAACCTCTCCCTCTCTGTGGCTTATTTTTTTCACTCTTATTTTATTTTTCTTCACACCCATTAGGATGGCTATTTATTTATTTATTTTTAATTTTTCTTTTAAAGATTTTATTTATTTTATTTTTTCCCCCCAAAGCTCCAGTAGATAGTTGTATGTCATAGCTGCACATCCTTCCAGTTGCTGTATGTGGGACTCGGCCTCAGCATGGCCGGAGAAGCGGTGCCTCGGTGCGTGCCCAGGATCCGAACCCAGGCCACCAGCAGCGGAGCACGCGCACTTAACCACCAAGCCATGGGGTCGGCCCCTATTTTTAATTTTTAATTAATTTATCTTGTTATTGCAGTAACATTGGTTTGTAACATTGTATAAATTTCTGGCATACATCATTATACTTCTATTTCTGCATTGATTACATCATGTTTACCACCCAAATACTAATTACAGTTCATCACCACACACATATGCCTAATCATTCCTTTCACCCTCCTCCCTCCCCTCCTGCCCTCTGGTAACCACCAATCCAATCTCTGTCTCTGTGTGTTTGTTTGTTGTTGTTTTTATCTTCTACTTATGAGTGAGATCATACGATATTTGACCTTCTCCCTCTGACTTATTTTGCTTAGCATGATACCCACAGTGTCCATCCACGTCGTCACAAATGGCTGAATTTCATTGTTTCTTATGGCTGAGTAGTAGTCCTTGTGTATATATACCACATCTTCTTCATCCATTCATCCCTTGATGGGCACTTTGGTTGCTTCCAACTCTTGGCTATTGTGAATAATACTGCAGTGAACACAGGGGTGCGTGTATCTTTACGCATTGGTGTTTTCATGTTCTTCGGATAAATACGCAGCAGTGGAATAGCTGGATCGTGTGGTAGTTCTATCCTTAATTTTTTGAGGAGTCTCCGTACTGTTTTCCATACTGGCTGTACCAGTTTGCACTCCCACCAGCAGTGTATGAGAGTTCCCTTCTTTCCACATCCTCTCCAACATTTGTTGTTTCCTGTCTTGTAAATTATAGCCATTCTGACAGGCGAGAGGTGATATATCATTGTAGTTTTGATTTGCATTTCCCTGATAGTTAATGATGTTGAACATCTTTTCGTGTGCCTGTTGGCCATCTGTATATCTATTTTCTTTGGAGAAATGTCTGTTCAGGTCTTTTGCCCATTTGTTAATGGAGTTGTTAGTTTTTTTGTTGTTGAGATGTCTGAGTTCTTTATATATTTTGGAGATTAACCCCTTATCAGATATATGGTTTGCAAATATCTTCTCTCAATTGTTAGGTTGTCTTTTCATTTTGTTGATGGTTACCTTTGCTGTGCAGAAGCTTTTCAGTTTGATGTAGTCCCATTTGTTTATTTTTTCTATTATTTGTCTTGCCTGGTCCGACATGGTCCTTGAAAATATGTTGCTGACACCAGTGTCGAAGAGCGTACTTCCTGTGTTTTCTTCTAGAAGTTTCATGGTTTCAGGTCTTACATTCAAGTCTTTAATCCATTTTGAGTTAATTTTTGTGTATGGTGTAAGATAATGGTCTACTTTCATTTTTATGCATGTGGCTGTCCAGTTTTCCCAACACTATTTGTTGAAGAGACTTTCCTTTCTCCATTGTATGTTCTTGGCTCCTTTGTCGAAAATTAGCTGTCCATAGATGTGTGGGTTTATTTCTGGCTCTCGATTCTGTTCCATTGATCTGTGTGTCTGTTTTTGTGCCAGTACCATGCTGTTTTGGTTACTATAGCTTGTAGTATATTTTGAAATCAGGGAATGTGATACCTCCAGCTTTGTTCTTTTTTCTCAGGATTCCTTTGGCTATTCCGGGTCTTTTGTTGTTCTATATAAATTTTAGGATTCTTTGTTCTATTTCTGTGAAAAATGTTGTTGGAACTTGGGTAGGGATTGCATTGAATCTGTAGATTGCTTTAGGAAGCATGGACACCTTAACTATGTTAATTCTTCCAATCCAAGAGCACGGAATATCTTTCCATTTCTTTGTGTCTTCTTCAGTTTCTTTCAGCAATGTTTTATAGTTTTCAGTATACAGATCTTTCACCTCTTTGGTTAATTTTATTCCTAGGTATTTTATTCTTTTTGTTGCAGTTGTAAATGGGATTGTATTCTTAATTTCTCTTTCTGCTGCTTCGTTGTTAGTGTATAGAAATGCAACTGATTTTTGTATGTTGATTTTGTATCCTGCAACTTTACCATATTCGTTTATTAATTCTAAAAGTTTTTTTATGGATTCTTGAGGGTTTTCTATATATAAGATCATGTTGTCTGCAAATAGTGACAGTTTCACTTCTTCCTTTCCAATTTGGATCCCTTTTATTTCTTTTTCTTGCCTGATTGCTCTGCCTAGGACTTCCAATATGATGTTAAATAGGAGTGGTGAGAGTGGGCATCCTTGTCTGATTCCTGTTCTTAGAGGGATAGCCTTCAGTTTTTCACCATTGAGGATGATATTAGCTGTGGGTTTGTCATATATGGCCTTTAATATGTTGAGGTACTTTCCTTCTATACCCATTTTATTCAGAGTTTTTATCATAAATGGATGCTGTATCTTGTCAAATGCTTTCTCTGCATCTGAGATGATCATGTGATTTTTATTCTTCATTTTATTAATGTGATGTATCACGTTCATTGATTTGCAGACGTTGAACCATCCCTGCATCCCTGGAATAAATCCCACCTGATAGTGGTATATAATCTTTTTAATGTATTGTTGTATGCAATTTGCTAGTATTTTGTTGAGGATTTTTGCATCGATGTTCATCAGTGATATTGGCCTGTAATTTTCTTTTTTTGTGTTGTCCTTGTCTGGTTTTTGTATCAGGGTAATGTTGGCTTTGTAGAATGAGTTAGGGAGCTTCCTCTCCTCTTCAGTTTTTTGGAAGAGTTTGAGAAGGTTGGGTATTAAGTCTTCTTTGAATGTTGGGTAGAATTTACCAGGGAAGCCGTCTGGTCCTGGACTTTTTATTTTTGGGGAGGTTTTTGATTACTGTTTTGATCTCCTTACTGGTGATTGGTCTATTCAAATTCTCTATTTCTTCTTGATTCAGTTTCAGAAGGTTGTATGATTCTAAGAATTTGTCCATTTCTTCTAGATTATTCAGTTTGTTGGCATATAGTTTTTCATAGTATTCTCTTATAATCTTTTGTATTTCTGAGGTGTCTGTTGTAATTTCTCATCTTTTATTTCTGATTTTACTTATTTGAGCCTTCTCTCTTTTTTTCTTGGTGAGTCTAGCTAAAGGTTTGTCAATTTTGTTAATCTTTTCAAAGAACCAGCTCTTGGTTTTATTAATGTTTTCTATTTTTTTTTAGTCTCTATTTCATTTATTTCTGCTCTGATTTTTATTATTTCCCTTCTTCTACTGATTTTGGGCTTTGTTTGTTCTTCTTTTTCCAGTTCCTTTAGCTGTGCTGTTAGATTGTTTGAGATTTTTCTTGTTTGTTGAGATAGGCCTGCATTGCTATAAACTTCCCTCTTAGAACGACTTTTGCTGTATCCCATAAATTCTGGCATGTTGTATTTTCATTTTCATTTGTCTCCAGGTATTTTTTTATTTCTCCTTTGATTTCTTCGTTGACCCAATTGTTCAGTAGCATGTTGTTTAATCTCCACATATTTGTGGCTTTTCTGTTTTTCTTCCTATAGTTGATTTCTAGTTTCATACCGTTGTGGTCAGAAAAATGCTTGGTATTATTTCAGTCTTCTTAAATTTATGGAGACTTGTTTTGTGGCCTAATATGTGATCATTCCTGGAGAATGTTCCATGTGCATTTGAAAAGAACGTGTATTCTTTGGTTTTTAGATGGAATGTTCTGTGTATATCTACTTGGTCCATCTGTTCTAGTGTGTCATTTAAGGCCAGTGTTTCCTTATTGATCTTCTGCTTGGATGATCTATCCGTTGGTGTAAGTGGAGTGTTATAGTCCCCTACTATTATTGTGTTACTGTCTATTTCTCCTTTTATCTCTGTTCATAATTCCTTTATATATTTAGGTGTTCCTGCATTGAGTGCATAGATATTTACAAGTGTCATATCCTCTTGTTGGATTGTTCCCTTGATTGTTATGTAATGCCTTTCTTTGTCTCTTTTTACAGTTTTTTTCTTAAAGTCTATTTTTTCTGATATGAGTATTGCTACCCCAGCTTTCTTTTCTTTCCATTTGCATGGAGTATCTTTTTCCATCGCTTCTCACAAATTGATTCTCACAAATTGAAGTTGAGTTTCAATTTGTGAGTGTCTTTAGGTCTGAAGTGTGTCTCTTATATGCAGCATGTATATGGGTCTTGTTTTTTTATCCATTCAGCCACCCCATGCCTTTTAATTGGAGCCTTTAGTCCATTGACATTTAAAGTAACTATTGATAAGTATGTACTCACTGCCATTTTTTAACTTTATTTTCCTCAGTGTTTTAGTAGTTCTTCTCTGTTCCTTTCTTCTTCACTTGCTGTCTTCCATTGTGGTTTGATGGCCTTCTTTAGTATTATGTTTGGGTTCCTTTCTCTTAGGTTTTTGTGTATTTATTATGGGTTTCTAGTTTGTGATTACCATGGGGTTCATATACAGTAACCTACATATATAGCAATCTATATTAAGTTGATAGTTTCTTTAGTTGGACATCTATCGTAAAGCTCTACTCTTTTAACTCCTCACCTCAAATGTTTTGGATATCATATCTAACCTCTTTTTTGTGCATTTGTATCTGTTACCCTCTTATCATGGAAATAGATAATTTTTCCTATTTTTGGTCTTCTCTTTCACTTTCCCCCTTAGATAAGTCCTAAACTTTAGCATTTCTTGTAGAACTGGTTTCTTGTTACAAACTCCTTTAATTTTTGCTTGGTTGAGAAACTTTTTATCTCTCCTTCCATTATGAATGATAACCTTGCTGGCTACAGTATTCTTGGCTGTAGGTTTTTTCCTTTTAGCACTTTAAATATATCGTGCCACTCTCTTCTAGCCTGTAAGGTCTCTGCTGAGAAGTCAGCTGATAGCCTTGTAAGATTTCCTTTGTATATAACTCATCTTTCTCTTGCAGCTTTTAGGATTCTCTCTTTATCTTACTTCTGGACATTTTAATTATGATGTGTCTTGGTGTGGGCCTCTTTGGGTTTATCTTGTTTGGGGCTCTCTGTGCTTCCTGTACCTGGATGTCTGTTTCCTTCCTTAGGTTAGGGAAGTTTTCAGCTATTATTTCTTGAAATAGATTCTCTGCCCCTTTGTCTCGCTCTTCTCCTTCTGGGACACCTATGACACAGATGTTAGTGTGCTTGATGTTGTCCCAGAGATCCCTTAAACTGTCCTCACTCTTTTTAATTCTTTTTTCTTTTATCTTTTCAGCTTGGGTGATTTCTTCCAGTCTTTCATCCAGCTCACTGATCCGTTCTTCTGTGTCCTCTACTCTGCTTTTTAGTCCCCATAGTGAATTTTTCATTTCCAGTATTGTATTCTTCATTTCTGATTGGTTCTTTGTTATATCTTCCATTTGGTTCTTTTTTGTATCTTCCGTTTCTTTGTTGATGTTCTCACTGAATTCATCCATTCTTCTCCCAAGATCAGTGAGTATCTTTAACACTCTTTGTTTGAACTCTCTGTCAGGTAGGTTGCTCATTTCTGTTTCATTTCATTCCTTTTCTGGGGTTTTGTCCTGTTCCCTTACTTGGAACAAATTCTTTTGCCTCCTCATTTTGCCTCTTTCCTTGTGCTTGTGTCTAAGTATTAGGGAGGTGAGCTACATCTCCTGATCTTGGACAGGTGACCTTATATAAGTGATGCCTTATGAGGTCCGGCACTGTGCTTCCCTCTCGTCACCAGTTCCAAATGTTCCAGGAGTGACCCTTGTGTGGACTACATGTGTCCTTCTGTTGTGGTGGGGTTGCTCTTTCCGTAGGTGCCCAAGGAGGCTGAGCTGTCCCCCTGTCCAGCTAGTTGTAATGCTCAGCTGCGTGTAGTTGTTGTGGGCCCTTCAGTCTCTTCATCAGGTATGGGGAACCCTAGCACACTTGGCTGGAAAGTCTAATAGCACCATCGTGTTGCAGTTTTTCTATTAAGTGAGTAGGCCCCCAGCGTGGCTGGTTGTTAGGCTCAGGGACTTACAATTGCTATAAGCCTCTGGCCTATAAAGTTCTTTTCAGCTCTCTGAGGATTGCAGCTGGATGGGGCTGGCCTCAGGCACAGGAGCACTCAATTGTTTCAGGCTTTGGAAGGTAGGGCCAATCCCCTATGTGGGTCTTTGGGAAGCACAAGTCTTCTGCAGCTGACAAGCCCTGCTGCCCACAAGTCCACACACACAGTCAACACAGTCCTGCCCCACCTGTGTGCCCCGACCCCCTGAAGTGGACCCAGTCTCTCCAAGGCAGGAGCCCCACACACTCCACCAACGCCCCACACTCTCCACCCGGTCCTTGTGCTTGCCCTGACCCACAGAGGTGGACCCAGTTGCCAGGCTGCGGAGATTCCAGTCACCAATCTGTGCAGGCCCACAAGTTGCCTGCAGGCTTATTGTTGTATGGGGCCAGTCGCTAGGGTGGGCTGCCTGCCCTGGCTGAGCTGGATTAAATCGGTGCTCTAGTGGATGGGGCAGACTCTGGGCTAGCAGGCCCCAGGGAGAACTCCAATGGCGTTTGCCACCATCTGTGTCAGCATGCACACACCAGGCCACAACAGTGGCCGCTGCCGATGTCCCAATCCCTGGAGAGGTGTCACCTCTCACTGAGATGCACTCAGAGCCTATCGGGTGAGTCTCTTTTCACCAAAGGACTACGCACGTTTCTTTCTGGTGACTTTAGGTTGCTTTCAGAGATGGGTGAATTTGTGTGTGGGCCCTTTAAGAGCTGGCTTTAATTTCTTTGTGAACCAGCTTTTCTGCGAGTATTCCCCAATGTTGTTAGTAGCAGGCAAAGTCAGATATTCTGCCACTCGTCTCGGTTGTGCTGGGTCCAAAAAATGCGTATAGCTGGAGTGCTCCCCGGCTCAGGTCTCCTGCTCTTCCAGGGAAGGCTGCGTACCTTTGGGGTGCCCCTATGTGGCCGTGAAGTGCTGCGGCTTGTGAAGGTGGTGTTTTTTTATCTTAAGGGAATTTCTGCCTCTTCCACCTCAGTTAGGATTGTCATTTGTTGCAGGGGTTCCTCTTATCCAGTTTTCAGTTCTCTCTCAGGGGTAATTTTTCCAAGAGTAATTGTAAATTGGCTGTGTGCAGGAGAGGAGGTGAGTTCAGAGTCCGCCTATGCCACCATCTTGACTTCTCTTTTTTTTTCACTCTCTGAAAGATATCTTTTGATGAATACAATTTCTTAATTTTAATTTAATCCAGTACATTCTTAAGAAAATTGACTCTCCCACTGACAAGAAAATAGTCTCTTCTGTGCCATACAACATGCTTTAACAGGGCTGGCACAGTGGCACAGCGGTTAAGTGCACACGCTCCGCTTTGGCGGCCTGGGGTTTTCAGGTTCGGATCCCGGGCACACACTGATGCCCCGCTTGTCAAGCCATGCTGTGGCAGCTGTCCCATATAAAGTAACGGAAAATGGGCACGGATGTTAGCCCAGGGCCAATCTTCCTCAGCAAAAAAAAGAGGATTGGCATCAGATGTTATTAGCTCAGGACTGATCTTCCTCACACACACACAAAAAAATACATGCTTCAACAAATCTGAGGAAATAGAAATCATGTAATAATGTCTGCTCTCAGATCACAATGGAATTAAACTAGAAATAAATAATAGAAAGATAACTGGACAAGCCCAAATCTATGGAAATTAACCAACACACTTCTAAATAATACACAGGTCAAAGAAGAAATCTCAAGAGAAATTTTAAAGTAATTTGCACTAAATGAAAACACAACTTATCAAAATTTGTGGTGTACAGTGGAAGCAGTGCTTAGAGGGAAATTTACAGCATTGACTGAATATATTAGAAAAGAAAGAATGATCTAAAATCAGTAATCTGAGCTTCCACCTTAGGAAACTGTAAATAGAAGAGCAAATTAAATCCAAAGTAAGCAGAAGAAAAGAAATAATAAGAATTAGAGGAGAAATCAGTGAAATTGAAAACAGGATATCAATAGAGAAAATCAACAAAACCAGAAGCTGGTTCTTTGAAAAGGTCAGTAAAATTGATAAGCCTCTACCCAGGCTAAGAAAAAAAAAGAGAGAAGACACAAGTCATCTGTATCAGAAATGAGATGCCATCACTACAGATCCCATAGACCTTAAAAGGCTAATAAAGGAATCCTATGAACAATTCTGTACCCACAAATTTGATAACCTAGACAAATTGGACGAATTTCTTGAAAGACGAAATCTGTCAAAACTCACACAAGAAGAAATAGACAATCTCAGTAGGCCTATATCTATTAAAGTAATTGAATCAATAATTAATTACCATCTAAAACGGAAAGCACCGGGCCCAGATGGATTCACTAAATTGTACCAAACATTTAAGGAAGAAATTATACCAATTCTCTACAGTTTCTTTCAGAGGACAGAGGCAGAGGCAATACTTCCTTACTCATTCTGTGAGTCCAGAATTACCCTAATACTAAAACCAGACAAAGACAGAACAAGAAAAGAAACCTACAGACCAATGTCTCTCATGAACACAGATGCAGAAATCCTCCACAAAATACTAGCAAATCAAATTCAATGGTGTATGAAAAGAATTATACACCACCACCAAATGGGGTTTATCCCGGGTATGCTAGGCTGGTTTAACATTCAAAAGTCAATTAATGTAAACCATCACATTGAACAGGCTAAAAATGAACAATCACATGATCATATCAATAGATGCAGAAAAAGCATTTGACAAAATCCAGCACCCATTCATGATAAAAACTCTCGGTAAACTAAAGATAGTTTTTTTCTGTGTATGCATGTGTGTGTGTGTGTGTGTTTTAATGAAAGCTTTATTCTTTTTTCTTTTACATTTAGAGCTACAAACCATGTGGGATTTTGGGGAGCTTATGTGAGACTAGAATGATCATTTTATTTGTTTTCCCCTATATGGATATGTAAATGACCCAGCACCATTTTTTGAAAAGGCCGTTCTGTCCTTTAACTGCACTGCAGTGTCTCCTCAGTCATAAGTTAGTTGACCATACGTTTATGACTCAGTTTATGAACTCTGTTTTGTTCCATTGTTGTGTTTAATCTGTCTTTGAACCAGTACCACCCTGTTTTAATTACTGTAGCTGTATAATTAGTCTTGATATGCAGTAGTTTGAGTTTTTCCATTTTGTTTTTCAAGATTTTTGGCTCATCTCATTTCCACATAAATTTTAGAATCAGCTAGTCAGTTTCCACATGCCCTCTCTCCCATTAACCTGCTAGGATTTTGGTTGGGGTTGCATTGAATCTGTAGATCAATTTGGGTTCTATTGACATGGTTACATCATTAACCCTTTCAATCCATGAAAGTGGTGTGACTGCATTTTCTGTAGTTTTCTTTATTTTTTTTTCATTTTCTGTGAGGAGGTCTTGCACATCTTTTACTAAAGATTTATTCCTTGACATTTTTTATTCTACTGTAAATGGGTTTTAAATTTTTTCATTTCATATTTGTTTGTTGCAGATATATAGAAATATAGTTAATTTTTATAAATTGACTATCAGCGTCTATGAAGGATCTAGGATTTTATCCTACTTGTAGGCTAACAAGTTGTCTTTGTATTGGTTCATGCATATTGACAGAAGGTACAAGACTCCTGGGTCAAAGAAAAAGGACTTTATTACTTACAGCATATTACTTACAGCATAGCCAAGAGTATGAACGTTAGCTTATTTTTTGTGTCAGTTCCTCTTTATCCCCAAGTCTCCCAGGGGTGATGAGATATTGGCCGAGATGCATGCTACTCATGCAGTGGGTTTGTATCTTAGCCAAGAAACCCAGAGCTTGAAGGATTCAATGCTTTTAAATAGTAAGCAGAAATAAGCCTACTTTGTCTGAGAAGGGTCTCTGCCTCCTCTCAAGGTTACTCACTGCAAATACAATCCTGAGAGATGGCCCAGGTAAAGAGTGTTCAGGGACTTGCATTCTTGGCATACCGAGTAAGTACTTGTAGCAACAGTCAGGGCCCATGGCGGATTGCCTCTCTCAGCATTGACATGGTGTCCAGCAATACTGCTAAATTATTTTTTTAAAACTAGTGGTTTATATGTAGGTTTATTCTTAGGATTGTCCACATATAAGAACGTGTGATTTATGAATAATGGTAGTTTTATTTTATTTTTTTCCATGTTATATTGGCTAGGGCTTCTAGTAAAGAGTGAAATAGAAATGCTAACATAATTGTCCTTTTCATTCTCTGTCTTTAAGGTAAAGTTTTGAATATTATGCCGTTTTGGGAATGATGTTGACTATAGTAGGTTGTTTGTAGACATTCTTTATTAGATAAAGTTAGTTCTCTTCTATTTGTAGTTTGCTAAGAGATTTTGTAGTGAACAAATAATTGACTTTTATTGGTTGCTTTTCCTTCATCTACTGAGATGATTATATTTTTTTCCTTTTCTGTTAATGTGGTGAATTTTGTTGGTTTTATATATTAAATAGTAAACCATCTTGCATTCCTAGGATAAACCAACTTGAACATGATATATTATTAACCCTATGTATCATTAGATTCAGTTTGCTAATATTTTATGTTTAATTTTCTTCTTTTATTGATGAGAAAGATTAGCCAGCTTTCTCCCCCCATATAATGTCCTTGTCAAAATTTGGTCTCATAAAACAAATTGGTAAGTATTTCCTGGTTTTTGGTTCTCTGAAAGAATTTGTATAAGATTGTTGATTTTGGGCCGGCCCTGTGGCTTAGCGGTTAAGTGCGCACGCTCCGCTGCTGGCGGCTCGGGTTCGATCCCCGGCACGCACCGACACACCGCTTCTCCAGCCATGCTGAGGCCGCATCCCACATACAGCAACTAGAAGGATGTGCAGCTATGACATATAACTATCTACTGGGGCAAAAATAAATAAATGAAATTATAAAAAAAAAAAAAGATTGTTGATTTTTTTCCATAAAAAGTTTGGAAGAATGCACTGGTGGAAGCCAACTGGGCCAGAAGATTTCTTTGTGGGGATATTTTACTTTTCCTTAGAACTTAACATAAATACTGTAAAATATACAGATCACAAGTCCTCAGTTCACATACACGGATGAGAATGTCAGTTAGAATAAATGAAAGTACTCAATATAATTCCGTGACCTAGGGAAAAACTCTAGTAGCCCAGATATAGCACTGTACTTGCTTATACTCAATGAATGGCAAAGTATTCTTTTTTTTTTTTTTTAAAGATTTTATTTATTTATTTTTTTCCCGCCCAAAGCCCCAGTAGATAGTTGTATGTCTTAGCCGCACATCCTTCTAGTTGCTGTATGTGGGACACGGCCTCAGCATGGCCGGAAGAAGCGGTGCGTCAGTGCGCACCCGGGATCCAAACCCGGGCCGCCAGCAGCGGAGCGCGCGCACTTAACCGCTAAGCCACGGGGCCGGCCCTGGCAAAGTATTCTGTTCATACCATCTGTCTAGCTCAGAAAACGCTAAATAAAAGAAAGGGAAGTGTTATAGTTTGATTTGTGTCTCCTCCAAAATGGTATATTGAAGTCCTAACCCCTAGTACCTCAGAATGTGACTTTATTTGGAGATAGCATTGTTGCAGAGTTCATTAATCAAGATGACGTCCTACTGGAGCCTTAATCCAACAAGACTGGTGTCCTTAAAAGAAGACACGTGGAGACACAAGGAAAACACCGCTTGAAGGTGGAGGCAGAGATTGGAGTGATGTATCTATAAGCCAAGGAACACCAAGGATTGCTGGTCGTCAACAGAAGCTAAGAGAGAGGGATGGAACAGATTCTCCTTCAGAGCCCTCAGAAGGAACCAACCTTGTTGACGCTTTGATTTTGGACTTCTAGCCTCTAGAACTGAGAGAGAATAAATTTTTGTTATTTTAAGCTGCCCAGCATATTGTACTTTTGTACAGCAGCCCTAAGGAACTAATAGAAGGAGTAAAGTTCATTTCTTCATTATACAAACAAGCATGTACCAGTGAAATCTTTTTTACATGTTGTAGTTCATCACCTGTGCTGCCATAATCTTTCTGTTAACATTTTAATCATCTTAAGTGAGACCTGCAATAGAAGCTGAAGGGCAAGGAGGCTTACATATGCAAGAGTTTGACCCCACCTACTTTCATTCTGGGTTTGTTGGAGATACCTTGTCTGGTTTCATTGAAGATGTTGTCTATGTGCCTTTTCCTTTTGCTGTCATAGTGGCTCTATCCTTATATGTAAGGAAATGTAGGGGAATTCAAAACCTCCACCGCCTTCCACCATTTTGCTTCTCTTTCTATTTTGTATTTGACGACATGGATTTTTCTGAATTCTGCTTTAGTGGAGAGTTGGCTAGTTGGAGTGTCCATATTTTTAATGTTTAATTTTTTAAATTTTGAAACAGTCACAAACTAATAGGGTAGTTTCATATATAGTACATAGAATTTTTTTTGCTGAATCTTTGGAGAATAAGTTGCTGAGTTGAGAGTAAGATGCCCTATCACTCCAAACACTTTAGTGAAAGGATCAGTGAACTCGTTCTGTAACAGACACCTAAAATAAAGATTCGAATGGATAAAAATAAAAAGAAGGTAAAGATATAGTAGGCAAATGTAAATATGAAGAAAGCAATAGTTGCAAAGGTGATATCTGACTGAATAATTCAGGACAACAAGCATTAAAAGAATCAAAGGCTTCAGTTCACAGTGAAAATATAAGAGATGGCAATAGTTATTAATATCTATGCAACACAGCAATTTTCATAAAGTAGAAATTACAGGAGATGCAAGGAGAAAGAGCATTAATCTTAATAAGAATACATTTTTATATATTCCATTCAGTTCAAGGCAGATCAAGTGAACAAAAAAGAAATAGAATATAGAGCAGCTAAACAACATTATCAGTGAGGTAGCATGATAGATATAATCAGGCTCTTTATTTCTGTGATAGTGAATAAACCTTTTCAAGTGCAAATAGAACAATTTGAAAAATTGATCATATTTTAGACCACAACAAAAATATCAAGTCCCCAATAATTACAATAGCATATGGAATAATGTACTAAAAATAGCATTAAAAACAAAAATACTCTTTCACCTAATAACATGCTGTTAAATTTCCTTTGGGTCAAAGGAGGATTAAAAGCCAAAATTCCAGAATATATTAAAAAATATATTGTGCCAGAATTTGAGTTACAGCCAAAGCAGTTATCAGGAAACAATTTATAGCATCAAATACCTCTTTTTTTTCTTGAGGAAGATTGGCCCTGCGCTAACATCTGTTGCCAATCTTCCTTTTTTTTTTTTTTTTTTCCTCCTCAAAGCCCCAGTACATAGTTGTGTATCATTCTTGTAGAGTTGTAGCTCTTCTATGTGGGACGCCACCCCAGCATGGCTTAATGAGCAGTGAGTAGGTCTGCCCCTGGGATCCGAACTGGCGAACCCTGGGCTGCCGAAGTGGAGCGCACAAACTTAACTGCTACGCCACCAGGCCGGCCCTGCATCAACTACCTCTTACCAATAAAAATAAAAGAAACATACAACTAAAAAAGCTAGGGAAAAAAAGAATAACAAAGTAAACTAATAGACAGCTGAAGAAAAGAATAAAAATCAATTGGAAATTACTGAATTAGAAAAGAGAAAAACAGTAGACGCAGTGGTTTTAAAATAAACCAGTAAAATAGACAAACTTCACTAACCTACTTTTTTTTAAAAAGGGAAAATGCATAAATATACAAATTCAGGTTGAAATAAATATCAAAAAAAATATTTAAACCACAAGACTTTTTCACAATGCTTTAAACTTTCATGGGATAATTTTCTAGGAAAATAGAATGCACAAAAATTGAACCCAATAGAGATAGAAAGTCTAAACAATAAATTTCCGTACAAGTAGAGCTGTAGAAGAGCTCCTCTTTAAAAGAACAGCATACCTAAATGGGTTTTCAGAGGAATTCAACCATATGTTTCAAGACCAAACAATCTTAATGTTTTTAAAACTATTCTAGAGCAAGAAAAAAGATCATCCAGATTATTTTTGGAAGGAGATTTTCAAAACTTTCCACAGAATACAGGTCTGTCTTGTGAATATTGAGGCACAGTCTTAAATAAAAGGTTAGTGTATAGAACCCAACTATACATTAAAAATTGTAAGTAAGGTTCATTACTGGGAAATCTATTATTATTCATCATATTAATAGAGCTAATGTGAAAAGTCATATTATCTCTATATTTGCTGAAAAGGTCTTTGAATAAATTCAATACTGAATAAAATTGAGAACTGATGGATACTTTAACATGATAACTTAGTTGAAAAACTAGCATCTTTATTTATTTATTTATTTTTCCCCCAAAGCCCCAGTGGATAGTTGTATGTCATAGCTGCACATCCCTCTAGTTGCTGCATGTGGGCCGTGGCCTCAGCATGGCCGGAGTAGCGGTGCGTTGGTGCGCGCCTGGGATCTGAACCCAGGCCGCCAGTAGCGGAGCACATGCGCTTAACTGCTAAGCCACGGGGCCGGCCCGAAAAACTAGCATCTTAATGGGGAAACACTAGTGGCTTACTCTTTAGCTAGAACAAGCCAAGAACAAGATGCCCACTATCTCAATTCTTATGTGACATTGTATTAGAGGTATTTATCAACACAAGTAAGCAAGAGAAAGCGGGTGGAACGATAAGCAACAAGAGAAAGGGAAAACTATCTCTGTATGCAGATGATACGATTATGCGTCAGACAAGTTCAAAGGAACGAAGATAAAAATTGATAAAAGAGGGAATTCAGTGAAGTAGCAGGATGTAAGTAAAATTAATATATAGCACTCAGCCATCATAAATATAGATGATAATAAAAAAGAGAACACATTTGTAATAACTACATCAACAACAACAAAAACTATGAACATGACCCTTGTAAGATACGTCCTAAGGTGTTAGAAAAACTGAATAGCCAAAAAGATGAGAGTGGGTTCATTTCTCGTACCATACTCCAGGATAAATTCCCAACAAATTAGAGATACAATAAATGTAAAACGTAAATCCAAGTAATAAAGGAAAACATACATTAATTCCTTTTAAAACCCAAGAATAGTGAAACTTTTCTAACTGTTGTTTTTGGAAGCTTATGTTTTTATCCTTTGACTTAGCAAACCCGCTTCTAGTAGTCATCCACAGATACACTGTTAACAATACAAAATAGCATAGTTTAAGACTAATGCTTCTCAAACTTGAGCATGCATCAGAGTCGCCTGGCAAGGTATTATGACACAGATTCCTGGGCCCCACGTTCAGAGTTTTTGGTTCAGTATATCTGAGCTGGGATCCAGTAATTTGCATTTCCAACAGATTTTTAGATAGTAATGGTGGTGTTTTTGGTACAGCATCTTAGGAACCACTGGTTAAGACATTTCAGTAATAAGAGCAAAACACCAGAAAGAACCAAAATACTCATCAAAATTTGGTTGAAGAAATTGTGGTACATCTGCACAATGGAATTCTATGTAGCTATTTAAAGGAATGTGGAAGATCTCTATATTCTATTCTAGGATATTCCCCAGGGTATATTAATTATATTAAGTTAAAAAACAAAGGTGCTGGGGGCCGGCCCGGTGGCGCAAGTGGTTAAGTGCGCGCGCTCCGCTGCGGCGGCCTGGGGTTCGCTGGTTCGGATCCCGGGCGCGCACCGACGCACTGCTTGGTAAGCCATGCTGTGGCGGCGTCCCATATAAAGTGGAGGAAGATAGGCACAGATGTTAGCCCAGGGCCGTCTTCCTCAGCAAAAAAAAAAAAAGAGGAGAATTGGCGGATGTTAGCTCAGGGCTGATCTCCTCACAAAAAAAAACAAAACAAACAAACAAAAAAAACAAAGGTGCTGGACAGTAAAGTACATGATTTTTTGCTTAAAGAAATGAGTGAGAGTATTAAAATATATATACTGTATTTTCACCAAAACAAAAATACAAATAAAAAAACAGTGGCAGGATAAAGACTAGTATAAATAATTTCCTGTAGGGGAAGAAAGGTAATAAAGTGGTGTAGACAGGGGCAGGGGAGGGAGCTAGATTTATATGAAAATAACTTGTTTTATAGTTTCACATAATTAAAACAATTAAATTTTTAAATTTTACTTTCTAGAAATATGAAACAACTTAAAGCAAACTCAAGTGTATGTCAAATTTATGGCATAATGACATAGATAAGTTATTGTGGGATATAGGGTAGATGTGGGAGACCAGACACAAAGAAATCTTAAACTGTGTTCGGTAGTCTTACTCTCAGTAATTATATTGGTATGTTGATAATGGTATGGAGTTGATAATGATACTTTAAAAAATAAAATCAGTTTTAGGTACTGTATTAGTTTTCTGAGGCTGCTGTAACAAACTCCCACAAACTAGATACCTCAAAACAAAAGAAATTTATTTTCTCACAGTTCTGGAGGCCAGAAATCTGAAATCAAGGTGTCAGCAGGGCCACACTCCCTACAGAGGCTCTAGGGGAGAAATCTGTTCCTTGTATTTGCTAGCTTCTGGTGGTTGCTGACTGACTTGCCTTGTGGCCACATCACTCCAATCTCTGCCTCTGTCTTCACGTCACCTTCTCCTCTGTGTCTGCTCTATGTGTCTAAGGACACTTGTCATTGGATTTACGACCCACTGGGATAATCCAGGATGATCTTCTCATCTCAAGACCCTTAATTACATCTGCCAACACCCTTTTTCCAAATTACATAACGTTCACAGGTTCTGGGGATTAGGACACAGACATGACTTTTTGGTGGCCACCATTTAGCCCACTACAAGTACCCACTCATTCTGAAAATATGCCAAGTTCAAATCTTGGCTGTGCTCCTTGCTAGCTGTGACCTTTGGCAAGCTAATTAAATTTCCTGATACGTAAAATTTAGATAATACCATTATAATATGCAGATGAATGTGTATATTTAAAATTTACTTATGTGTAAATATATGTCCTTAGAAATCTTTTCATATTTTTATTTGCATAGAAAAATGTCAGTAAGGATGCCAACCCAACTATATTATTTAGTTATCTCAGAGGGTAGAATTGGAGGAGTTTGGATGGCGGTAGAAAGAGCTTGTACCCACCTTAGAGGGTAGTTATGAGGGTTCAATGAAATCTTGTTCAAAGTAACCTAGCAGCACAATGTTAGGCGCTTGGAAGATATTTAATTCTTGTTTGCTCTAATTAATAAAATTATGTGTCTTTGAAGACAGTGTAGCCACTAAAAGGAATACGAGAGATAAGTTTCTCAACATGTTTAAATCTTGTTTACTGTTTGTAGTTCAGAGCCTTTAATATTTAAAAGTTAGAACAAAGTTAAGTTTGATAGAAGTTATGAGACCAGTACTTGGCATTAAGTCAACTCTGGGAGATGTTCCTCACTTGTGGGTCCTGGTATTTTCATGATTTATTTCACTTTGCTTTGAGATATCTTTATGGTTTCATTGTTAGAAAGAGATTTTGCCTTATGGGGAAATATTCCAAACAATTTGCCAAAGTAATTACAGATAGCTTTACTGTCTCTTTTCCAGGTTGCAAGGTACAGTTCTTATATTCTCTAATAGGGTTATTTTGGTTTGTTTGTTTGTTTGTTTTCTGTTTATTTTCAGGCAGTATTTGGGGCAGGTGAGGAAATGTTTATTCTCAGATTTCTGCAAACCGTTAAAAAAGAAAATAAACATAGTTAAATATTAATAGTTTTTAACTTTATTTTCATTATGCCCCTTTAAAAACATTGGTCAAGTCAAAAGGAGACAATAACAAGTGGTGGTAAGGATGTGGAGAAATTAGAACCTCATAGATTCCTAGTGAAATTGTAAAAATGATGCAGCCATTTTTGAAAACAGTTTGGCTGTTCCTCAAAAAATTAAACATAGAGTTACTGTTAAGACCCAGCAATTCCACTTTTAGATATGAAGCCAGGAGAATTGAAAACACATGTCCAACACAAAATCTTGTCAACAAATGTTTTTCATATCATTGTTCATTATGGCCAAAAAGTGGAAACAACCTAGATGTCTATCAGCTAATGAAGAAACAAAATGTGACATATACATACAATGGAATATTATTCGATGATAAAAGGAATGAAGTATTGATACATGCTCTAACATGGATGAACCTTCAAAACATACTAAGTGAAAAAAGCTAGTCACAAAAGAGTATATATTGTATGATTCCATTTATATGAAATGTCCGGAATAGGCAAATGTGTAGAGACATAAAGTAGATTTGTGATTTCCTAGGACTAGAGGCATAGGTTAGGGAAAAGAGAAATGACAGCTAACTGGTACAGGCTTTTTTGGTGGATGATCAAAATGGATTGTGGTGATGGTTGCACAGCTTTACAAATATACTAAAAGCCATTGAATTTTATACTTTAGGTGAATTGTATGGCATATAAATTATATCTCAATAAAGCTGGTATTTTAAAAAGATTGATCAGCATCCAAGTGTACTGAGGATATGGTTTCTTTTCACTACTCAACCATCTCAAGAATTATCCAGCTCCATTTTTGTATGGTTTATTACAATTAACTTTTTTTTAAGGTCACAATTATTGTATGCCTGTTCTTTCCCGTATATAAACCTTATCATAAGGGTTGGGATACAAAGCTGAAGCTAAGTGTGATAAGTCATCTTCTTAATATTGTCTGTTGTTGTTGTCTTTCAATGTTATCTACTGTGTATTCCTTTCTTAGGACATCTAAGAGTCACTTGAAATGCTGTCTTCCAAAACTTGTGTATTCCCATGAACATGCTTCTTCATATTTATGTCAGGTAGCTACCTACCAACATACTTTATATGGTATCTTAATGCTCTTTAGCCATACCATGGCATGCCATTTTGCTATCCAGGCCTTTTCAATCCAGCTACTATGAAAAAAGAAGGCATTAGTAAAGACACACTCTTGGAGAGTCATCACTAGCAGTAGTAATTATTACTATATTATTTTTATTAGTAAGGGGTCTGAATCAACAATTTCTTTCTCTCTTATCATAAATATTATGTTATCAGACTTTAAGAACATAAAAATCTAGTTGCCATTTATTCTAAGAGATACAGGTTCTTGAAGGAAAAACCCTAATTTACATAAGGCTAAGGTTTAGCTAAGCTCTGATGGGGTGTAAAATAGCTAGTGATGAAGTAGAGAGTGGTTACATCCTGTGCAAACCTACATTGTTTCCATTAGAGAAAAATCCTAAACCACCATCTCACACTGGCCTAAAACTATTGATTTAAGAGATGAAGGAATATAAGAATTAAAGTTACGGTAGATTTTTGAGGTGGAATGGCCTTATTGCCTTCATTTTAAAGATAGGGAAAACTGGGACCCATTCTATACCTCTTCAGCTATATTCTGTTATTAGATTTACCTTGAGAATATACGTAACTGTCCAACAGGCTCTAGAATCTTTTCTAAGTTTTACCTAATTTGATGACTCATGGTTTATATTCTGCTTCCTGCTTCTTCAGTCAATTCTATTGAAAAATTAAACAGTGAAAAGTAATGAATACTAACACCCATCCCTTCCCCATCCTATCATCCTTCACTAGAGCTTTCTGAGGAAATAAACTGAAAAGGGAGGCTGTTTGCAGTAGAACTCCAAAAAAGAAGATCCTTCCCAAAAGTGTTTGGTCACAGTTCTTAATACAGGTAGCAGCATATGATTGGGGAAGGAATGGTGCTTGATATCAACTCTGATAAAATTTTTCATTGTCACTTTTCCCCCCTAGTATCGTCTAGACTGTCACAGCCATCCTCTCCCCAGTCAGGCTGCCCATCACCCACCATTCCAGCAGGTAAAGTCATTTCTCCATCACAGAAGCACAGCAAGAAGGCACTAAAACAGGTAATCATGCTAGTCTGTGTTTATCAGAAGTATAATCTCCTCCATTAAACTGCATGACTCCAGCAGTCATTGAAAGTGACTATTTTTATCACATGTTAAAAGTTCCTCATTTGTTGCTAATTTACTGAGAGGTTTTTGTTTGTGTGTGTTTTTTAAAATTATGTATAGGTGTTGAATTTTTCAAGTTTATTTTTTTCAGCATTTATTGAGATGATGAGGTAGCTTTTCTCTTTAAATTTTTTTTTAAATTTTATTTATTTATTTTTTTCCCCCAAAGCCCCAGTAGATAGTTGTATGTCATAGCTGCACATCCTTCTAGTTGCTGTGTGTGGGACGCGGCCTCAGCATGGCCGGAGAAGTGGTGCATCGGTGCGCGCCCGGGATCCGAACCTGGGCCGCCAGTAGCGGAGCACGCGCACTTAGCCGCTACGCCACGGGGCCGGCCCTAGCTTTTCTCTTTAAATCTACTAATATACAGAATTCCAGAGCTAGATTTTCTATGGTTATTCTATACTTAGCTCTCTGGAATAAACTCTACATGTTTGTTACATATTTTTTAATATGTTATGGAATTTTTTTTTAAGATTTTAGCTTAGAGTTTGCTGTTTTCTTGTGCTGTCCTTACACAGTTTTGGAATCAAGATTGCTCTAGCATCAGAAAATAAGTTACGTAGCTCTCTATATTTTTCTAGATTTTTGGAAAAAACTTAATGGGAATTATATTTTCCTTGAAAGTTCTGTAAACCTCACCTTTAAAATTGTTTTCCTGGCATTTCAGTTTCATCTGCTGTTACTGGTCTCTTGATTTTATGCTTTTTGAGCCAATTATGGAAATTTATTTTTTCTTAGAAAATGTCCATTTCACCTTATTTTTTCAAATATTGGTATAAAGTTGTACATAATATTCTTTTATGTCTCTTTTTTCTTCTTCAGTGTTGTTCCTTTAATAGTGTGCCTCCTTTTTTCCTATGCTACTTGCCAACGGTTTGTCTGTTTTATTGGGCTTTTCAGAGAACTTGCTTATAGTTTTTTTGACATGCAAATGATCAGTAAATGCAAACTCACTAGTAATTAAGGAAACACTAAAATAACAGATTACTTTTGTCATCAGATTGCTTTTAAAATAAAGAGCTTAATTATAATATCAAGCAGCGGCAAGTGTGTAGGAAAATGGCTGCCTGTAGTTTGCTGGTGAAATATAAATTATAGCTACTTTGGAGAGAAATTTTGTAATATTTATTAAAATTTTAAATGCACATACCCTGTGACTAAGCCGTTGAACATTTTAACATGTATCAATTAGGGAATTCCTTAATAATGGCATATCCATATGCTGGACAATTATGCAAGATTAAAAGTTTACTTTGTAACAAGCTTATTCCATATGTATAGACATGGAAATATCACCACACTATAATGTTGAATCATTAAAATTAAGTTGTATTACAACATGTATGGCATGATATCATTTATAAAAACATAGCACATACCAACAAAACTACCAACAAAACAATATTTTATCTTTAATAGAAACAAGAATATGTATACACACATAAACATGCACATATAACGTAAGCATTAAAAAAAGCTCAATAAGCCCTGGTGGCCTAGTGATTAAGATTCGGTGCTCTCACTGCCGTGGCTCAGGTTCGTTCGTTTCCCAGTAACCCATCTGTTGGTTATCATACTATGGCAGGTGTGTGATGCTGAAAGCTGTGCCACCGGTATTTCAAATACCAGTAGGGTCACCCATGGAGGACAGATTTCAGTGGAACTTCTAGACTAAGACAGGCTAGGAAGAAGGACTTGGCCACCCACTTCCAAAAAAATTGGCCATGAAAACCCTATGAATAGCAGCAGGCATTGTCTGATATAGCACCGGAAGGTGAGAGGATAGTGCAGAAAGACCCGGCAGGGTCCCACTCAACTATACACAGGATTGCCAGAAGTCGGAATCAACTCAACCAGACTAGCAACAAAAGGAAAAATAAATTAATGACTGTGGTTACCTTTGAGGATTGAGGACCAAGACTGAGTGGTGGTCAAAAGAGAGTTTAGCTTTATGTTTGAATTAAATAGTAAAAATGTATTCATGTATTATCTGTATAATTAAAATTTAAAAAATTATGTAAGTCTAAAAGTGTTTAAACTGAAAGTGCTTTTATTAGAAGATGTCCAGAAATTTGATAAGATTAATTACTGCTTGCCTGGGTATCATGCAGCACTTGTATTTTTGTAAGTTCTTTGGAAGATTTTTAAGAAGTATAAGATGCTTGTTTTCCACAGGAGAAAGGCAAGTATTTTTTTAAACCTTGTTAGCTAATTCATGACATGTGTACTATTCCTGTATTATACTCCTGTAATCCCAATAGTCTAATATTGTATTTTCTTTAGGGAATACCATTATGGGAAATTATATAAATTAGATTGTATGTAAAGTAAGGCCTTGCCTCCAGTGTATGTTTTTCATAGTATTAGGTGAGAAAAATTACTTCAATATGTTTTCCTTTACCACAATGAAGGTTTTTTTGTTGTTTGTTTTTTAAATTTTAAAGTAGAGTTAGGAATGGAGTTTATACACTGCTAAGGGAGGGAAAAACTGAATATAGTTCTTAAATAGAGAAGCTGTAAGTTATTGTTTCCATCATGTTTCTGAATTTACATAATCACAGCAGAAATAGATGAGATCAAATGGTTCTAATAAATTTTGTGTTAACCTAGAGTGACCTGGATAAAGTGAGTAGGAAGGGATGAATACTAGTGGCTGACACCCAGGAAGCCTATGAACATTTTCTGTTCTTGACTTCAAAGAATGAGAGAGAAACTATAATCATTTTTTATTTTTACACATTGTGCTTCTACCTCACCTGTTATAAACGTTCTGGGTGAATGTAAGCCAGATATCTGACTCTTTCAGTTACTTTTCTCCATTGACAGCTTAGATCAGGACGATGAGCTGTTGCCACTGTGACTGAATAGCATAGCCAGAGATAGGGGTGGATGTAAAGCAGGAAAAAACTGTATTGTGAAGAGGGAATGGGAAATGAGTAACCAGTTACTCCACATTTTTCTGCATGATGGTCTTGAAGGTTAAAGCGTAAATTGACAATTTAGCAAGGGCATAGATTTTCAACTTTTTCCTGAAATGTAGCTTTACTTTCTTAGTTTTTTTTCCTTTTTTTTTTTTTAAACCTTGAGTTAAAGAGTTTCCTTCATGATTAAAACCTGGGAAGTTTCTTGTCTTGCTGTTCATTCTAAATAGTTTAGTGTAGTATATTCTATAAACTAAGAATATCATAGAAAAAAAAAATTCTGAAATAGCCAGAAGGAACCACCCTGTTCTTAGAACCAGTATTTTCTAATCTTCCTTCCCTTTTGCATACTGCATTGCTGTAAATTGCTGAGATTTGGTCATTGGGCCAAATCCTATTGCGAGATAAAACTCGAGTAGTTATTTATAACCTTTTGTTCAAATGTAGCCCCTCTGAAACATATGTGAGCCAAATATTTATATTTCTACATAGAGTTGATGCAAATGGGACTCTTGGTGTAGGGCTTAGAATTCTGTTTCCAGAAATGATTGAAAACATCTAATTCTCTGCTACCAGAAGTATGGGAAGTCCATGGCTTACCGGTGATTTTTAAGTTCTAAAAAGGGTTACTATTTTTCACATTTATGTAAAGGAGTAATACTGGCAAAAAATATCCAAACTCTTAAGGATGTTTTAGGCCTTGTGCTTAATTGGTTTAATTTAGGTTTTTGTTTACTTTCATAGCTTTCAAAGACACTGGATGGTCAACATGCTCCTCACCACTTAAAAAAGAAGTGATTTACTTTTTGTTATTACTAAGAACTGATTTGTTTCTTATAGTCCGTTTTCTCTTTATAGGCTCTAAAACAGCAACAGCAGAAGAAGCAGCAGCAGCAATGCAGGCCAAGCATGTCCATCTCCAACCAGCATCTCTCTCTGAAGACTGTCAAAGCAGCCAGTGACTCTGTACCTGCCAAACCTGGTAGGCATACTGGGTGTCTTTTAATGGAAGTTTCTTTTTCTGGTATTTTTATGTTGGTTTTAAATTACTATATTTATTTATATAATCCTTGTTCTGCTAAATCATCAGTATAAATCCTTCCAGGGTAAATGGGAATATTTATGCAAAATAATCATGCAGTTATTAAAAAATACATCAGTGGGATTTGCATGTTAGAATGAGATGAATGACTAACTTCCAAAATGTCTAACCTAATAATATTTGGAAGCCTCTAATCAGTAACCTTATAAAGCCGATGTTGTCATGACACACAGACTGAACTCTTCGCCAGTTCTCTCCTTTAAAAATAAAAGATTTTCCTGAGAACACATGCCACCTTTGAGTTTCCATTGGACATATCCACAGGCCTGCGAATTTTTGTTATTGTTGCTTGTTTTGTTTTGTTTTTAGTTTAAACTGATCTAGATACAGACTTTGCATTTTATTACACAATTCATTTTGATGCCAGCTGAATATATGGGCCTCGCAGATTTAAACTGTGTCTTGCAGAACTTTGCATTTTTGTTAGGAAGGAAATTTACCACAAGAAGCAAATAATATACTGGGAAGGAAGGGTTTTGTTTTACTTTTTGACTCTTAATTCTCAGACTCAAAACATATATGCAGGGTCACATTGCTCCATACCTAACTCCTTTTTTGTTAGTGTTGAATGATTTAATTGTTTGATTGATTTCTATCTACAACCTCAGTGTCACCAGTATTTTATATATTTTTTCCCCTAGCAATATGGGAAGGAAAGCAATCTGATGGTCAGTCAAGCAGCCCTCAGAACTCAAACTCCAGCTTTTCTTCTTCAGTTAAAGTGGAAAATCCTTTGCTAGGCTTGGGGAAGAAGTCATTCCAGAGGTCTGACAGGCTCCACACAAGTAAGTTAATTTACGAAGACTTCAGTTCTCATGGATTAATTTGTCAGCTCTCTGTTTGAAATCCATCAACTACTTGGCTTAATTGTTAATTCCTATTCACCTATGAGCTGTTGACTATCTTCATGTTCTTCCTGTCCTGCCCTTATCAAACTTTGTTTCAGAATAAGATCTATTATCAGCCATTTTGTGGTTTATTTCTCTTTCTGACAATAGGTTGCTTTGTCCAGCAGTATCTACATATTGTTTCTAACTGTGTACAGAAAGGTAGAAGGTTTATAATTAAACATGGCAAACTGAACTTTTTTTCCTGCTCCCTCTGAAATCCCACCAAAATGAGAATATCGAGATACAAAAGATTAAATCCGTAAGGGTGAAGAAAACAAGGAGACAGCAGATGGGCAGGCAGTGTCAACAAATTTTGAAAGATGAAAACTGGATTAAGTTTTTCGCAGAGCTGAGGAGCAGGTGCTGGTAATAAGCAAGCCAGCTAACGCTGCAGAACACCAGAAAGCTTCAAGAATTGGAGATACCATGTATCATAGTAGAGAAGGGTGAGGCATAGGGTTGAAAAGAAAAAGCTTCTTTAAGAAGCAGTTTGATGCCTCATGTCAGCAGGAGATAGGAGGTTTATTTTGAGGTGAAATTAAAGCATACAGGCTTCACATTCAGCAATACCATACATAGCTGAAGGCAGATAATGAGGCAATATACTGAAATCAAGGAAATCAAGTAAAATACAAATACTGAATAGTGATCTTTCTGCTTGGCTTTCAGAATGCTAGTAGTGAGACCACCACTACTTCCTTCTTCCTCACCTATGATCCAGCAGGAAATTGGTTGATTGGTACCTAAAGAAATTGAGTGTTAGTGCCATCGAGTCAATTGTGACTCCTAGTGACCCTGTGGAGAGCAGAGCAGACCCTGTCTGGTCTTTTTGCACTATCCTCCTGCCTTCCAGTGCTACATCAGACAACGCTCTGTTGCTATTCATAGGGTTTTCTTGGCCAATTTTTTCAAGAAGTAGGTGGCCAGGTCCTTCTAGTCCGTCTTAGTCTAGAAGCTCTGCTGAATCCTGTCCACCATGAGTGACCCTACTGGTATTTGAAATACTGGTGGCATAGCTTGCAGCATCATAGGAACATGCAGCCACCACAGTATGACAGCTGACAGACAGGACCAGGAAATGAACCCAGGCCACAGTGGTGAGAGCACTGAATCTTAACCACTAGACTACCAGGGCTGGCTGAATATTCAAAGACATTGAATAGCCTCAGAAAAAAAATCTGCAGGAAAATTTATAGATTCCCAACTAAACAGAGATTGTCTTGATCATACTTCTGTGTAGCTCACCTGTCTATAAGACTCACCCATGCACCCAGAATTTCCAGTCAGCCTTTTTAGTGCCTCTCTTTTCCTTATGATTACTAAGGATCACCTTTGAGGAGAACTTCCATCATGAGAGGCAGAATCTAAAGTATAGGCTCAGAAGAAACAGACAATGCAGGAAGGAGAAGATTTAAAACAAATAACGTCAAAAAGTGTAATAGCCACAGAAAGAAATAAAAGATGATATTGCATCCATGAAAGAATAGAATACTATTTTTAAAAGTCAGAAAATAGGGGCCAGCCTCATGGTATAGTGGTTAAATCTGACACGCTCCACTTCGGCGGCCCAGGTAGGCGGGTTTAGATCTCGGGCCTGGACCTATACCACTCGTCAAGCCATGCTGTGGTGGTGACCCTCACACAGAATAGAGAAAGATTGGCACAGATGTTAGTACAGGGCTGATCTTCCCCAGGCAAAAAGAAAAGATGGTGGGAGTGACGTCAGCATCGTGGCAGAGTGAACCCTCCCCTTAGACTGTCCCCAGTAAGATACAATGGAAAAGACAGTCATATACCAACAGAGGACATTCACACAACACAAAAGACATCTGAGAGACCCACACAGCCACACATCTGAAGGTGTCGGTCCTGGACTCCCCAGAGGAAGTGGAAGGAGGTAAGGAGATCTGTTCTCCCTCCTGAGCAGCAGTGACCCTGGGCTCAGGACCGTGCGCGGCTCTCAGAGGAGTGGGGGGAGGGGTGGCCTTCTGCAGGAACACTCTTGCTCTCCAAGTTCCCTCAAAGCCCAGGTGAAAGCCCCACACAAAGGTGACTGAGCTACTGCGGGTCTTCATCAGGCCCTCACCCCAGGAGAGCAGATAGCAAGGGCAGAGGGAGAAGGCCCATGGGATCACGCAGGCAAAAGAAAGCACCCCTACCCCTGCCCAGCACTCCAGCTCAGCCGGTCGACCAGAGTGCCTGCTCAAAGGATAGAAAACCAGCAGCTAAGAGCAAGTGAGCTGGGGTCATGGCGGGCTCAGAATACACAGCTCTTGATGCCCACGCATGGTGGCAGGTGGAAGCTGCGACCAGATACTGTCACTATGAGGCACAAATCTACAGCATCAAACAGTATGAAAAAATATATTAAAACTCCAGACCAGAAGGAGAATGACAAGCACCCAGAAATCAATCCTGAAGGCACGGAAATTTATAATCTAAATGACAGAGAATTCAAAATAGCTATCATAAAAAAAAAACTCAACAAGTTACAAGAAAATACAGGTAGATAGTTCAGTGAAATCAGGAACTCCTTCATAAACAAGATTAAAAGTATAAAGAAAAACCAATCAGAAATATGGGGGATGAAAAACACAACAGATGAGATAAGGAAAAATCTGGAATCCGTGAACAACAGAGCTGATGTTATGGAGGACAGAATTAGCAGCTTGGAAGACAGAAATATAGAAATGCTCCAGATGGAGGAGGAGAAAGAACTAAGACTAAAAAGAAATGAAGAAATTCTCCACGAAATATCCAACTCAGGAAATGCAGCATAAGGATTATAGGTACTTCAGAGGGAGAAGGGAAGGAGAATGGAACAGGAAGCTTGTTCAAGGAAATAATAGCTGAGAACTTCCCAAACCTGGGGAAGGAGCTGGAAATACAAGTGGAAGAAGCCAATAGAACTCCTAAATACATCAATATAAAAAGACCTTCTCGAAGGCATATAGTAGTAAAGTTGGGAGAAGTCCATGACAAAGAAAAAATATTAAGGGCAGCAAGACAGAAGAAAATAACTTAAGGAACCCCATCAGGCTTTCAGTGGACTTCTCAGCAGAAACCTTATAGGCCAGGAGAGAGTGGAATGATATATTCAAAATTCTGAAAGACAAAAACTTTCAGCCAATCATACTCTATCCAGCGAAAATATCCTTCAGATATGTTGGAGAAATAAAAACTTTCCCAGATAAACAAAAGCTAAAGGAGTTCAGTGCCGCGAGACCACCTCCCCCCCCACACACACGAGAAATACTTAAGGAGGCCTTCATACTTGAAAAAAAGAAGAAGAGGGTTACAAAGCCTTGAGCAGGGAGAGAAATAGGTAGACAAAATCAGAAAATTACAGCTCTATCAGAACAGCTTAGCAAAGACATAATTATAACTTTAAAGATAAAGGGAATGAAAACATCAAAAATAAATATAATCTCATCATTTTAACCACAAACTGACAAAACAAGATTGAGTAAGTTGTGACAATAATAACTTAGAAGGGGAAGAGGAATGGGACGGAATCGGCTTAGTCTAAGGAAATAAGAGGCTATCAGAAAATGGACTATTTTGTCTACAAGAGGTTTTTTTTTTTTTTTTTTTTGATGTTTATTTTTTTAATGGTGACTTTTTTTTTAGTTGATATTTTAATAGTTTATAACTGTGAAATTTTTGATTGTACATTTTTGTTTGTCCATCACCATATATATGTCTCCCTTCACCCCTTGTGCCCACCCCTTACCCCCATTGCCCCTGGTAACCACAATACAGTTTTCTCTGTCCATGTGTTGGTTTATATTCCACATATGAGTGAGATCATACAGTGTTTGTCTTTCTCTTTCTGGCTTACTTCACTTAACATAATACCCTCCAGGCCCATCCATGTTGTTGCAAATGGGACGATTTTGTCTTTTTTTATGGCTGAGTACTATTCCATTGTATATGTATACCACACCTTCTTGATCCAGTTGTCAGTCGAGGGACACTTAGGTTGCTTCCATTTCTTGTCTATAGTGAATAATGCTGCAATGAACATAGGGGTGCATAAGCCTCTTTGGATTGTTGATTTCAGCTTCGTTGGGTAGATTCCCAGTAGTGGGATAGCTGGATCATAGGGTGTTTCTATTTTTAATTCTTTGAGGAATCTCCATACCGTTTTCCATAGAGGCTGCACCGGTTTGCATTCCCACCAGCTGTGTATGAGGGTTCCTGTTTCTCCACATCCTCTCCAACATTTGTTGTTTTTTGTCTTGGTGATTATAGCCATTCTAACAGGCATGAGGTGCTATCTTAGTGTTGTTTTGATTTGAATACCCTGTGATCAGAGATCATGCTGCGTATGATACCTGTGCCTATATAGTAGTATAGTGAGTGATAAACAACAGACTCTGAAGCCACAATGTCTGGGTTCAAATTACCACACTGTAAATAGTATAATTTTGGGCAAGTTACTTATTGTTTGTGGGCCTCACTTTCTTCATCTGTGAAATGGGGTAATAATAATTTCCTGCTTCATAGGGTTGTGTGAAAAATGAATGTTAATACACGTCAGTGTTTAGAGTAGTGCCTGGTGCTTCGGAAGCCCCATATAAGTGTTTACTGCTGCTGTTATTGATCATTGTTATTATTACTACTAATATTATTTGAAATTTACAGAGACCTGCTTTTTTAGAATAATGATAATGAATTTTATAAGTGTACTCTAGTTGGTAAACACAGAATTCTGTGTTTATTGGATCAAACTTGTTAATCTAAAAAACAGTGACACCTTTTTTTCCCTTCTTTTTTATTCTGCTGTTGGTATGCTTGATTTATTAGTAATTGAGAGAGATGTGTTAAAATCTCCTATCCTAATGGTGGCTTTGTCTAGTTCTCCCTGTTGTTCTATCAGTTCTTATTTCAAACGTGTCAACATATTTTGAAGCTGTCTTATTTTAGACATTTTCATGTTTGAAATCTTTCTGGTGATTGAACCGTTTATCATTATTTACCTTATCAATCACTGAATATGTTTTTTACTTAAAGTGTCTTTTGTTGGATGTTAATGGAGGTGTACTAGCTTTCCTATGGTTAGTTTCTGCTTGGCATATCTTTATTTGTTCATTTCTCTGTCCTTGTGCTTTAAGTATATATCTTTACACAGCGTATTGCTAGCTGAATTTTTTAAATTTTTAATCCAATATGACAGTGTCTTTTATTTGGTGAGTTTTATCCATTTACATTTAGTGTGATTGTTAATATATTTGGACTTGTTTCTACAGTATTATTTTTTTGTTGGTCTTTGTCCTGTGTCTATTTTTCTTTAATCTTTCTTAATTTTTTTTTTAATTAAAATGATGATGGGGGCTTGACTGAGCTTTTTTGTATGTTTTCTATTTTAATCTCCTTGTGCTTTTTCTCTCTACTGAGTTGGGTATACAGTAGTCCCCCATTACCCATGGTTTCGCTTTCCATGGTTTCCATTATGCTGCGGTCAACTGCAATTCAAAAATAATGCTATGTCACAATGCCTATGTTGTTCATTTCACTTTATCTCATCACATAGGCATTGTATCATCTCACATCATCAGAAGAAGAAGGATAAGTACAGTGCAATAAGATATTTTAAGAGCGACAACATTCACATAACTTTTATTACAGTATATTGTTATAATTGTTTTATTGTTAATTACTGTTGTTAATCTAATATTATGCCTAATTTATAAATTAAACTTTATGATAGAAGTGTATGTATAGGAAAAAATATAGTATATATAGGGTTCGGTACTGTCCGGGTTTCAGGCATCCACTGGAGGTTTTGAACCCCCCGTGGTAAGACGGGAGTGCTGTACATTCTATTTCTATTCTTCTAGTGGTAATTCTTTAAATGATACTATGCATGTTTAATTCTTAAAAGTAACCATCTTTTTTCCCCCCAATTTTATTGAGAGATAGTTTACATATAACACTGTATTAGTTTTAGGTATACAACATGATGGTTTGATATATTGCTAAATGAATACCACAGTAAGTTCAGTTAACCTCCATCACCTCACATAGTCACACATTTTTTTCCTTGTGAGGAGAACTTTAAGATCCACTCTCTTAGCAAAAAAGTAACCATTTTGATTTTCTTCCAAAACAATGGAAGTACTTTATAACAATTTAGCACTGATCTTTTCTAACTGGACTTAAATAATATTATTATCTGACATTTCTGTTCTTTGTGTTTAATCTCATAGATCAGGCACTAGTATACTATTGTTTTATACAATGTTGCTATAGATGGATCTACATGTTTATCTTTCTCCATTGTATTCCAGCCCATCCTTCTGCAATGGTTTTCCTTCCTGTAGTACAGTTTTTTAAGAACTTTATTTAAAGCAGGTCTCTTGGTAGTAAATGCTCTCAATTTTTGTATATCTCTATAAACATCTTTGTTTCGTATTCATTCTTGAAGGAGAGTTTAGTATATGTACCATTATAGGTTGATGGTTATTTTCTCTCAACATTTTATAGTTAATATCCACTTTGTTCTGGATTCCTTTGTTGTTAAGAATAGCTTGCTGTTATTCTGTTGTTCCTTTTTATGAAGTCTTTTGCTTCCTTATGGATGCTTTCAAGTTATTTTCTTGGTCTTTGATGAGCAATTTTACCAAGCTGGGTCTAAGCATGCGTTTCTTTTTATCTTGCTTGAATATGTTAATGCTTCTAGATCTTTAGGTTTGTGGTTTTCATCAGTTCTGGTAAATGTTCTACTGTGAATTCTTTTAATATTGCCTTTTTTTCCATTCTCTGAATTTTCCCCTTCTGGGTCTCCAATCAAGCATATATTAGACCTTCTTATCTGTCATTCATGTTTCTGCTAATGCTCTCAAAGCTCTCAGAATATTTTATCTTAGCTGTCTTTCCTGTATTCTGGGTAGATTGTTTGGCTATATATTCTAGGTTATAATTCCCTCTTTAACAGTGTCTAAACTGATGTTTAATCCCTCCATAGTATCTGATTGCAACAATTTTTATTCTACGTTTGTAGAAGTCCTATTTATTTTTTCAAGTCTTTCTCTTCATTCCTGATTATTTTATTTTCATCTTTATAATTGCATTCTTTATTTCTTTAATCATTTTAAACATAGCTATTCAGTGTTCTATATATGTGACAGTTTCAGTGATAGCAGTACTTCTAGGTCTAAATCTTTTATTTCTGGTTTCTGCTGACTGTCATAGTGACATACCTTCTGGTTTATCAGAGTAATCTTTGTGAGGTGGTGCTGTATTTTAATTTGTAGGAATACTATGGGCCTAACTTAAAGGAAATCCTTTCCTCTTAAAGAAAAATTACTTTTCTGGTGCTTTAGCCAGGAGCCAGGGTTTACCCAGATCCAGGATTGTGTAGCTTTGTGCAAGTACTTCTGAATGTAGAATTTCTGGGTCCTAGGTTCCTATGCACATTAAAATTTTGCTGTATCTTGTTAAGTTTTCTTCTAATGAGATTATACTGATTTCAGCCCCACCAGCAGTGTTTGTAAGTGGTTTTTCCCTGCATAGTCTCATCACTATGTTGCAATGTTTGTCATTTTGATACACAAAAAACGTTCATTGGTGTAATTGGCATTTCTATAAATATTAATACTTCAGCATCTGTTTATGGTTAGTCCACTATGAAGTGTCTGTTAATTCCCTTTGCTCATTTTTCTCTTGGTGATATTTGTCTTTTTCATATTGATTTATAAATGTACTTTTAATATGAAGAGTAACCTTTTGTCAAGGCTTGCAAATATTTTTTCTAAGTTAGTCTTTTGTTTATAATTTTTTTTTTGCCATTTACATTTTAAACCTTTGTGTACTCAAATCTGTCAGTCTTTTGAAAGACTGTACCTTTTGATTGTGAACAGATTTCCTGAAACTGCTAAGCTGTTCAGTCATAACAGTTTTAGATAATGCAAATTAAAATTGATGAAACAAATTCTAATAGGAAAGGAAAAAGGGCCTCAGTATGATTTATCTATAGATTTGAATTTTTCTATTTTTTTAGTCATTTATCTGTGTGTCATTTCTATTTTTTTAGTCATTTTCCTGTGTGTTATTTATCATAAATTTTCTTAGTTCCGTTTGGGAAATAATCAAGTCTCAAACATAAAATGCACTTTTCATATGGCAAACAGTTCACTTTTACAGACCTTGTTCTGTTTTTGCAGAGAAGATAAATTATATTCATTTATCCTTTATGAATAAACAAAACTTACTTTGTTAGTCTTAGAAGAAATTTCCAAGAACCTTAAGTGTTACCTTCTTCACAGTGCGATATTTAAAGTACTTACAACTGGTTTTTTTGCACCGCAGAGCAAGCTCTAGTTTAGATAGAAATAGGAATGTGATGGAGGCCCAAATGATTCTTTTCCATATTTTTGTAGGGCAAATGAAAAGGACTAAATGTGCTGAAATTGATGTTGAGACACCAGACTCCATTCTGGTTAATACAAATCTACGAGCGCTGATCAACAAACACACTTTTTCAGTCCTTCCTGGAGATTGCCAACAGCGACTGCTTTTACTACTTCCAGAGGTGGATCGACAGGTGCGTTATTTCAAGCAAAGCAATTTTATAACCCTTCTGAGGCTTCCTTCACTCATCTCCTTTAGAACTGCTTAAGCCTTTTAAAATAGTTTTTTATGTGTACCTATAAAGAAGTGGTATCAGGGGCCAGCCTGGTGGCCTAGCGGTTAAGTTCGTGTGCTCTGCTTTGGCGGCCCAGGGTTCACAGGTTCTGATCCTGGGCGCGGACTGATGCACCACTTATCAAGCCACGCTGTGGCAGCATCCCATGTAAAGTAGAGGAAGATGGGCATGAATGTTAGCCCAGGGTCAGTCTTCCTCAGCAAAAAGAGGAGGATTGGCATTGGATGTTAGCTCAGAGCTAATCTTCCTCACAAAAAAACAAAAAAAGAAGTGGTATCAAAGGTACTAAACAAGAAGTAAGAATATTTTTATATAAGTGTTCTTAATAGGTTGGCCCTATAAGGCTTATAAAGGAAGAAAACTCTTATAGAATGTCAAGATTATGAGTAAAATTTGTCTAGCTACCCTGTTAGTATGTAGGCATCCATAGAATACAGTTCAGGAGGAAGAGTTATCTTGTTTAAGACATTAAACAGGGGTTTTTGAATGGCTTTTTTGAAGGGATTAAGAATATTAATTATTTTCACTCTTTTGTTAAGTTTTTCTAAAACATTTATTGCTTTAGTAATAAAGAACTTTAAAAACCCAATATAAGTTACATTCTTTTAAAAAAAGGTAGCTAGACGAAATACCAAGGATTTGGGAAGAGTCCAGGCAGGGACCAGAGAGATTTAGCTTGGTCAGGAATAAGGTAAAAGTCTGAGACTCAGGCTTTCATCAAGGAAAGAGTGACTGGTAAGTCACTCGCCTTTCTGATCTTCTGTTTTCTCCTCTGCAAAAGAAGAAAGGACCATTGTGATTTTCTAAGGTTTATTCAATTTTGAGATTTTTTTGTCATTGTTCATTATTATTTCCAAACACTTACTATATTCTAAGTAGTCTGATAGCCATCCCCTTTTTCTTTTCTCTTTTTTCTTTCTTTTTTTTTTTTGTGAGGAAGATTGGCCCCAAGCTAACACCTGTTGCCAATCTTCCTCTTTTTGCTTGAGGAAGAGTGGCCCCGAGCTAACATCTGTACCCATCTTCCTCCATTTTTTATATGTGGGTTGCCGCCACAGCATGGCTTGATAAGTATTATAGGTCCACACCCAGGATCTGAACCCATGAACCCAGGCTGCTGAAGCGGAGCACACTAAATTTAACCACTACACCCCCAGGCTGGCCCAACACCCCCCTTTTTCTCATCATTATGAAAACAAGATGACAGAGAGGTGTTTTTCCTAGTTTACAGTAAGAGAACTAGATATATTCCCTAGTTTATAGTAAGAGATTAATGGAGAGTAAGTAAGCTTTAGACTAGAGAAAAGAATAAGGGAGGGGAGTGGATTAAAACAGCTCTCTCTTCAGATATATTTGAAGGTCTATCATACAAAAGGAGTACACTTTGATTTTCCAGAAAGCAGATTTGGAGTTAAAACAACATTTTTTTTTTTAACAGTGGGAGCTGTTAAACTGTGGAATGGATTGACTTGTGATGGAGTAACTTGCTCATCACTGGAATATTCAAGCAGAGGTTGGATGACCTTTTCTCATAGGGAAGCCTGTTTACCTCTCTGCCAAACTAGAATACGAATCAGCAGTCAGCAAACTATAGCCCACAGGCCAATTTCAGCCCACTGTCTGTTTTTATAAATAAAGTTTTATTGGCATACAGCTACTCCCATTAGTTTACATATTGTCTATAGCTACTTTCGTGCTATAGTGGCAGAGTTAAGTAGTTGCAACAGAGGCCATATGGCCTGCAAAGCCTAAAATATTTGCGGTCTGTCCCTTAACAGAAGAAGTTTACCAATTTCTGCTCTAGAGCCAGGGGAACATAATGTTGGCTCAGATAGGTTTAGAAAGTAAAGTGGGTTGGAAAGCGTTCCTCAATCTCTAGAATATCCAAATAGTTACCTAAATTTTCTTCAAAAAATTGTTTTTGAACTAAAACTTACATTTAGGTTTTTAATCCATCTAGAATTTTTTTTTGTATTGCTCTGAAATTGGGGTTCAACTTTATTTTCTACTGAATAGATAGCCACTTGTTCCAGTACTACATGTTTATGTAACTGTCTTTTTCTCACAGCTTAAAATGCCGTGTTTGTTATATATTCTCTTCATTTATATGCAATGTGTGTTTATAGGTGCTCTCTTCTCTTCCACTCATGTCTTTGTTCTCTCTAATGCTAGTAGTAATAGTTTTGATTGCAGTAGCTTTGTGTGGTATGTTTTAATACAATTCCCACCTCTTAATTAATTAATTAATTTTTCTGCGTATTTTTTTCCATATAAACTTTTAAGATCATTTTATTAATGTAAAATTGTCATAAGGATTTTGATAAGAATGTAAATAATAACTTTGGAGAGAATGGCAATTTTATTAAGTTTTTCCATCCGAATTTAATCAGATCTTGTGTTTTTATGTCCTTAAATAAGATTTTATGGTTTTAAACCAAGACAGGAAATCCAAAATCTCTAATACAAAGAAGGATCTTAAAACCTTTCAGCAAGACATCAAAAATAAAGTCAGTAGACAGATAGATTGGGGGAAATATTTTTAACATATGTGACAGTTTTACTATGAATAATATGTAAAGGATTCTCACAAATTGATAAGAAAAGTAAGCAGCCTTGCCACCAGCCTGGTGGCATAGTGGTTAAGTTTACATGCTCCACTTCACTGGCCCAGGGTTTGCGAGTTCAGATCTCGGGTGCAGACCTACACACCACTCGTCAAGCTGTGCTGTGGCAGCATCCCACATACAGATTGGAGGAAGATTGGCACGGATGTTAGGTCAGGGCCAATCTTCCTCACCAAAAAATAAAAATAAAAAAAATAAGCTGCCTCAAAAAAATGAGCAAATGATAGGAATTGGCATTTCACAAGATGGCAAATCTAAATAGTCAATAAACTTGCAAAAAGATGCACAGAACTCTAGTAGTCGGGATAAAGGAAATTTTGACCATTTTAAACCCATCAGATTGGCAAAAACAAAATAGCATGTTAACTTTAATCTGTTGTTCATAGGGTAAAGGGTATGTTCATATATTTCTAGAAGAAATGTGAATTGTGTTAGCCTTTTTGGAAAATAATCTAACAGTATCTAGTTAGACACACACAAATGTTTCTTTGCTCTCAGAATCTATCCCATAGAAATAAAAGCACCATTTTTTTTTTTCCCCCAAAGCCCCAGTAGACAGTTGTATGTCATAGCTGCAAATCCTTCTAGTTGCTGTATGTGGGACGCAGCCTCAGCATGGCCAGAGAAGCGGTGCGTCAGTGTGCGCCTGGGATCCGAACCCGGGCCACCAGCAGCGGAGCACATGCACTTAACCGCTAAGCCACGGGCCAGCTCAAAAGCATCATCTTATTCATCTTTACCAGAATGCTTATTGTAGCTCTGTTGATTATGGGAAAACATTATAAACAATATGTTTATGATTAGGAAATTACTAAAGGAATTAAGAGACAGTCATACAATGAAATAATATGCAGCTATTATAAGGGAGCTAAAACTATGCCAGTTGACTAGGAAAGACTTCCACAGCACAGTGTATTACATGAAAAAAGTAAGATTCAGAGCAGTATATGTAACTTGGTCACTGCTTTATAAAACAAATAATAAACCTCTCGGGAAAAAAACCTCTTGCATCTGTATTTATTTGTTTGCAGATGATTCTTTGAGTATACTTAACGGGGAATAGAGTTTAAAGGAGAGGAAGAAGGAAGGAGAGGTAAACAGAAAAGAAATTTTTTAGAAAAAAAATATTACATTATAAAATAGAAGTGTCCATAATAAGCAGCATGATATGACATAGTCATGTTTCTATAAAATTAAATGTACATGCATTCTTTTCTAAAAGAAAGGAAAAGTAAAATTCCACATGATATGTTTGGCTTTCTTTGTAAGCTTTTCTTGGCTTGTTTTTTGACCCAGGTTGGTCCAGATGGTCTGATGAAGTTAAATGGCTCAGCCCTTAACAATGAGTTCTTCACTTCAGCAGCCCAAGGCTGGAAGGAAAGACTCTCAGAAGGTAAGTGTTCTACCTTATGTGTCTCCTAGGATATGTATGCACTTGGAGCCACTGTGAGGGCATATTGGCACTTCTGTGCCTCAAAGTGTTTGAGCAATTTTGGAAGGCAAAGGATAGGTTGTTTCCTTAGGGTGGAACTAGCTAGCTATCCTGTGTGAAACACATTGGTAGACTTTTATCCAGAGCCTGTGTAACCAGGTTTGGCTCCAGATGGAGTCCGGCAATATGGTTCTTTAAGAATTGAAAGTCACCTGGGGAACTAAAAACATACAGATTTTTAGGCCCTATTCCTAAATATTCTGATTCAGTTAATTCCAGGTTAATGCCTAGGAACTGAAATTCTAATAAGCAGAGTGTGACTTAGAGTTATTTTATGGTGCTGAGAATCATGGTTTGGTAAGCAGTGAGATAACTTCTTTATTACTGCTCAACTTCAATGAAACTAATAGTAAAAAGAATCACTAACAACTTTTTAAAAAACAGCTTTATTGAGAAATGTTTCACATACTCTTAAATTCATCCATTTGAAGTGTACAATTCAGTGACAGTCAGAGCATTTTAATAAATATAGATGATGAGCAAGAATTGTTGGCTGTGGTCACTGTTTGCCATGTATACCATGTTTCTAATTCTGATCTAACAAATTTGCTGAGGGTAAATTATAAAGTATAAAAAAGCAATTGAGGGGCCAGCCCAGTGGCACAAGTGGTTGGGTGCACGCGGTCCGCTGTGGCGGCCCGGGGTTCGCTAATTCGGATCCCAGGCGTGCACCAACGTGCTGATTGGCAAGCCATGCTGTGGTGGCGTCCCATATAAAGTGGAGGAAGATGGGCACGGATGTTAGCCCAGGGCCAGTCTTCCTCAGCAAAAAAAGAGGAGGATTGGCAGATGTTAGCACAGGGCTGATCTTCCTCACAAAAAAAGGCGATTGATTGCATTTGCACAGCATATAGTATCAGTCACTTTTAGCAGTTGTTAACCTAAACTGCTCGTTATAATCACTTATGTTTTTAAAAATACTGATGTCCAGGCCCCACACTCAGTGATTTTGTTTTAATTGATCTAGAGTGGTGCCTGAGCGTCAGTATTTTTTTTTAAGTTCCGTCAAGTGATTCTAAAATGCAGCCATTATCAAAACCACTGGCTGTATTATTATTATTTCCTTTTTGTAATTGAAGTATAATTGATGTACAATACCATTAATTTCAGGTGTACGTCATGGTGATTCACGTTTATATACGTTACAAAATCACGTATCACCACAATGTCTAGTTACCATCTGTCACCATACAAATTTATTACAATATTACTGACTATATTCTCTATGCTATGCTTTACATCCCCATAACTTATTTATTTTATAACTGGAAGTTTGTACCTCTTAATCCCCACCTGTTTTACCCGCCCCTCCAACCCCTCCCCCCTCTGGTAACCACGTCTATGTTTCCTGTATCAATGAGTCTGTTTCTGTTTTGTTTTATTTGTTCATTTGTTTTGTTTTTTAGTTTCCACATGTAGGTGAAATCATATGGTATTTGTCTTTCTCTGTCTGACTTATTTCACTTAGCATAATACCCTCTAGGTCCATCCACGTTGTCACAAATGGCAAGATTTTATTCTGTTTTATGGCTGAGTAGTATACTGTTGTACACACACCACATCTCCTTTATCCATTCTTCTATTGATGGACACAGGTTTCTTCCATATCTTGGCTGTTGTAAATAATGCTGCAGTGAACAAGGGGTGCATATATCTCTTCAAATTAGTGTTTTTGTTTTCTTTGGATAAATACCCAGAAGTGAAACTGCTGGGTCATATGGTAGTTGTATTTTTAATTTTTTGAAGACCCTTCATGCTGTTTTCCACAGTAGGTGCACCAATTTACATTCCCACCAATAGTGTGTGAGGGTTCCCTTTTCTCCACATCCTCTCCAACATTTACTATTTCTTGTCTTTTTGATAATAGGTCTTTTCAAGTCCTCTGCCCCTTTTTTCTTCTTTTTTTTGTGAAATTTTTGTTGTACATTATTGTTTATCAGTCACCATATAAGTGCATCCCTCCACCCCTTGTGCCCACCCCCCACCCCCCTAGCCCCTGGTAACCACTCAACAGTTCTATCAGTCCATGTGATGGTTTATCTTCCACATGTGAGTGAAATCATGCAGTGTTTGTCTTTCTCTTTCTGGCTTATTTCACTTAATACCCTCCAGGTCCATCCGTGTTGTTGCAAATGGGACGATTTTGTCTTTTTTTTATGGCTGAGTAGTATTCCATGGTATATATATACCACATCTTCTTTATCCAATCATCAGTCGAGAGATGCTTGGGTTGCTTCCATGTCTTGCCTCTGCCCATTTTCTAATTGGGTTGTTTGTTTTTTTGGATATTAAGTTGTATAAGTTCTTTATATATTTTGGACATTAACCCCTTATCGGATGTATGATTTGCAAATATTTTCTTCCATTCGGTAGGTTGCCATTTCATTTTGTTGATGGTTTCCTTTGCTATGCAAAAGCTTTTCAGTTTGGTCTAATGCCATTTGTTTATTTTTCTTCTGTTGCTCTTACCTGAGGAAACTAGTCCAAAAAAATCTTGCTAAGACTGATGTCAAAGAGCTGACTGCCTGTGTTTTCTTCTAGGAGTGTAATGGTTTCAGGTCTAACATTCAAGTCTTTAATCTATTTTGAGTTTATTTTTGTATATGGTATAAGATTGTGGTCTATTTGCATTTTTTAGCATGTAGCTATCCAGTTTTCCCAACACCATTTATTGAAGATACTATCTTTTCCCCATTGTATATTCTTGCCTCCTTTGTCATAGATTAGTTGACCATATATGTGTGGGTTTCATTTCTGGGCTGTCTATTTGATTCCATGGATCTATGTGTCTTTTTTCATGCCAGTGCCGTACTGTACCATTTTGATTTCTATAGCTTTGTAGTATAGTTTGAAATCAGGGAGTATGATACCTCCAGCTTTGTTCTTCTTTGTATTATTTTTATTTTAAATATCACGTTTGGGCTGGCCCTGTGGCTTAGTGGTTAAGTGCGCATGCTCTGCTGCTGGCGACCCAGGTTCGGATCCTGGGCGCGCACCAACACGCCGCTTCTCCCGCCATGCTGAGGCCGAGTCCCACATACAGCAACTAGAAGGATGTGCAACTATGACATACAACTATCTACTGGTGCTTTGGGGGAAAAAATAAATAAATAAATAAAATTTAAAAAATAATGATAAATAAAAAAAATAAATAAATATCACGTTTGTTTTTCAGTACACGTGGAATACAAACTTAACATGTGTAAAGTCATAGACGTTATGCCAAAGAATAGCTTAAAACAAGTGTGAGAAGTTTTAAAATAAATACGTTTATAAGGAGAACATTAGGAATGCTATTCATTGCTTGCTTTTTGTCAGATCACTGACAATTAAAGTTAATTGACCAGCTAATTAATGTCTATATTGTTCACTATAATTGTTTACTTTTCCCCTCCTGTTTTTCTTTTTAGAGCAAATTTTTTGTAGAAGTGATCTCTTGTTTATTACTTTCGTCTTTCTTTCTTAAAGATTTCCTTGAGCAGAGACCCCTTTTTTCTTGAAAGAATTGAAATCACATAAGCACTTTAAAACATACCCATTATCAGTAGTTTTCTTTGCCAGTAATTTATAATTTTATTTATTTATTTATTTTTCCCCCAAAGCCCCAGTAGATAGTTGTGTGTCATAGTTGCACATCCTTCTAGTTGCTGTATGTGGGATGCGGCCTCAACATGGCCGGAGAAGCGGTGCGTCGGTGTGTGCCCGGGATCCGAACCCAGGCCGCCAGCAGCGGAGTGCACGCACTTAACCACTAAGCCATGGGGCCAGCCCTTTGCCAGTAATTTAGTAAACAATTTACACCTCCAACCCCTGAATTTTTTAAAGTAGGTATCATCAACAGTGATAGCTTGATTATTATTAGAGTTACTTTTTTTGGCATACGAGCAGTTACTGCTATGCTTATTATAATCATGTGATCATATTTTATGAGCAGCAAAAAACTTTGAACACTGTACACATGTGAACAGAGTTCAATACTTTTTATTCCTCATTCTATCATGCACCGTAGACTCAATAAAAGAGCAGAAGTTCTGGGTTGGATTCTCACAGCCAAATTCCTCCTTTCCTACTCTAATGTACAGGACTGTAATACCCACTGTCCTCTAACACGTTTCCTTCTTCTTACCCTCAGGAAGTCTTAAACTTCAGGTTTGACATTTCCACCTCTTATTCCATGATGTCATGGGTATTAAGGTATAAAGGGAACAGCCTTCCTGAGCCACAAGTTTGAGGATGGCCTGCCAAGCATATTCACTATTCTCTGCTGATGGAGTGGGAAAGATTGAGGTGGTTGGTAGTATGTGCAAATAAATGGCATAATCACAGCGGCTGGGTCTTTGACGTGTTGAGTGTCTTGTTACGAGGGCACTAGACTGGTACAATTTCTGGAACAATTAGAAAACTGACAACTCCAAAATAATTCCCTACCTTTTTACTGAAACTTCAAATGTCTTTAAGCAGGGCCATAGCTGTTCCTTATGCAGTTAGAGATAAAAGCCCTAAAATACAAGTTGCCTTGGAGAAACAGAACTTTACAATAATAAAATGCCCAGTGGCATTATTTATTGAAAGCACATGACTGTTTTTCCAGTGGAAGAGAAATTACAAATTCAAGGTTGGTGATAAAAGAAATCTATAGGGAATATGATGTTTGGAGCAGGAGGGAGGTAGTACAAGGAAAGGCCAAAGAAAAGGCCCAGTTGACCTCAGCTGAGTCCTGAAAACTACGTGGAGTGGTGTGCAAGTATTTTTATTTCACCTGCTGGCATTTAGGTACTCCCTCACAGTGAGGAATTTGGGAAAATTTCTGTTACTTTCACCTGATAGTATTCTGACTCTTGCACAAGTCTTTCCTGATTTACAAAAAAGTTAAAAGTTGCAAACAGCATATTTCTGTTGAATATCTTTTTTTTTTTTTTTGGTACATTACAGGTGAATTTACACCTGAGATGCAGGTGAGAATTCGACAAGAGATTGAGAAGGAGAAAAAAGTGGAGCCATGGAAAGAACAATTCTTTGAAAGCTACTATGGTCAGAGGTAATATCAATACAGGTTCTGTAAAGCAAATGTTAATTCCTGCATATATGTCATGTGGTGCTTCATCTTATTACTTTTCCAGAAAATCTAGTCCTCAATTTCCTTCTATTTTTTCACCAATTCTTCTTTACTGAGAAAATTTTTTCTTTTTATGAATCTCAGGTGCACAGAATTGGATTACTCATAATCCGTGACTCTTAACACATTACCATTGTGCATGAGATTGAAAAAAAGAAAGATTTTATTATCTTGAATTAGAGTCCCATTCTTAGAATAGATTGGCTTCTCTTCCAGTAACTTTATAAGATAACAGAATACTGAAATTCTGTGCATTTTTTATAGTAGTTAATTATCCCACAATATAACTTATCCAGAATCACTAAGGAATCACAGGAATCCTTAATGTGGGCCATTATATCCAACGTGTAGTTACACAGCCTCTCCTTTGTAGAAGGCACTCTGGGAGATATACATAGCTGGATCAAGGTACAAACCCTGTTCTCAAGGGGCCATACTCTAAATCAATTTTTTTCTAATAAAAAATCCAAATGAAATCTTATTGGGGACGTTCGTTTAAATAGATGACAATGGAGCTGTATTGTTGGCAACAGGATTGAACACCCAGAGTCTTGTTTGTTTGTTAGTCTCCCTTCCTTCCTTCTGCATACCTACCGGCAGCCCTTAAGGAGACCCCGTGACCACAGCTTGAGAACTAATGGCTCTTTTTCTTATCTCCAGGTAGTATTCATTGATCCCCTTCATGGTCATTTAGGAAGTGATTCCTATTGAGATTAAGAGTCTTATACACTGATTTTTCTACGTTCTTGGTATGAGCTTTGAGCTCTTCCATAGAAGTGATGGTGTATACATTTAGGCCATTATTATAGTTAGCTGTTATTCCATAAACATTGTTCATTCCCTCCTTATTAGGCAGCTAGAGCATTACAGCAATTCTTGGGTCTTTCTCTTTTCAGCTGTTACTTTTTGCCAGCTTTTATAGCATGACTTTTTTTGATTACTATCCAGTTTTATCCTCAGCCATTCTATCTCAGAGGTGCAGTACTGATTATTTGAAATCACCAAAGAGTGCTACATTGTTTTTGCCTGTGAAACAGTATTCTAAAACATTAGGAGGAGTCTCTAGTGAGCCCCACAGAGTAGGCTTGCTCTTAGCCAGGCCACACTGTGGACATCCCAGTTGGCCTTCACTCCCAGGATAGCTCAGAGCCACTCGATCTCAGAATTTTAGAGCTATACCAAGTGAAATTTAAACAGGTTTTCCAAAAACTCAGAGTTATAATTCTCAAGCTCTGGAGAACATTGACAGCCAGCTCTCCTACTGTCTCTTCAGGGTTTCTTAGATTTCTTGGGCCAGCCTTTCTACAGGTTCTGCGAAGCAGAGTTGATGACAGTCCAAACTCACAATCATGGGGTGCATGGGTCTTGGCCTTCTTTCACTTCCCTTGTGGGTAGTCTGTGATGCATGCCTCTAGACAATGTAGCCCCTTTATAAGCAGAAGTAATAATAATTAACATTAGTGAGCTTTTTATTATATGCTAAGTACTGTTCTAAGTACTTTACATGCATTAACTTAGTTAGTCATCACAGCAACACTATGAAGTGATTAAGCTCAGTGTACAGTTGAAGAAACTGAGGTACAGAAGACTAGTCACTTACTTAATATCACATGGATAGTCAATATCAGAGCCCAGATTTGAATCCAGGTACTCTGGCTTCAGAACCTTCACTAATAGTAATAGTGAAGATAATATATGAATAATACCTACTACGTGTCATTGGTTCTTCTAGGCATTGCCATATACCATTGTCTCATGATGCCTTCAATAACATGGGCCATTTCTCAACTAGAATATTTCTTTCTTCCACCTTTTAGTTCTGGTCTGAGCCTTGAGGATTCAAAGAAATTAACAGCTTCACCCAGTGATCCCAAAGTAAAGAAAACCCCAGCTGAGCAATCAAAATCCATGCTTCCTTCAGAGGCCTCTCCTCTCAGTATAGTCCCAGTAATTCCCCAGTTAGAGTCTAAAGAAGAAGTAGTACAAATGCCATCACCAGTCAGAAAAGAGGAGCATGAAAGCCAAGATAAGGTGCAGCCAAACTCCAAATCCACAGAGCCCCTACTTTCCCCAGCTAGCGATGCAGATGAGCTTAACAGTGTTATTTCCATCAAGTGCCCAAAGGATGAGGATCAGTTGGAGCAGAAGCCAGTTGCCTCTGCTGAACAGGAGTCTGAGAAAGAGAATCATCTCACTGCAGCTTCTAATTGTAACAAAAATGAAAGCCAGGAAGCTCTAGTTACATCCCAGAGCAAATCCAAGAGTCCTGGGATGGAAAAACCGATGATGAAGCCCATAGTAGAAGCAGGTCCACAGGAGACCACTATGCAAGAGCCTCCATCAGCTCTGGTTGACCACAGCCCAGAAAGCCTCAAGAGGAAAGCTTCTCTCACCCAAGAAGAGGCCGCTACAAGCTGGGAGAAAAGGCCACGTGTCACTGAGACTCGCCAGCACCAGCAGCCATTTCAAGTCTCTCCACAGCCCTTTCTCAATAGAGGGGACAGGATCCAGGTGCGAAAAGTACCACCTCTCAAGGTAAGAGAATGGGAAGAATTGAAAAAGAGAGATGGTCTGAGCACTAAGTTTTTCGTCATACCCACTAAATTTCAAGTAATTTGTGGTGTTTCTTAATGCAAAAGCAATTATATATATTTGATATGCATGTAACTATGGTCTTATGAATAAAATTATTAATAAACAGGCATTTAGAACTGCATACTTACAGATCTTTGTTGGTGTTTGAATAAGTAGGGTACCTGGATAGCTAATGTAAACCACCTCCACCCACTCCCTGCTAGCTACTCTTGTGTCCTAAGACAGTTATGGAAATTATTCTGTCTCATGTAACAAAATAAGAAGTATGATAATAAACATGAGGAGGTCTTTGGTGTGATCAAGAGATTGTATCTTTGTACCAAGCACCATGATATTTAAGTGTACTTTGGCCCTTTTCTTACTGCCATAACTGATTCGATGTTCTGTGGGTCTAGAACTACTTTACTTTAGTTCCATCCTTTTAAAGGAAATGTGTGTGACTGCCATCATGAGTCACTACCGGTTACTTGAGAGAGATTAGTAAGATGGAATAGCCTTACTAAGCTCTACTGCTTAGGATAGGATAAGCCTATCCTAAGCTCTACTGCTTAGGATATGTCATTACCTTCCATTTAGCCTTAAATTGCTGCATATCAAATGTTTTAAATTCCTATAGCAGTGTCTCTATCTTAGTATATAAGACTGCACCTAACCAGTAGTGAGCCCTTTTAAATCTAAACACATTTTTTCTTCTGATCTAAAGGTTTATTAATACTTGGGCTTGTGCTTAATATCAATTTGCAGTCCATTCATTCATTTAATAGTATTTATTTATTAATACGTTTTTTTTTTTCTTTTTTTTGTGAGGAGATCAGCCCTGTGCTAACATCTGCCCATCCTCCTCTTTTTTTTTTTTTTTTTTTTGCTAAGGAAGACTGGTGCTGGGCTAACATCTGTGCCCATCTTCCTCCACTTTATATGGGATGCCGCCACAGCATGGCTTGCCAAGCAGTGCATTGGTGTGCACCCGGGATCCGAACCAGCAAACCCCCGGCCAGCGCAGCGGAGTGCGCACACTTAACCACTTGTGCCACTGGGCCGGCCCAATACATTTTTATTAATAGTATTTATTAATGCCTGTTGTGTCTGCTATGAGCCCAGGCACTGGGTATTATTTAATCACATTAGAATATAAATAGAAAAATAAGCCAAATAGAAGCACTTTTTTTCCTTTTTTTATTTAACTTAGGTGAGCCATTTAGTTCTATTAGGAAATATCCTTTGGAAATATTCACTTACTAGTACTTGACCCATTTCATGCACTATGTGACTCCTCTCTCATTTTGCTTCCTATTGCTAATAATATGGTGTTCTTCATTATTTTTAAATTTTAAGATTTGTAGTTTCAGCAGTTAGGGATCTCTCTTTTTTACTTTTCTGCCATTAACATATACTGTCATGCTTTGCCATAGATTCTGATTTTTATGATAATAATTTTTTACTATTCTTATAAAAAATATTAGAAACCTTTCTTTAAAGAATGTCAATCAGAACTTATCTGCAGACCTGAGAGCTGAGTTGTAATTTAGGTTACTTTTTATAAATGACACTAAGATCTATCATTTCCATTTCCTCATCTGTAAAGAGGCTGGATTACATCGTATTCGGTCTGCTTTCTGCTAATCCAAAGAGGCTCTAGACTGAAAACTTAAATCCACTGTGACCAAGTTAATATTATTTAATTTTTTTTCCTTTATTTTACTTTCTTCTCCTTCCTCATCCCCCCAGAAGACTTTCTACCAGAAGTTGTTTAGTAAGTCACTCACCTTAGACCCTATTTCAAATCCCACTTAGACAAAGCTTATTGTCATTTATAACCGAACAAAACCTTTCAAACAAAATTTAAGTAGAAAAAGAAAATTTGAATTTTATTACAGTGTTCCACATGTATATGTATATGAAAATTATATATGTGCATATATATGTATGTTATTTATATATGCATATCATATAACATATAACGTGTACAGAGAGAGAGAGAGATGGAAAACTCTAACACACATTATGTATTTTCCATTTAGTATACATTTAAAAAGAAAAGAATCTATTCCTTTGCGGTACCAGGGTACGGCTTCTTAGTAAATTAAGTTGTTCAATTGTTGTCAATGCCTAAACAACTTTGAGTGGTTTTGTACTTAAAAAGAAAGTATAACATCTCATTTATTCCATATAAACAGGTAATAGGGCTATTTAGATAAATAACTGAAACATTATTTTTAAGTATTAAAACTTTTTATTTTAACTACTTTTAATGATCGTCCTTATTTAATCAACATGTTATTAATCATTAGTCATTATGATAGATATCATTTGTTGTGCTAGGTATGTTGTTACTCTCAAGATTATTCTAATGTCAGTTTGTTTGTCCCTCTCTATAATTCCCCTAAACAGCTGTGCTTTTAGTTCCTTGTACATAATTTTTTAGTTTTATCTATTTTTTCCCTTGTTAATGGTTTCTTCTAGATGATATTACTAAGGGGCAACAATTGCTTCTTTCTTACTGTGGGCAGCTTCTAAAATACTGTGTGCAACTGGATGTAAAATAGATTCAGCTTTAAGAGAGAGATTAGGTACATCTCTTGATGTGAAATATGTGGACTTCAGACAACTGTTACACAACCCCACAGCTCTAACTTCTGAATGACGGAGAATCAGCTTTTCAGGACTGCTGACCTTTTGAGAAATGGTTATTGCAAATAATGAAAAATCTTTAGTGACTTTATTATTCTTAATTTAAGGAGTTCCAGAAAGATGACATGCATTTTCTTGGCGATTAGTGGCTTAATTTTTTTTTTTTTTTTTAATAAATGGCCTAGAATATCTGTAACAGTTATTTGCTCCTTTAAATTCTACCAGCTACTAGAAGGGTCTAGATCTTGATGCATTCTAATTAACTCCAGTAGGTCTCAAAGTATTGTTTCAAACAGGTGTTAGATTTCTTTCAGATATGGCATTTTATGATATGACAATCAGTGGTTTCAAACCTGGTGACACATCAGAATCTCAGAAGAAGCTTTTTAGAAAAGCATTTTTTCCCCTAGGGGTTCTAATTTATAAATTTTGGGATAAGACTCAGAGCATATATATTTTTAAAAAGCTACACAAGTAAGTATAATGTCAACCAGGGATGAGAATGACTGTGGTAAATATTATATACATACTCCCTGATGTGGGTGGGCAGAGTGGGGTGCACCTGTGGATCACACACTGTTTTCCTTCCAGTGCTATTTAGAAGCCTCTGTAATTTGAGATAATTCAGCCTGTATGCTTTACTGTGCATGCGTGTGTGTGTGTGAAACAGAAGAGAGCAAGAATTTTCCCCTGGACCTTGCTGGTAAAGCTAAGAAGTAGAAGTCAGTAATGGTGTGCTACTTCTTTCTTTCTGTTCTTTCTTCTCTCACACACACATTCGAAAATGTGGGTACCATAGAAAGGTCTATATCTTAAATAATAAGCAGTTGTGAGTAGTAGTGACATTAGGAGAGGGTTGTGTTGAGAAAAGTGCTATGGGGATTTGGGGTGGGAGTGGATGTAGGGGGAGGAGAGTCCTTGGCACCAACAGAGGAGGTGGAAGGACCCTAGAGACAAAGTTGTATTGCTGTCTCCATGGTTTGGTCTCTCAGCCATAGACCTCCCATCTTTGTCACAGCTTTTGTAGCATTCACTCTACTCTAAAAATTTAAGTGTTAATGAAATTTTGTTATTGTTATAAATGAAAACTAAACTCTGTTGTTTTTTCTTCCCCCCTGCTTCTTTCAGATCCCGGTCTCCAGAATCTCCCCCATGCCGTTTCCTACATCGCAGGTCTCTCCCAGGGCTCGTTTTCCAGTCTCCATCACTAGTCCTAACAGAACAGGAGCCAGAACTCTTGCAGACATCAAAGCAAAAGCCCAGCTGGTCAAAGCACAGAGGGCAGCAGCTGCCGCTGCAGCCGCAGCTGCTGCAGCCGCCTCAGTTGGAGGGACCATTCCAGGACCTGGCCCAGGGGGTGGACAAGGTCCAGGAGAGGGTGGTGAAAGGAAAACTGCTAGAGGAGGGAGTCCAAACTCAGAGAGAGTCGGTGAAACTGGAAAGGGCCTCACACTGGAACTGGCAGGAACTGGAAGCAGGGGAGGTACGAGAGAGCTTTTACCCTGTGGTCCAGACACTCAGCCCCAATCTGAGACCAAGACCCCAGGCCAGGCACAGCCTCATCGTGTCTCTGGAGCACAACTACAGCAAACCCCCTCAGTGCCTCCAACATCTGCCATTAGTGGAGCATGCACAAGTGTCCCCTCACCAGCCCACACTAACGCACCCCCACCAGCTTTAGTGAAATTGAATAATGAAAAACTGAATCTCACCAGAGCAACAGCCACAGTGGCCTCTCTAAGCCACCCACAAGGGCCCAGTAATTGCTGGCAGGAGAAAGCACCTTCTACTCCAGCAGATCCTGCTCATTTTACTGCTGATGGCACAATTGAGCCCAAAGCAGGTTCTGCTAAGAATACACCAAACCCTTCAGCCTCAGCAGAAACAAATGCTAGTGCTTCAGTGGATATGACTCCCTCCCCTTTAACATCTTTATTAACAACAGCCACTTTAGAAAAGCTTCCTGTACCCCAGGTCAGTGTAACTGTAGCACCTACTGGATCAGCTCCATCCTTGAGCACTTTGCCAGCAGCTTCTAGCCTTAAAATTCCAGGAATTTCTTCAAATATGAATGGACCCATTTCAAGGCCAAGCTCTAGTATCCCTGCTAATAATCCTCTGGTCACTCAGCTACTCCAGGGCAAAGATGTTCCTATGGAGCAAATTCTGCCTAAACCTCTCACCAAAGTTGAAATGAAAACTGTTCCACTGACTGCAAAAGAGGAAAAGGGGATAGTATCTCTCACGGGCACCAACATAACAGAAAATAGCACCAGAGAGGAAGTTAATGAGAGGCAGTCTCATCTAGCTGTACAGCAATTGGGTAAAACCTTGCAGAATAAGCAGCTCCCCCAGGTTCCAAGACCCCTTCAGCTCTTTTCAGGTAAGGATCTAAGGGACTCGAGCATTGACACACACCAATACCAGGAAGGACTAAGTAAAGCAACCCAAGATCAGATCCTTCAGACTCTCATTCAAAGGGTTCGGAGGCAAAATGTTCCCTCATTTGTGCAGCCCTCCCAGTTCAACTTCACTCACTCAGGTTTCCAGCTAGAAGACATCTCCACAAGCCAGAGGTTCATGCTGGGTTTTGCTGGCAGAAGGACATCGAAGCCTGCAATGGCAGGTCACTACTTACTTAACATTTCCACCTATGGCCGGGGTTCAGAGAGCTTTAGGAGGACCCATTCTGTAAACCCTGAAGACCGTTTTTGTCTAAGTAGCCCCACTGAGGCCTTGAAAATGGGATATACAGACTGTAAAAATGCAACAGGAGATAGTAGCAGCAGCAAAGAAGATGACACTGATGAGGAAAGTACTGGTGATGAGCAAGAACCTATCATGGTGAAGGAGGAGCCCCAGGCTTCCCAGAGTTCTGGCAAGTGTGAATCAAGTTCAGGACCCCACAATAGAGAAGCCCTATCCACCGATGATTGTTTAGCTAAAAAGAATCTGAAGGGAGAGACACCAGTGCATGAGCAAACTACTTTAATCAAGGAGAATTACCTGTTCACTAGAGGCCAAACATTTGATGAAAAGACCCTAGCCAGAGATTTTATTCAGGCAGCGCAGAAGCAGATGGCTCACGCGGTAAGAGGTAAGACAATGCGTAGCAGCCCTGAGCTTTTCAATTCTACGGCCCTCCCTCTCCCTGCAGACAGTCCCACCCATCAGTCTCTCCTCTTTCCACCACTGCAAACCCCAAAGCTGTATGGAAGCCCCACACAGATTGGGCCGAGCTACAGAGGCATGATCAATGTCTCCACCTCATCTGACATGGACCATAACTCTGCTGTACCAGGGATGCCTGATTATAGCCAGGTATCTAGTAACATAGGTGATGTCATGTCCTTTTCAGTGACTGTCACTACCATCCCTGCTAGCCAAGCTATGAACCCCAGCAGCCATGGCCAGACCATTCCTGTTCAGGCCTTTCCTGAAGAGAACAGCATAGAGGACACGCCTTCAAAATGTTACTGCCGTTTGAAAGCCATGATCATGTGCAAGGGATGTGGAGCTTTCTGCCACGATGATTGCATTGGCCCCTCTAAACTGTGTGTCTCCTGCCTTGTCGTTCGGTAATGAGACTGGAAAGAGAACACTGTAAAGGAGGCAGGAAGGGAAGGGTTGACAAGATGTGTTTTTTTGCATCCTTTTGGAATCACAGAAATAAACAGGTTTCAGTTGTCTTAAGAGACAAATGTTACTTAATCAGGAATACAGAGGACAGATCTTTACATTTTAGAGGAAGAGCACCTTGTATAGTAAGTCTGAGTCAAGCAAGACTTTGTGTATTTGTGACAAGTTTGCACTTACAAAATCATGTAAATATGTCACATTTTAACATTATTTTTCCAAGTGTTTAGGTAATAATGTGTTACTTTGAATTCAGATTTATGTCCCACTTGACGTGACTCTGACAAAAGTTGAATGCCATGCATGGTGAAAGGAAGCTGTCTCCCTTCTGTCCTTTCCTAGGAGGCTAGGAAAAAGAAGGAGTGAAGGAATGGTCTGGAGAAATGACCATTCATGCTGATTATGTCTTGACAGTCTGACTGCAGGCTTTAGTAGATTATTCAGCCTTTGCAGGATTTGGATTCAGGGTTTACTCAGTCCTTTTACCTTAGATGGAACCTTCTTAAGTTCAAATTTTTGATAGAGTATTAATTTCACAAGTAGTGTTTCAGACTCTGAAAGCTCTGGCTTGGTTCTTCCATAAACCAGAACTCTTGCCAAGCACTGTGCTTGCAATTTGCGGATTCCTGCTGTTCCCCAATCCCATGCCCCCTGCCCTGAGTCAGTGAATGTGGTCCATGAAGAGTATCCTCTCTGGGCCCCTGTGTTACCATAGCCTGTGCGGGGCAACAATTCCAGCAATAATATCCAAGTACTTAATTATTTGTGGGAGCTTACAAACAGGTTTGAAATAGAAGTATGAAGTTTAACAGAAAAGTGTTACTGATGGGGTGATTTGAACTATGTGTTTTGTTGGGCAAGGGGAGTAAAGGTACAGAAACTGTTAAACTGAACATAAAGAACCTTGGAAGATGATTTTAACACTAGAAACAAGGTAGCCTCTCTTTTCCTCTTCTCTCCCAGCCTGTTACCTAGTACTCTATAGTCATATTGCTGCAGGTGGAAAAGCTCATTCATGCCACATTTGCCCATTTTGGTAAACCTGTTTTGACCTCCCAGGCATCTGAGGAGTATGGAGTAGTCTGTTACACATGACTTTGAACACACACGTGTGCACACACAGAGTAAAAGTCAGACACTTTTCTGTTTTAGAAGAATAAGTCCCCTGTTTGGATTACTACTGTCTATGCACTAGAAATTTCTAACATAAAGGGGCTTCAGTGAATGGCTAAGAGAACATCTAGAAAGGAAGAGAAATTAACTCCAAAGTTTCATTGTTGTCGTTTGTTTTTGTTTATTCTTTTTTGTTTCCTTTTTTGTTGTATTTTTAATCCTGTCTCTAGTGATTGAAGAACTTTTGAGTACATATATTTAGGTCATGGTTAAAGAACTTTAAAATAAATCTACAGTTTACCAGAATTTGGTATTAAAAAATCGGGTATTGTCAATGTGCATCATTTGCATATTGATTTCAAGTTTCCTAATTTCAAGTGTGTAAAGTAAAAATATTACTGCAACCTGGTATGGTTGTCGTCGTACTTAATATTCAGGATGTGATATTTACAACATGCAGGACTGTGTAAACTTGTTAAGTCACATTCCAGATTAGCATAAACTAGGCAGTAATAATCTTTGCTTTGCCCCCATTCGGCTACCCATTCCTCCCCACCCTACCCTCCGCATTATACACTCTTAATACTTTCAAACCCCATAAAAAACTTACTACTTCACTATTTTTCATTTTTTGTTTCTGGTTTTTTTGTGGCCCAAGGCAAATATAGGATTAATATCTGTGTGCTAGTTTCAGCCAAGACAACATGATATCCTTCTAACTTCCCTTTTCTTCTAGCACACACATAGGTAAAAGATACGAAGGCTGCATGGATCCAGGGATAAGGAGTAAGTTCTCTGGCAAGAACCTATAGGAAACAGAAACCATGGTTCTGTTCCCAAATTTGCAGTACCCTGGGTAATCCAAGGGGGGTTTAAAAAGACCTATTGCTAGTTAAAACTCTCCATGGCCAGCTTCTTAACGCCCCACTTTACTGGCAGGACTGAGGGCTGGTCTGCATGCTAGAAGTGGTTGAGTGTTTCAGAGCTGACCCCGTGCTAAACATTAATTACCAATTTGGATTGGTCAGTTTTCTTCTTCGCACCTTTCCTGTCGTAGAAAGTCTCTCCTCCATGGTTCCCTTAATCTGAAGATGGACAGACTAACCAGGAAAGGAGGAAAGGCATCAGGGATTTTCAAGTCCTTTTAGAGAGCAAACCATATTGTGCCTCTGCATCTTGACCCGGGCTCTTGCAGATAGATTCTAAGCATTACTTTTCACCAGATTCTCTTAACAAATAATACCCAGCTAATAAAATATTTGCGTTTATGAATGCCCCTAAAACAGAAGTTGTCAACTAAGTACACTGCCTCAATGTTGACCAAATGAGAGAATAGTTAGATTTTCTTAGATTGGTAGTAAGTTGAATACAATCCATTTATCAATTTGTTTCAAAACACTGGTTTCAAGTAGAAAGTCATTCATCTTATGAACTGAACACAAAACGAAACAAAACCATTACAGTCTGGCCCTTTTGCAAATGAAGCAGTAGGAACAAGAAAATCTTTAAATTATTAGAGTATGTACTCCAGTACCTTTAAAGCAGTTTTTATCTTAGGTTTTCAGTTACTTTACCTTGCAATTCAATCGGAAATGTTTCTGATAAGTGCTAAGCTTATTTTCATGGTATTAAATTGCACTATTTCCAGTGACTAGTCAGGCATTGTGCCTGGTGCTTATGCCTCTAGGGGATGCTTCTTGAGCCTTCAGATACCTTCCACTGAAGGTCCCCTGGGGTAGATTGCATTAAGGATATATCATCTCATGTTCTAAGTTGTCTAGTAGAGAAGGCTCTCTTGAGTCTTAAAGAATTTTGATTAAAATTCTCCATCCTATTAAAAAATAAAGCCAAATAACCTGGAGTTGTTTGCCCTACTTCTGTTCGTTAACCCCAATGCTCAAGATACTGAAGCTATCTGTGGTATCCTATGTAACGTCCTTAAGAATAAGATTTGGCAAATGGGAAATTTTTCTTGGGGTAGGGGAAGCATACTTGCGTGAGCTGGGAAGGCACACAGATGTAGCTGTTTTAGGAATTATCTGAGATTTAAATAAATAGCCAAAGGAAGACCTCATTGCCTTCCATGTGAAGGTGTAAATTCATACATATTAACAACCTGACATTTACCATCCTAATTTCTTACTGTTGCCTTTCTCCACCTTAGAGTCCTTAACTCTTGGGTGAAATGGCTTGTTATAATGAGGAGGTCTTCTCTGGTCATTGTATCGCTATTTATTTCTAGAACTCACTGTCCATGAGCAGTGCCAGGATTGTTTTCTCTGTGACCCAGAGGTTTCACTTCACAGCAAGGAGAGAAAAGTCTCCCTGCTGCATTACAACAATGTGCTAAGTAAAAAACTTGGCCAAGGGTAGTTTTCAGCTCAATTTATAGAATAGTCCAAAGAGACTCAGAAACATGATGATAGGCAGGGATCTTTCCTACCATGTTTCAATACCTACATACCTATTGAAAGAGAACAATAGGTAAAACATTTCCTAAAGTTGAAGTAAGAGCTTCATAGATTCTTGGTTACTTTATTTTTTTTAATGCTTTACATTTGATACAACTATTAAAGATCAATTTTAAAAATAGCTTTCCAGTAATATATTTTAAGTAATATATATTTTAATATCTATGTAAAAATTGACAGTGGAAGACTTTGAATTTCTCATATATGGTATGTTTAATGTAGGACCTCACTGTTAAGGCACAAATGATTTCAAAGGAGGTTACTCTAAAGACACTCAGATTATTTCCAAAAAACGCAATAAGGGGAATGGTTTTGGAGTTTATTTTTTATTTTAAAAGAAAGTTGACTTATTTGCCACAAGCTATTTTTTTTTCCCTTCTAGCTATAAGTTTGTACAGACTGGTTTGGTAAATGATAAACTTTTGTGTCTTTTGCCTTTTTAAAGGAATTGTTAACATTGGAATTGAGGGTATGTACAGAGAAGTTGGTGTCAACACCATTTAAAAATTCATATTTTTTCACAATATAGAAAATCATTTTACATAAGAATTTTAAGTATTTGCAATAAATATATGTATATAGATTGTATGTATTCATATATTCTTATTTTTCATTTTATTATTAAGTAAAAGATAATTAAAGTGAAAATAAAAACCTTGGAGCTTTTGGTGAATTTTGAGGTCTGACATATGTCTGAGAGTGTTGTGGGTGAGGGTCCTCAGTTGCCTTATGCTACTATTGGAAGATTACCACAGATTGTATAGAAGAGAGTAAAATGAGGAATTTGGTGATAAATCAGGGTAGCGTATTTCTTTCAGAACTCGAGTAAATATTAAATTCTCCTAACCTGCTTGTCTCTATGTTTTTCCTCTTGAACTGTTGTGTCTCCTAACCACCTAATGTTACTGGGAAAGTAAAAAATAAACAAGAAGCCACAGTACATTCTTTATTTCAATGTGCCCATTGTTTGCTTCTAAAACAAAGAATGGTGAGAAAATATCTCAGTGGAAAAGACAGGTTTTCCTTTCTCCACAGTGGTTAATAATTCATTAGCAAGCATTCACTGCCACCACCTTCCAGGCTGTAGAGGTATGTGAAGAAATAGTCTCATGAAGATAATAGAAAACTTTTTCTGTTTCCCAATTCTTCTCTGAGAAGTGAGTTTCGTAGCCAGTTTTATGTCCTTCCTGATTGATCTGGAGAGGTAGAAGAGCTAAGAGAACTTGAGTTTTCATCTCCCTAGTGTCAGGAAGGGCATTCATGGAAATGACAGAACCAGTTGTTAGGAGGGGTTATTTGTCCCGAGTCCCATATCTAGAGATAATCGGGAATCCTGCTGTCCAAGAGAAGAAATTTTGTGGTGGAAATACTTGGTCTTAGGATATGGTTGAGCAAGCAAAATGATACCTAAATAGTCTTTGGAAATAAAGGATATATAGCCCATTGTTTAAAAATGCATAATATATAGATTTATTAATGACCTGAAAGAAAAATTAGTAAGGTCAGAATTTCAAGAATGTGTCTTAATGACCCATGAAACTGACTTTAATTGTAGTTCACTAGTTCTCCCCATTATTGCTCAGCTGTGGTTATTTTCATTGATAAGAATAACATTTTGGGAATTAATAAGGATACATAGAATGCATTTCAAAAGACAACCTTATTATTTTTCAAAAATTTCAAACATCAGTGTTGCCCAAAGACATGGAAGATAGTTTAGCCGTCCAAGAGAACAGCACTCTAAGTTGTTGCTGAAGATACACTAGTTCTAAAGGAAATTTAAGTCTCAGGGAACATGTGCATCTTCATAATTCCCGTATATAATAGGAATGAAGGTGGAATACTTATGTGTGTGTGAACCAGTCCATAATGACCATTTGCAAGAACACAGATGCCCATGTCTAGTACATATTTAACATTATTTAAATAGGCCTCCTACCTCACTGGAAGTAAAATTCATATTCAGGTAATGACATAGGAATCTAAAGGTAGAGAAGGTCTGCAGTTGAGTGAGAAAGAGCAATATACCAGAACACAAACAGCTTCAGCATGGATCCCCAATGTTCATTTATTTACATCTTAGAGTCTTAGAAACCTGTGGTCACTGCTGTTGATGCTACGTGATCACAAGTGGTCTTCACCAATCAGAGATTTGCATAACGTTTGTAGCTGTTGTGTACAAATCATGTTATTCACTACAAATATTTATTGAGCACCACTATGTGCTAAGCACTGTGCTAAAGTTCTGGTTATGCAAGGGTGAACAAAAGCAACCATGTGCGTTGTAAAAGGTCTTCCTAAAGTAGTAACCATGCAGCATGTGTCTAGTTCAGGGCTCAAGGAGTAATATATGCTGCATATTCCCCAAGTCATGTTGGATAAGATTTACCTTTTTTGAGAACTATCATTGGAAGATCTAGAGTTAATAGAAATTTCAGGAAATCTCTTGGTAAAAATCTAAATGGAAGAGAAAGAATCAGGCCGAAAGCAATCCCTTTCGATTAATTCTGGTCAGTATGTCAGTAAAGATGCTTTATCTTATGTTCAACTAATCATCTCAAATAACAATTGGGTAAATGGTGCAGCTGTCTTGTCACTGTTCAAACCCAAAAGCTTAAACGGAGTAAAAAAAACCTTGATTTTCATCTTGTAGTCTGGTGAGAAGGCAGTGTATCCCTAAAGAGGTGTTGCATCCCTGTATTTCCTCCATAATGGATAAAATTACTTTAGTGTTCTATTTTATTCTAATAATCTAATAGAATGGGCTTTTTTTCCATCTCTAAGTCACAGAACTTGAATTACAAGAGGCTTTAGCAAGACCCTAGCCTTTTTTAGTGGCCTAAACCCTAATTCTTAGTTGAAGACTTTCTGGTAGAAAGATTTTAGAAAGATAAATCATTGTATTTTGTTGGTGCTTGCTCTGTAATTTTCTTTACTGTTTATCTTTAACCTGGATTATTGGATTTGCAACTTAAATTCTGTATGCCAAAATATCCATGTTCACCTTTTAGCCAAAGAGGTATTAGGTGTATTCCACTATGTAGTAGAGTCTCAACTGTCCAGGAAGTAGGAGAGTGGATATTTTATATTTTCTTAGTGCTTGGTAACCTTAAACAGCAGGTTGGGTTTCTTTCATAGAGACTATAAACTAAGGAATCTCTATACCTCCATGTAGCTTTCAGTTGTAACCTAAAAAGAGAATCCCTAGAAACATTTCCTTACCATGAAAGGACAGACTGAACCTGGAAGGGAGACCAGAGATGATCAGCTGTGGAGATGAGCTGTGACTAGATAGTGGGTCCTCCTGAAGAATAACTTCAAACTCAATGTTCCTGGCTCTTCAAGCTCAAAAGAAGCTAAAGGGAATTTTAAAAATGTATCCTGATTTTCATCTTGACTGCAAAACTTAGAGAATGCCTAGGGGAGAAGAAAGGTAAACCCAAGGTTGGATTTAAAATAGATTTAAGTAAACTATGAATTAATCTTTTACTGATTTTTTTTTTTAGGTTTTGGGTTCACATAATACAATGTTGAATTGTCATGAGTGTATTATGAAATTTGATTTGAGACGTTTGGGGCTGAGTAATGGTTTTCTATTGAATATCTAGTGGGAGCTTTTGCTGCAGATCGGGTTTTAGGGTTGTGCATCTGTGTTAAGTGGTGCAAACGTTGGCTCATAAATGCTATTAAACCAATGTGAGTCAACACAATTTTATTAACTTTAATCATGGATCTTTTTAAATATTTAAAATTCAGATTAGCCCAATAAAAAAGCAATGTATTAAAGGTTATCAAAATATCTGAACATACTTTAGAACTATTATTTCACACACAGCCTATGTCCTTCCTATGGAAAGTCTAGTACATAAAATTTTACGTTTCTGGGGTCAGTTCTTTGCAAAAACTAGTGTCTAATGTTTTCAGATACCTCGAGCTTGGAAATGATAAAGTTGGACTTTGACCCTAAGTAAGTGATTCTTTTCATTTTAGGTTTTCAGGCAGTAATAATATGAAGACTTCAGTCATGACCCTAGCTGAACCTATATGTAATCACTTTGCACAAGCTTTAAATTAATGAAACTCTTCCAGTCTTGCAAATTTGGTTTCCCCTTTGTTGCATAAGGGGATAGATTCTGGGCTGGGTAGGACCTGATAATTTGTTCTCTGATGATAAACTACTGATTGAAGGGCGAGTTTGTTCTTAGAGAATTCATGAAATTTCTAGAATCCATGAATGATCTAGAGTACATGACAAATGAAACTCTAGAAATTAAAAACTTTTCTGTTAGCCGTAAGTGCTATGACCTATTTTTTTAAACCCCATCTTAACTCAGTGACTGCATCACACCTTAAGACTTTTACCAGCATCAAGAGAAATCAGAATGGAAGAAATGACCTTGGGTTGGTGGTGTTCACTTTAAAATCTTTGTGCACATAGGCCTTAGCACTTTGACAGATAAAACTCTGCCTTTTAGCTCCTTCTCACTATTGTCTTTATTCCTCTCACTTTTAAATTGTTCCTTTTATTGGTCGTATAAAACTACCTTCTTCAGAATTGAATGTATAATAATGTTTCTGCACATGGACAAAGTGTATTTTATCTTAGAGTCATTTTATGTTGAATAAAGGCATACAGTTTTACTCTAGCGACTGTGCCTTTTCTTTTCCAAAAAACCAGACACCATGTTGAATGACTTACCTGCTTGTTGCCCCTTCCCCTGCACCCGATTGCACAGTTGTCCCTGGGATCCTGGCTAAATTTGTGTACTACAGAGAGTGCCAGTCTCTTCAGGCAACACTCGAAGTGGTTAAAGAACTCAACATGAGCCAGAAAGAGAGTGTGTATTTCAAAAATAAAAAGGAAACTCATGCTACAAAGCTATAATAATTGAAACAGTGTGGTAATGGCATAAAGACAGGCATACAGAGCAACAGAATGAAATAGCCCAGAAATAAACCCTTGCATGTATGGTCAAATGATTTTTGACAAGGGTGCCAAGACCAGTCAATGAGGAAAGGGCAGTCTTTTCAATAAATGTTGTTAGGAAAACTTGATACCTACATGCAAGAGAATGAAATTGGACCCTTTTCCTACACCATATACAAAAATTAACTCAAAATAGATCAAAGCCTAAACATAAGAGCTAAAAATAGAAAACTCAGAAGAAAATGGGGAAAGATTCAAAATTCGATTTGAAAATGATTTCTTGAATATGATGCCAAAAGCATAGGCAAGAAAAGAAAAAATAAATAAAATGGGTTTCATTAAAAATTAAAAGCTTGTGTATCAAAGGACATTATCAGCAGTGAAAAGGCAACCCACAGAATGGGAGAAAATATTTGCAAATCATGTATTGGATAAGAAATCAATATTCTGGGGCCTGCCCGGTGGCGCAAGCGGTTAAGTGTGCGCGCTCCGCTGCGGCGGCCCGGGGTTCACCGGTTCAGATCCCGGGGGCGCGCCGACGCACTGCTTGGCAAACCGTGCTGTGGCGGCGTCCCATATAAAGTGGAAGAAGATGGGCACAGATGTTAGCCCAGGGCCAGTCTTCCTCAGCAAAAAAAAAAAAAAAAAAAGGATTGGCAGATGTTAGCTCAGGGCTGATCTCCTCACAAAAAAATTAATTAAAAAAAATCAATATTCAGAATATATAGGGAACTCCTACAACTCAACAACAAAAGAACAACTGATTAAAAAATGAGTAAAGGACTTAGATAGACATTTCTCCCAAGAAGGTATATACAGATAGCCAAAAGGCACATGACAAGATGCTCGATATCACTAATCACTAGGGAAATGCAAATCAAACCCACAATGAGATACAACTTCACATCCATTAGGATAGCTATCATCAAAAAAAAAGAAAACAGTGTTGGCAAGGATGTGAGAAAGAAATTGGAACGCTTGTGCATTACTGGTAGAAATATAAAATGGTGTGACTGCTGTGGAAAACAGTATGGTGGTTCCTCAAAAAATTAGAAGTACCATATGATCCAGCAGCTTCACTTCTGGATATATACCCAAAAGAAATGAAAGCAGGGACTCGAACAGACAGTTGTGCACCAATGTTCATAGTAACGTTATTCACAATAGCTAAAAGGTAAAACAATCCAAATGTCCATCAACAAATGAATGGATAAATGTATATACATACAATGGAATATTATTCAGCCTTAAAAAGAAATGAAATTCTGAGACATGCTACAACATGGATGAACCTTGAAGACGTTATGCTGAGAAGTAAGCCAGATACAAAAGGACAAATATTGTATGATTACACTTAAATGAGGTACGTAGAGTAGTCAAATACAAGACAAACTAGAATGGTGGTTGCCAGGGACTGGGGATAGAGGGGAATGGGGAGTTTGTGTTTAAAGTTCTGGAGATGGATGGTAGTGGTGGTTGCACACAATGCGAATGTACTTAATGCTACAGAACAGTACACTTAAAAATGGTAAAATTTTTGTTATGTATATTTTACTGCAATAAAAAAAGGAAACAAAGTGGATAGAGAAATAAAACTTATGTAACATTGTCTTTTCTGAGCAACCTGAGAAGGTTAATTTAAACGTGGTTTTGGTTGCCGGCCCGGTGGCACAAGCGGTTAAGTGCGTGCCCTCCACTGCAACGGCCCAGGGTTCCCCAGTTGGGATCCCGGGTGCGCACTGACGCACTGCTTGTCGAGCCATGCTGGCGGTATCCCATATAAAGTAGAGGAAGATGGGTATGGATGTTAGCTCAGGGCCAATCTTCCTCAGCAAAAAAAAAAATAAAAGAGGAGGATTGGCATCAGATGTTAGCCCAAGGCTGGTCTTCCTCACCAAAAAAACAAAAAAAAAACAACGTGGTTTTATTAAAGGAAATAAAGAACCTAAGGTCCACCAGTGGAGTTAAGAAAAACTCTGTAGCACCAGAGAAACTAGTTACGATGTTAAGAAGAAGCCATGTGTCTTTGAAGGAAGCAAAGCTCTTGGAGACCACTCTGCAATGACTCAGAGAAGTGTCCTTGCACCTAAGAAATTAGAGCTGAGAATGGAATAAAATTCAACATCCTAGTACAGCTAGGAATCCAACTGTCGCATCAGAGCAGAAGATTACCAGGGTATCACAGGAATTGATGTCAACAAGGAGCAAGCACCTTTTAAAATAAGCAAAACCATTAACCACCCTCTTCCCACATGTTAAGCAATTCTAGTGAAGAGTAGAGTTCTTGTGGACATCTTTGCTGATCTGAGAGGCAAAAAGATATTTCATTTTTAAATTTGCACTTAAAAAAATATTAGTGAAGTCAAACACCTCCCTATATGAGCTATTTCTGTTTCTTTGTGAATTGTCTGATCAGAATTTTTGTCAGATTTTCTATTGGAGTGTTCCATTTTTTTCTTAATGACTTGTAAGTGTTCTTCATATAATAAGGATATTAATATCTTGCAATATGTGTTACACATATTTTTCCTAGCTTTTCATGTCCCCCGTTTTTGTTTCTAATCTGTTTTGCCGTACAGAAACTTATAAATTTTCTGTAATTGATCATTTTCCTTTAAGATTTTTGTTTTCATAATATACTCAACAAACACTTGTACATTGATTATAAAAACATTCAATCCCCTCCCTTTTTTTCTAGTTCTTCTATGGTTTAATTTTTTAAAGATTTTTAGCTGTTCCATTAAAGTATGACTGATCTATAACAAACTCTACGTATTTAAAGCATACGGTGTGATAAGTTTGGACATGTTTTACCACCACATTCAAGATAACACATCTATCACCTCTAAAGTTTCCTTGTCCTTCTTTGTAGTCCCTCCAGCCCTCCCAACCCTCCCTGACACCATCCAGGCAACCACTGATCTTTGTCACTGCAAATTAGTTTGCATTTTCTAGAATTTTATACAAATGGAATAACACATTATGTACTTTTTATTGCCTGGCTTATTTCACTCAGCACAATTATTTTGATATTCATCTGTGTTGTCATGTGTATGAATAGTTCATTCCTGTTTATTGCTAAGTAGTAGTCTATTGTGTGGATATGGATACAGTTTATCCATTCACCTATCAATGGATATTTGAGTTGTTTCTATTCCTTGGCTATTACAAATAAACATTTGTGTACAAGTCTTTGTATGAACATATATATATATATATATATATATTTTGTTGTTGTTGTTGTTCTAAAAGTAGAGGAAATAGCTTTTATTTTCTATGAGCAACCTAAAATGAATATACAATTTCAAAAGCTTGAAATTTGCCAACGACAATGTGAAAAGAACTAATGCCAAAAAAATAGCAATTCTCTTAATTTAGCTTTCCAAAATATCATAACTTTTTCCATCTCAAATTTTCAGCTCTAGATAAATTTGAGTAGTTATACTAAAAAACAAAGTTAAAATCTGTATAAAAACAAAATATTTCATGCCAAATTTAAAATGATTCTAGACACAGACCTTACACTCCTCGCAAAAATTAACTCTAAATGTCTTTTGCATTTAGACCTAAATTTAAAACACAAAACTATAAAACTCCTGGAAGATAACATAGGAGGAAAACTAAATGACCAGGACATGGCAATGACTTTTGAAATATCAATACTAAATGTACAATCCATGAAAGAAAGAATTGATAAGGTGGACTTCATTACTATTAAAAACTCTGCTCTGCAAAAGAAAATGTCTAGATAATGAGAAGACAAGCCACTGACAGAGAAAACATTTTCAAAAGACATATCTGATAAAGGACTGTTATTGATAATAAACAAAGAATTCTTAAAACTCAACAGAAAAGAAAACAAACAACCCAATTCAAAAATGGGCCAAAGACCTTAACAGACACCTCACCAAAGATGATATACAGATGGTAAATAAGCACATGAAGAGATGCTCCATATCATACGTCAACAGGGAAATGTAAATTAAACAACGAGATACCATTTCACAACTATTACAACCGCCAAATCCAGAACATTGACAACATCAAATGCTGGCAAGGATGTGGAGCAACAGGAACTCTCATTCATTGATTTCATAAAAATTATATAATTTTGGTCCTCTACATATTGCAATTCTTCATGCTCTGCTCTTTCCGTGTACAACTGGATTATTAGATTTCAAGGCCTGAGCATGACGTTTGGCTTAAGTCTGTGTGAAAGGTCCGAGGTCCAGAAAGCTGAGAGTCCTGATGAATAGTCCTAATAGGCCCTGAGTGCATCTCGGTGAGAGGTGAGACCTCTCCAGGGACTGGGACACCGGCGGTGGCCATTGCTGTGGCCTGGTGTGGACGTGCTGACACAGACGCCACTGGAGCTCTCCCTGAGGCCTGCCAGCCCAGGGTCTCTGAACATATATTTTTACTTCTCTTGGGCAAATACCTAGGAGTGGAAGGGCTGGATAATATAGTAGGTGTATGGTTAGCTTTTTAAGAAACTGCAAAACTATTTTCCAAAGTGATTGTACTATTTTACATTTCCACCAACGGTATGAGAAATCCTGTTCCTCCACATCCTTGTCAACATTTCTGTCAGTTTTATGTTTTAGCCACGTTAGTAGGTGCCTAGTGGTGTCTCCCTAATGACTAATGTTGCTGAACATCTTTTTATGTGCTTATTTGTCATCCATATCTCTTTTTTATGAGGTGTCATTTCAAATCTTTTGTTGCTCATTTTTCAGATTTTTTTTATTAGTAAATGTTGAGAGTTCTTTATATGTTCCGATTCAAGTACTTAATAAAATATATGCTTTGCAAATATTTTCTCCCAGTCTGTGCAGTTTGTCTTTTCATTTTTTAAACTGTCTTTTAAAAAACAAATGTTTTTAAATTTTAGTGAAGTTTATCAATTTCTTTTATGAGTTGTATTTTTGGTGTCATTTCTAAGAAATTTTTGCTTAACCCAAGGTCACAAGGATTTTTCTTAAAGAACTTCATAGTTTAGTTTTTACGTTTAGGTCTAATGATCCATTTTGAGTTAATTTTTGTGTATGGTGAGAGGTACAGATCAAAGTTCTTTTCTTCCCTATTGATAACCAATTGTTCTATCACATTAAGTGACACACTGAATGACTTGTATACCTCTGTTGAAAATCAGTCGTCCATATATGTGTGAGTCTATTTCTAGACTCTTCTGTTTTATTGATATATTTGTATATCTTTGCACCAATACTACATTATCTTAATTACTGTAGCTTTATAAATGTTTTAAAATAAAGTAGTGTTAGTCCTTCAACTTTGTTCTTCATTTTCAAAGTTGGTTAAGCTATTTTAGATCCTTTGATTTTCATATGAGTTACAGAATCTGTTGTCAGTTTTTATAAAAACAGGATATTGATTGGGATTGTGTTTAAGAAATACATCAATATGGAGAGAATTGAGATCTTAGTATTTTGCCATTGATCCATCTTTCCATTTATTTACTTTTTCTTTTTCTTTTTTTTTTTTTGTGAGGAAGATCAGCCCTGAGCTAACATGCATGCCAATCCTCTTTTTGCTGAGGAAGACTGGCCCTGAGCTAACATCTATTGCCAATGCTCCTCCTTTTTTTCCCTTTTTCTTCCCAAAGCCCCAGTAGATAGTTGTATGTCATAGTTGCACATCCTTCTAGTTGTTGTATGTGGGACACGGCCTCAGCACGGCTGGACAAGCGGTGCGTTGGTGCGCGCCCGGGATCTGAACCCGGGCCGCCAGTAGCGGAGCACACGCACTTAACCACTAACCCATGGGGCCGGCCCCAATTTACTTATTCTTTAATTTGTCTCACCAATGTCTTGTAGGTTTCAGTGAATAGATCTTTCACATCTTTGGCAGATTTAATCCTACATTGAAATTTTTTTAATGATATTGTAAATGATAATTTTTAAAAATTTCAATTTTAAAATTCAACACAATCTCTAAGTGTTAATTGATGGATATAATCGTTGAATTTATATTTTTATACTGATTTTGCTAAAATCACTTATTTTATACTGATTTTGCTAAACTCGTTAGTTTTAGTGCCTTCTTTGTACATTCCATTGGATTTTCTATGTATATGACAGTGTTATCGCCAAAGACAGAAAGTTTTATTCTGGATACTTTTCTTTTTCTCACCTGCACTGGCTCGAACCTCCAGTACAATGTCAAGTAGAAGTGGTCAGAGTGGACATCCTTGTTCCTAATCTTACAGAGAAAGCATTTAGTATTTCATATTAAATATGATGTTAGCTAAAGGTTTTTTCTAGATGCCCTTCATCAGGCTGAGGAAGTTCTATTGCTGAGAGTTGGAGGTTTCTTTTTTTTTTTTTAAATCAGGAATGGATGTTGGATTTTGTCAAACACTTTTTCTGCATCTATTAATTTGATATGGTTTTTCTTTTTCAGTTTGTTAATATGATGAATTACGTTGATTGTCTTCAATTAACCAGCTTTGTTTAATGTTAAACCAGCTTTGGAATCATTGATTTTCTCTATTAATTTTCTGTTTTCTATTTCATTTATTTCCACTCTGATACTTATTACTATGTTTCATTTCTTTTGCTTATTTTAGGTTTAATTTGTTCTTTGTCTAATGTCTTAATATGGAGGCTGATGTCATTAATTTGAGGACTTTATTCTTTTCTAATATAAATGTTTAGTACTATAAATTCCCCCTAAGTACCTCTTTAGTAACATCCCAACATTCTGATATGTTGTTGTTTCATTTCTCTTCAGTTCAAAATACTTTCTAATTTTGATTTTGACTTCTTTGACTTGTGTAATTTAGAGTCGTGTTATCTAGGATATTCAAATATTTGAATACTTTTCAGATATCTTTCTCTTATAGATTTATATTTTCATTCCATTCTAGTTAGAGAACATACTTTGGGTGACTTGAATCCTTCTAAATGTATTAAGATGTGTCTTAAGCCCCATAATATTCTGTGTGGTTTTGAAAAGAAAAATGTGTGCTCTGCTGCTGCTGGGGTCATGTACCATACATGTCAGTTAGGTCAAGCTGGTTGATAAAGTTGTTTGTGTCTCCCATATTATTACTGATTTTTCTGTCTACTTGCTCTATCAATTATTGAGCATGGAATATTGAAATCTTCAATTACAATGGTAGATTTCTCTCTCCTTGCAATTCTATCCGTTTTTAACTCATGTATTTTTTAGTAGACTTTTTATAGCAGTTTTAGGTTCACAGCAAAATTGAAGGGAAAGTACGGAGAGTTAACATATACCCTTTGCCCCCATATTTTCACAACCTCCCTCCTATCAACATCCTATACCAGAGTAGTATACATGTTAAAATCAACGAATCTACATTGACACATCATCATCACCCAAAGTCTATAGTTTGCATTAGTGTTGTACATTCTATGGGTTTTGACAAATGTATAATGACATACATCCACCATTGTAGTATCATACAGAATGGTTTCACTGCCCTAAAAATCCTCTGTGCTCCAACCTCTTCATCTCTCTCTCCCCACTGGCAAATGCTGATCTTTTTATTGTCTCCATTGTTTTGCCTTTTCCGGAATGTCATGTAGTTGGAATCAAACAGTATGTAGCCTTTTCAGATTGGCTTCTCTCATTAATATGCGTTTAAGTTTCTGCATGTCTTTTCATGGCTTGATAGCTCATTTCTTTTTAGCATTGAATAATATTCTATTGTATGGATGTACCAGTTTATTTTATCCATTCATCTGCTGAAGGACATCTTGGTTGCTTTCAAGTTTTGCAATTACAACTAAAGCTGCTATAAACATCAGTGTGCAGGTTTTTGTGTGGACATAAATTTTCAACTCATTTGGGTAAACAGCAAGGAGCATGACTGCTGGATTGTAGGGTAAGAGTATGTTTAGTTTTGTAGAAGCTGCCAAACTGTCTTCCAAAGTGGCTGTGCCATTTTGCATTCTCTCAGCAATGAATGAGACTTCCTGTTGCTCCACATCCTTGCCAGCATTTGGTGGTATTAGTGGTTTTGGATTTTGGCCATTCTAATAGGTGTGTAGTGGTATCTTACTGTTGTTTTAATTTGCATTTCCCTACTGACGTATGATGTTGAGCATCTTTTCACGTGCTTATTTGCCATCTGTATATCATCTTTGGTGAGGTGTCTATTAATTTCTTTGCCCACTTTTTAAAAAAATTGTTCATTTTCTTGTTACTGAGTTAAGAGTTCTTTGTATATTTTGGATAACAATCCTTTATCAGATATGTCTTTTGCAAACATTTTCTCCAGTTTGTGGCTTGTCTTCTCACTCACTGGATAGTGTGTTTCACAGAACAGAACTTTTTAATTTTAACGAAGTCCAGCTAATCATTTCTCTCATGGACTGTGCCTTTTACGTTGTATCTAAAAAGTCATTGCCATACCCAGTCATCTAGATTTTCTCCTATGTTCTTTTCTTTTCTTTCTTTTTTCTGAGGAATATTCACCCCGAGCTAACATCTGTTGCCAATCTTCCTCTATCTTGTATGTGGGCTCCCGCCACAGCATGACCACTGACGAGTGGTGTAGGTCTGTGCCTGGGAACTGAACCTGGGCTGCCGAAGCAGAGCACGCTGAACTTAACCACTAGGCCACCAGGGCTGGCCCCATCCTATGTTATTTTCTAGGAGTTTTATAGTTTTGTATTTTACATTTAGGCCTATGATTCACTTTAAATCTTGATCCCTGAGTACCTGTCATTTTAGTATATGTGATAAAATGAGGCATTTACATATAAAACACTTCTGCATACTGAAGTATAGTATGCATTTTGAGAAAAAGCATTTGTGTAGTTATTTGAGTGAAGAGCTGAACTAACTGCTTTTCTCATGTTTAAGAAATGAGTGAAGGTGGTCAAAAATTTAAAAAAAAAAAAAGAAAGAAAAACCATTTAGGAGGATGACTGAGTGACAAACTATGGTTATTCAGGTTTGGGAACTTTCTTGAAAATGAACAAAATGAGCCTCTCACTTAAGAAAAACAATTGACAGTATTTGTTGACAATGATACAATGTGAGCTTTCTAGTGAAAGAATTTTGGAAAATGTATATCTGCCACCATAAGCTTGACAGCCTCCCAATTTAAAGACTTCCGAAAAACTAAAGATACTAAGATAGATATAAATATATGGACATAGATATATTTGATATTGTATAGTGAAATGTGTCAACATTTAGAACATCTTCATAATACAGTGAACCAATATTTTCCAAATGACAATGATGCTATGAAATCACTAATGGGTAAAAGACTCGTTCAAAGTGCAGAACAGGTCAATGGATTTTAGTGTAACAGAGAAGAAAAAGTTTACTGATAATGTGGTTTTAGATTCCATATTGCAATTAACCTTATAAAACTAGCACTTGAATTTTGCTATTGTATCACAGAGGGACACCCACAGTTACCTAAAGTCTGTTAAAACACTCCTCTTTACCAACTATATATCTATATAAGGCTAGATTTCTTTACATTCTTCAATCACAACAATATTTCATTTAATGCAGGTTCAGATGTAAGAATCCAGCTTTCTATTAAGCTTGGCAATAAAGAGATTTACAAAAAATATTAAACAATGCCATTCTTCTCACTACATTTAAGATTTTTTGTAAAATACTTATTTTTCATAAAATATTTATGTTAACATCAATGAGTTTGTTTTATAAAATAAATTTCTTAAACATTTCTCAATTTTAATTTCTTATATAGTAAATCTCTATAGCTATATATCTAAAGCTCTTTGGGGTCCTCAATAATTTGTAAGAGTGTCAAAGGATCTTGAGACCAAAGAATTTGAAAGCCACACCCTAGACAGCAGGCTCAGTGGGTGCTTGGTCTGCCTTCTAGAGAGCAAAGAGTTGTGAGAACACTGTTCCATACCACTCTCCATTATATGGTGTCTGATGAGGCTGATGCCAGGCCCACCTATGTGAGGCACCTCCCACAGCAATTGCTAGTCTATCAATCCCAAGCCAAAGTTTGTCTGAGAGACGTAATCAGTACCCCCACCCTCAGTCTGGGGTGTCAGGACACCAGCCTTGATATTCTTATATCGAGTCCTCCATACGTGTCTGAGTGTTTCACTGCTGCCAGAGTTCTGACACTCAGGTGGGTTGGAGACCTGCATCTAACCCTGCCCTTCTCTTTCCCCTCCCGGCTCTTTCCCTCTCCTGTTGAAGGGCGTTCTCCTCCATGTGCGGCAGGAATCTGTGCTTCTCACTCCCCATGGTTTAGTCTATATATAGTCAGTCCTCTAAAAGGCATTATTTCTTTTTATGCAGAAACCCAGCTTTAAGATTGCTGAGGGCTGGCCCCGTGGCTTAGCGGTTAAGTGCGCGCGCTCTGCTGCTGGCGGCCCGGGTTTGGATCCCGGGCGCGCACGGACGCACCGCTTCTCCGGCCATGCTGAGGCCGCGTCCCACATACAGCAACTAGAAGGATGTGCAACTATGACATACAACAATCTACTGGGGCTTTGGGGGAAAAATAAATTAAAAAATTAAAAAAAAAAATTAAAAAGATTGCTGAGAAATACCCCGTTCTTTCTCAAAAAAACCTAGCTTTCAAGACTGTCTCCCTATGAACTTTTATTTTATTTTATTTTTTTATAATTTTATTTATTTTTCTTCCCCCAAAGCCCCAGTAGATAGTTGCATGTCACAGCTGCACATCCTTCTAGCTGCTGCATATGGGACTCGGCCCCAGCACGGCCAGAGAAGTGGTGTGTTGGTGCGCGCCCAGGATCGAACCCGGGCCGCCAGCAGTGGAACACGCGCACTTAACTGCTAAGCCACGGGCCGGACCCCTATGAACTTTTAAAAAGTCTGGTTTGAAGCACAAAGCTGAGCCATAAATTCATGGGTTTAGCGCTGTCCATATTCTCTTCCCTGAGGCAGTAGCTTCAATCTCATTGTGAAAGGCTTGGCAGTGGCGTGGGAGGCAGGAGAGGATGAATTAATAAGGAGGGAAAGTACATTATTAGCCAATAACTATGGATTGCAGGTGTTAATTAGGTTAAAGAAAAAGTTGAAAACACTGAAATCCAGGGTATGGACCAGCAACTCCATGTATATGTTGTAACTGGAGTTTCATGACAAGGTGAGTTGGAGAAAAACCTTCCGTGGATTTCAATCTTTTTCAGTTCTGCATAGTAGGTGTTCAGCGAACATATGTTGAATTAACTAAAATCCTTCATTTGCAGTTTTAAAATTCTTTTCTTTTACATTTGAGAGGTGGGGAAATAGGACAAACAGAAAACAAGAAGGGGAAGGAAGTTTAAAAAAATAAAATCCTATCAGAAAGAGGGAAGAGTTCATTAAATACTCTATTTTCAAATTAAATAATTTAATGTCAAAATATATTAACCTTATTAAATTCAAAAACGTATAGCTGAAGTGTCTATGCTTCTCACTCTCTATGGCTTATTCTATAGTCAGTCCTCTAAAAGGCACTATTTCTTTTTATGCAGAAACCCAGCTTTAAGATTGCATAAACAAAGGCATATCAATATTATTTACTCTTTTTAGTGTACTTGGGAATAAAAAAAATGCTCTTCTAAACATCACCTCTCCTTAATTTCCTTGCAAATATGTATATTTAGACAATTAAATATGCAGTGTGTCTCTTCTGTTTGCTGAATCAATACTTCTCGATTTTAATATTTTAATTGCAGATAGTAATTTTGGCAATCAAATATTTACTGAGCATTAACCATGAGCTTGAGGATTGGGAAACAGTGGCCCCAGAGAGGAGGAAGGGAGAAAAGATGATGACAAACTTAGTTCATAAATATGACAGCCTCACATGTCAAGATTAAATGAGCACTGGTCCTTTGTAAAGAGGGAAATCTGGGCACTTCTATTATTTATGGCAACACACCTGTTTTTGTGTCATACATCTACAATTCATATAATGCTTTACAAAACTTATCACACTTCATCCTCATCACTCTCCTGTGAGATAGAGATTATCATGCTGATTTAACATATAAAAATCTGAGGCTCAGAGGGGATAAAGAGTTCTCAGTCACATGGCTAGTCAGTGGCAGAGTTGGGAGTGGAACCCCGTTTCCTGAATCCTGGACACAGCTGCACCACTGCTCCCTCCTGAGAAGGGGAGAGCATGCCCTGCCGTGCCTGTGGCCAGCCTGCTTGATTTTGTTCCCCTTCTGGCACTACCATCTACCAGGGAGGAATCTTGGGCTCCTCCAGGGGAAAGAAAGTTCTGCAATTAGACTAAATATAGTCTGGGAGAGGCTGCATCTCGTTTGGACTAATTATCCTGTCACCCATCAGAAGAACAAAGAATGAAGGATTTTCAAGCCTCATCATTTCCATTCCTCTCACCAGATTGGGCCTCCATATAATTGGCCTGACCTCTGGGCCTGGAGACAAATGTTAACAGAGCAGACATGCTAGCTGACTGAGGAATGTCTGGGCTGCCGAGGAAGCCCATGGCGATGACGATACTGCTTCAATCTCCAGCACAACGACTCTATTTAGAACTGGTGGTGAGAGATCCCTCGGTCCTGGAAATGCCCAGATGACAGACAGAGAACAAGGAGAGGCCTTCGGTGGACAATGCAGCCTGACAGTCAGTTGCACAGTCTACTGATAACCCATTTTACAAAGCCCTCCTTGTTCTTCCATCTAACAAATGCTTACTGAGCACATGCTGTGTGCAAGGCATGTGGGGAGTTTATTAAATATCATGCTATAAGGAAACCAGAAGAAACTCTTACTGAATCCCTGAGAGTTGAATTCACAACCAAAGTTAGAGAAATTCAAGAGAAGGAAAGATAATTTGGTCAACACATGTGCTTATTACCAGTAAGTTTTGGAGTAAAGAAGAGTCTCATTATTGAAGGCCAATATATCAGGGGCAAATTTAAGCAATGAAATATCGTCTCAGGAAGCTTGTATTAAATTCTTGTTTCTGTTAGGGAAGTGCTATAGAACACTTGGCATCAGCCAATAACAAAATTTCTAAAATGAAAAATGATGCTTAATAGAATATAAAATTCTGTTAACCACAAGGATACAAATGGTTCTGATTAATTTGTTACTTTCTGTCATGGATGACTCTGATAGAGGCATAGTGTCTGCAGGTGGCCTCAGACAAATTGTTATATCAAAGAATCTGTAACAGCGCATCTAACATCTGCAACAAGCTCCAAGTAACATACTGCACTGGAAAAAATGGTTTACACATTTCAGATTAGATGCTTGCACATTTTAAAGTCAAATCTCATTTCTAAGAAAAAGTATATAGCTCGTTCAGCCAATGGGACATGAAATACAGAGTTCAAAGGGTTCATGTCTTAGTTTGAATCATCATCCAACTTGTAAGAGTGGGGACATGATTCATACATCCTGTGTCTGGTACTAACCAGTGGATATTCAAGCTTCATCAGCATCAAGAACAGTACGTATTTACTAAGAATCCACTATGATAAGGCAAATGGAAATGACAAAATCGTCTTGAATTTCACATACACGTCCTAGGTTCCCTTCGGAGGGGCATGCTGCTTCAATACAGGCTTCTGCTTCAGAACCCAGCTATGAGACAGGAGCTCCCACCTCTACCTGGAGGCTGGGGGACAGAGAAGTAGGTTGGAATCCTAGGCAATGCTTCTGGAAAGAAGTGTAGACGGCAAAGAAGTAAGCTGAAGTGGGGAACCAGGGCTCTTGAAGCCAAGAAAGTTAAGACTGGCTGTTTCCATTCTTCCTGTGCTTGTTAGGCCCCCACTCCCCCCTTCTCCTTGTGGCTTCATTTTATTTTTCCTCATCCTCTGCTTTGTCCAAAATTTTATTGCTTTGTTGCGCGGATGTGAGAAAACCAACAGATCAAAAACCAGTCACTCTGGGTTGCCCTAAAGACCAAATTGGATTAATTATGCCCAAACAACCTTTTAAAACACTTTTAAAAGAAAGAAAGAAAACCAAATGAACTGAAAACTTGGGTTCAGTTGCCTTGAGATAATTTGGCTCATTTGCATACCTTGGTAGGGTTTTCAAAGAGTAGAAAAGACAAGGTCTCTTCCAGGAGCTTTTTGTTTGAAAACTTATTTCTGTAAGAGAATCAGTCAAATATAACACTCACCAAATGCAGTTATAGTGCTGAATGCTCTGAAAACAGACTCCCAGGTCAATTCCCTCTGCCCCTGAGAAGAATGTGTTTCAGGATGGAGAAGTTGGAAGAGCCTCCCCTGCTCTCCCTCCTCTAACGTGGGCAAGTGTCATAGAGCATAGAACAGAAGGGCCAGTTTTTCTAAGACTTGTAAGGGTGAAACGTGCCTCTCCGTTTGCAGCCAAAAATAACTGATTGTGGACTAAACATGTCCCCTCTAGACCACAGTTTCTCGGCATTGGCATATTGAAATTTGGGGCCAGATAAGTCTGTGTTGTAGGACTGTCCTGTGCATTGTAGGATGTTTAACAGCATCCCTGGCCTCTACCCACCAGATGCCAGTAGCATGTCCCCAGTCCCCCAGGTTATGACAACAAAAAAATGTCTCCGGACATTGCCAAATATCCCCTGGGCAGCAAAACTGACTGCTGCTGAGAACCACTTCTATAGAGAAGAGATGGAATATTCTGTTCGAAAATATACATATAAGATCTTAAGTGTTTTAAAGTGTTTAGGGAAAGATGATGTTTTAGAAAAAATATGATGATGGCTTAACCTTCATAGCTTCAGGGCACTGCTCCAAGCTGTTATTTCTGCTAAACTATTAGCTTAATAAGGAGAGGCACAACATGTATCTCATTTACTGCCATAGTCCGAGGGCCCAGTATAGTGCCCAGGTGCTTAATAAACATTTGTGGACTTAATGCACCATTTCATGAGCAAATACTACATGCCAAGCACCATGACACATTCGTATATTAACCCTAATCCTCACAACAACACTAATAGGATAAGTAAGAAAAGTAAAACTCTTCAATAAAGCAAATTCAGATGTCACATAATTGTTATTTGCCTCCCAGTTTCTGTCCTTCCCTCAGCCTCTGCTCGAAAATAGGATGAGCTAAAGTTCTTACCACCTGGAGCAGGGAGGCTGCAACTCTTTCTGGGGAGTGGGGAGGCAGAGAGTGAGTCCTCGTGTCCTCAGTATTCTTCCGGCCAAATTTCCCTTGATCCAAAAGCACAATAGGTACCAGGTAACTAGGGGATTCCTGGAATTATTGCCGCTGTCCTGGGAACTTTAACCAGCTGCAGGACCCATATTCATTCCCATCAATATTTAAACCAGAGTAAACAATACCCAGGCGGCACCAAACCACAGCTGAGACCGGAAACGATTTGGCTCCCGTGGCCAGAACCCTAGAAATCCAAGTCATTTCATTAACTTCTCAAAAAAGCACGTTTGTGTTTTACAAGATGGACGTCTTTTGCCCCATCCATCACCTTAAGGTGGGGTTTTACTGTATCATCTCTACGGCACAAATGAGGAACCTGAGGCCCTAAGAGGTTGCGTGACTCATTCAAATCACCAAGCTGCTTTGTGGTAACTCAAGATTCGAACTGTGCAAGGCTGAGCCGACCCCATACTCTGCCTGACGGTACCAACCAGTAACACATGGTCTTCCACACACATAGGGCAGAGCTGGTGATTGCCGTTCCTGCTTTCCATGTGTTACAATCCCTGAATGGTCTGGGATGGCGGGTCATATTCTCTATTATGTAGGCTTGGGAGGGGCAGATGAGCAGGACCTGGTTTGGAGCCAACAGCTTCTAAGCTATGCCAAGTTGGAGTGCAGCAGGCATACCAGGATGAAGAGCAGGCAGGACTGGACTGGCCTGGTAAGCACAGGCAGAGGCAAAAAATGCAGCATCTATGGCAGAATTGAACAAGGTGAGGCAGAACCCGGATCAAGAGCTTGCTCACCTCTGCTGCTGTAGACAGGACCATTGAGTGGATCACTGCCTCCTAAAGAGGCCTGAACGGGATGCCTGGTATCAGATAAGCCAGGAATCTTGGCAGCCTGCCATGTTGGCGAGCATGCATGTTAAATTGCATGCGTATACAAATGTTTGCAAGGAAGAAAGCTAGCTGGGTGCAGGAGTAAGCTAGTATTCCTCACACATACCTTTTTTTATTTTTTAGAGCTCTCTCATTCTTTAAAAAATGTTATGGGCCGGCCTGGTGGCGCAGGCGGTTAAGTGCATGCGCTCTGCTGCAGCGGCCTGGGGTTCACGGGTTTGGATCCTGGGCGCACACAAACGCACTGCTTGTCAGGCCATGCTGTGGCGGCGTCCCATATAAAGTGGAGGAAGATGGGCACGGATGTTAGCCCAGGGCCAGTCTTCCTCAGCAGAAAGAGGAGGATTGGCAGATGTTAGCATGGGGCTGATCTCCTCCCAAAAAAAAAAAGAAAGAAAAAAATGTTATGCTTTGGGCAGTTATGTGGTCACCAGTCTGCTTGTTGGTGTGCATCAGTGAGTGTTGCCAGACAGTACAGACCAGGAGTCCAGCTGGTTAGAGAAGCCAAACACATGCCCATTTCTAGCAGAGATGGTTGAAGCCAAGATGCTTTAATCCAGGGAGAAGCCACAGGGCACAGTGACTCCATCTTCCTTACCTGGGAATCCCACTACAGGGAGGGAGCCAGTCTTCTTTGGGAGATGTAAACTGAACCAAAGGAAACAGAGCAGAAACACAGTCCAAGTGAGTGGGTGGTGTCAGCCCCCAATGTGAGCCAAGGGCGTATGTTCTTCCTGGACAAGAGAGCAGGCCTACTGAGGTGAAGAGATCAGGGTGGCAGACAGGGCAATAACATGGGATGGAATTCACCTCCCCCTCCACATAGGTGGAGCTGCTCTTTAAAACAGAGGAGATACACTGGCCTGACGGGCATCACTATGTGTACACACAACCTTCGCATCCAACTGTGTTCTCTCAACTCTGAGGCGAAAATGATATATGAACAATTGTACCTATCACATCCCTTCCCTTCACAATGAGAACTTGTCATCTATTACATATTAAAATTATTTCCTGTTATTTCGTTAATCAAATTCTCTTGAAGCAGAAGAACTCAAATGCTAGGTCTCTCAGTCTCATTTATTTTTTAATACATGGAAAGTTAGTGGCATATATTTTTAAAAATGGATTCAGATATTTATTGATACTTACTATGTTCTAAGCTTTGTTCCAGACCCCAGCGACATAAGACACATAAGGTCCCTGCTCTCATGACATTGACATTCTGTTGGGGAGGTATGGGGGGAAAGAAACACACATGTAAACAAATAAGATAATTCCAGATAGGGATAATCATATCTCTGAAATTAACACAATGCATTACCATGTCCTGAATTATTATATTTATTATTCTATACAATATTCTGAAGCTCATTACAGATGATATTCTCCCTATTCCTCTGTGTCCTTGAAAGCGTATGACCCCTAAACATGTGTCCTCTTCCTCTTCCAGCAGTGGCACTTAGCTCTTACGCTATTATGTTTTCAGTGGGCTGGGTTTTTGTCATGTCATTTTTTTCCCAGCAATGCTAAACTGTATACCCAATCAATGAGTCCGTTGTGTCATTGATTTGCTGCAATTCTTACGGGGGCTGGAGACACCAGGTGAGAGCTTTTTGGATAGGCAGGCTTTTCTGTGATGGTGAAGACTCTCACCTGGTAATAGGCTGAATGATGGCCCCCTGAGATGTCCACGTCCCATCTTTGGAAACTGTGAGTGTTACCTTATATGACAAAAGAGAAAAGGGACTTTGTAGGTGTGATTAAGTTAAGGATCTGGAGCTGGGGAAATGATCCTGGATTATCTGGGTGGGCCTGATGTAATCACGAGTCCTTGTAAGAGGGGGCAGGGCACTGGAACAGGTAGAAGGCGATGGGATGATAGGAGCAGAGGAAAAAAAGGCAACGTGCTGTGGGCCCCTGATAGCCTTCAAAAGCTGTAAAGGCCGTGAATTCTCTCCTGGAGCCTCAGAAGGAAACAGCCCTACAGACCTTACCTTAGCCCTGTAAAACTCAGTTTGGACATCTGACCTCTAGAACTGTAAGAGAATTATTTTGTGTTGTTTTAAGCCACTAAGTCTTGCTAATTGGTTACAGTAGCAACAGGAAACTAATACATGTGTGTTTTCATCTAGACCCCACAACAGAAAGACGTATAAATCCTTCTCACTCTGGTTCCATCTCCTCTATCTGGTTGCAGAGCAACACTCAATTTGGCAAGCCAGAAAGAATGATGGCGTTGTCTAGAGGTCATGTAAGAACAGGAATCTGATCTCCTGTTTCTCTTGCTGCTAACATTGTATCCTCCACCTCCTGCCTTATTTTTAAGTCTCTCTTCAGGAAACATAAAAAGGAGCCCTCCTTGCCTTTCTCTGTGCTCCCAGTTGAGAGGCGCTGCATTGAACTGGAAAGGCTAGACTGATCCAGAAAGACCAGACTAAACTAGTCCTGATATTTATTCCCTAGCAACCTGTTAAGGAATCTGTAGGGAGTAAATGAGCGAATGAATGCACAAGGAATTCAACTAGTCGTCAAGCATTTATTGAGCACCTACAATTTGCCAAGCACTGTATTGATACCGGAGAGCCAAAGATAATGAAGCGTATTCCCTAACCTTGAGGGAAGACAGATATGACACAATTAATCATAAAACAATACATAGAATTCCATAAGAGTAGCATCAAAGATGCTGTAGGAACACAGGGCAGGATTAGCTCTGACTAGCGGATGAGTGGTCTCCATACAGGAAATATCATTGGTCTGGGCTTTGAAGCACATACAGGAATTTCACAGAGAAGAAGGGATGCATGCAGTCCTGCATCACCTCCTCCTTTCTTTACCTTATATGTGCCTCGGCCCCCCGTTTGGCTCCATTAACAAAATGACACTAAGCTTCATGGAGAAGGAGTGTGGGTAGGAGTCATGCACAAAAGACCGGGGAAACCAGAACGTGGCCATGTATGATAAGGGACAATTTCCTTCTAAACGTAGAATTACTGGCCTCAAACTAGCAGCCACCTCGCCTTCTTTTAGTTCTTCTGACTATTTCAAATGTACCATGCAAGTCTTATTCCCTATTAACATAGAGCCCAGTGATAGGAGAACATTTCTCCCTTTATACCTACGTGGAAACCACTGTATAACTGTTCAGAAATGTATTTTAAAAATTATGAGTACAAGAAATTATACGGAAAAAAAAGAATTTGATAAATGTCTATCTTGTATGTATCATTTCAACTTTTCTGGCTTTTGTCAGAAAACTTACCAAAGTTAAAACCAACAAAGTTAGAAAACTAACTTATCAAAGGTAGGCCCCTATCCTCCCAGAGAGACTGGGCGACAGGGCCCTGTCTTCAGGTGTTACCAGAACAAACAGCCAATTCCTTGGGCAGCCTTGAGTTTTCTCAGGCAGGCGTTTTAAGTGGGCCCAGGGGTATCCTGGGGATGTGGCTTGAGCTGTTAGAAACTATGTTAGTGTTTGTTCAAGTCTATAGGCCAAGGTTGAGGCCTAGTGGAGAGAGGGCTCAGAGGAGCCTGGCTAGTTTGGTGAAAGAGAGAATTGTTGTCACCATTCAGACGCATTGCCTTGTCCCTGATGACTTTCCAGGTCCAGTCCTTCGTAAGACCTGGGTCTCTTTGTTGCTCTTGGGAGCCCTAAGATACCTCTGTATTCTCATAATAAATTTTCCTTCATTTAAGCTAATTGGCTGGAATTCTGTCCTCAAAAAGAAGCAATCCCTAGCCAAGATAAATCGCATTACCTGTATCAACACAGTCCACATACTTGTCATTTTTAATGGTTAAAAGGCCATTCCTTCACGTTAATGTATCATAGCTTGTTTCACAATGACTTGGGTCATTTCCAGTTTTTTATGCTTGTTGATAGAGCGACAATGAACATGATAAGAGGTCCTCTTTCCTCCTTACATGAGATCAAAGGGTGTGCTGAGTCGAGAGCCCTTGTTACGTTGCTGCTAGATTCCTTGCCAGCAAAGTGCCACCAGCCACGTTTCAGGGCATCTATTTTCCCACAGCCCCATCTGCACAGAGTTTCATTTTAATTTATTTTGGTTTGTGTAATGGTACCTTGGAATTGTTTCATTGGTATTTTTAAATTGCTAATGCAGTTTTATGAGGATTAAATTAGATAATATATATACAGACCTTAGCACAGAGCCTGGCATATAGTAAACTATTATTATTATTAACAATTATTGAGTAAAAAATTAAATACTGACCTTATATATTTGTGTTTGTTCTTATGCGAGGGTTGTTTCTCATTTAATCCACGTGTAGCTCCTTCTCAGTCTGTGCGCTGCCTCAGGGCTTAGTCCTCAGGCCTCTTCTCTCTCTTCTACTTGCTCTGTTAATGACTTCATTCAGCCTCATGTCTGTAGGCTGCAAATTCACATTCATATCTCCAGCCTGGACCTCTCTCTTATGCTCCAAAAATATCAAAATGCCTATTCAACATCTCCGCTTGGATGTGGCATCTCAAACTTAACCTCCAGAGCTGAACTCCTGCACCCTCCAAAAGCTGCTCCTCCGTGGCCTTTCCCATCTCAGCAAATGGCAACACCATCCTTCCAGAGGCTCAAGTTAAAAACTTTTAAGTCTTCCTTGGCTCATCTTTTTCTCTCACACTCCACATCCAGCCTCCAAATCCTTTGGACACTATCTTCAAAATATATCCAGAATCCAGCAACTTCTCACTACCTCCTCAGTCACCACCCTGGCCAAGACACCATCATCTCTCACCTGGTTCTTTCACCTGCAAAATCTTCTAACTGGTCTTCCTACTTGTCCATCCTCCACTTTTCAGCTTTGACCTTGGCCTTCCTCCTGATCATGCGAAGCCTGCTATAGTCCCAACTTCGTGGTGAGATATAACGAGGTGCAGTGGAAGAAGAGGACATCTCTTGTTAAGAGTGAGGAAACCAACTGCAGAAGCTCTCCAATAGAGTTTCCCCTCACTTGCTCCTCCCTAAATGAGTCATTGGCAAGAGGAATGGGATTACCTGACTGATTTAGACTAATCAAGATCATCCCGGAGCTGGGGATAGGGTTATCGTCTCTGACAAGTAGACCCCTGGGCAGTACTGAGGCTTTGTTTGTTGAGGAAGAAATGGGGGACAGATGCTGGGTCTGTCACAATGTGGGAGGTCAGAGAGCCGATAAGAGAGTCCAATTACTTCTCTGAGCTGCTTAGTGTGGGTGGTCACAGGCCTTGGCCATATATTAAGGAGCAGGAGTCTACTCTTGAGGAAAGCAGGGATAGGGATGGGGCAGGTAACTTGGGTGTCTTCCTGCATACCAGGAGAGTCCTGCCTTTCTTGGGGTCCCTTTATTTCAGGTTAATGGAAGAAAGCATTTACTTGTAGTATGAGTATCCCAGGGCTACTGTAAAAAATTACCACAAAGTGGGTGGCTTAAAACAACAGAAATTTATTCTCTCACAGTTCTAGAGGCTGAAAGTCTGAAACTGAGGTGTTGGCAGGGCCATGCTCCCCCAAGGCTCTACGGGGAATCCTATTCCATGCCTTTCTCTTAGCTTTTGGTGTCGCCAACAATCCTTGACATTCCTTGGCTTGCAGCTTCATCACTCCAGTCTCAACCTCTGTAGTCATATGGCCTTCTCCTTGTGTGTCTCTGTTTTCTCTTCTTCTAAAGACATAGCCACATTGAATTAAGGATCCATCCTAAACCAGTATGACCTCATCTTAACTAATTACATCTACTACTACCCTATTTCCAAATAAGGTCACATTTTTAGGTCTGGGGTTTAGGACTTCAACATATCTTTTTGGGGGACAAACTTTAACCCATAACACTTATTTTTAGAGTATTAATTAAAATCTAAGTTTTCTTTACTTCTTCCTTTCCAATCTGAAAGTCTTTTCTTTCGTTTTCTTGCCCACTTGCTTGGCTAGAACCCCCAGGCATTTATAGCTATAAGTTTCCCTCTATGCACTGCACTAGCTGCATCCCATATGTTTTGGTATGTTGTGCTAAATTTTCTTTAGAAACTATTGTATGTTAAGGCTTGACTTGAACTTGTGTTGTAGGTATTAGTAACTGAATTTTTTTTTTTTTTTTTGGTGAAAAATATTGGCCCTGAGCTGACATCTGTTGCCAATCTTTCTCTTTTTGCTGAGGAAGATTAGCCCTGAGCTACCATCTGTGCCAATCTTCCTCTATTTTGTTTGTGGGATGCCACCACAGCACAGCTTGATGAGTGGTGCGTAGGTCTGCACACGAGATCTGAATCCACGAACCCTGGGCCATGGAAGTGGAGCACATGAATTCAACCACTATACCACGGGCTGGCCCCTAGTAACTGAAATTTTGAAGATAAAAATGTATAAAATATGTTCCTCACCTTTAAAGAATGAGGGTAATTTACTGAATAATTTAGTAAACTAGTAGCCATGAATTAAGCATTACAATGTTTATAGAGAGAGTACATAACATTGTGTATTAACTTTCTCTCTTTTCTTTTAGTCATTCAATCCTAGATTTTATCTTACCATGGTGCTAACAGGACCAAAGCTTGATCCCATTGCACACCTCCTGTCAGTTACCCAAATTACACTGTGCTTGGGAAGAAGAGCCTCAACAGTCTTTACCATCTTACGACTATGTGTGAAATTTGCATTTTTCTTTTCAGTGCGTCACTGTCTCAAGTTTTATCTGTAAGCTAGCAACTCTTTCATGTATTAATCACCTCCATTTTACAGAACCATTTGTAAGACCCATGTGTGGCATTAACTCAATGACAGAGTATTTATATTCTTAGGATTCCCAGGGATTGGAAGGGCCAAAGGCTGAAAAGGGAAGGATCACAATGAGACTGTACCTCCTATTGTTTCCCTCTGAAAAAGATGCTTTTCTTCACCTTCTCCCAACTCTCTTCCCCACAGCACCCAACATCACTGTGGTATTAACTCTCTTCCAGTTCGCAAGCATGCCCCTGCATACCCCACGTGGCCTTCCTCTCTTCAACAAAGTCCTCCAGATCTCTCATTACATCTCAGGAGCTGGCATTCTCTCCTACTGCCCTCTTTCCCCAAGGAAAGATGATTCTGCTGTCTCATTGAGTTCACTGCAGGAGAACTTGACATTCAGGTGAATATTTCTCTGCCCGCATTTCCTTGCATAACAACACCACTTGTTTATGCGATTCCACCCAGGAGCGGCCAGCCCCTGGCATTTCCACCCTGGAGTATTTATAGGCTGTTATCACAGCTCCCCTCACCTCACAGGCTGTGAAAGGAAGTTAGCACTTTCAAGCTTACTTCTCCCTCCATCCACGTAGAGGCAGAGGCTGGACATCTGCCATTCTGGAGTAGAACATGGGGATGAGGCATGAATTGACTCACATTATAGTTCAACTAGAAATTGTCCAAATAAAAAGTCAGATTTTGAGCTCTCACCCGTCTTAGCCCAGAATTCATCCCTCTTAGGCTGTCAATAGAGCCTCTCCCAGCCTGCTGCTCACCTTCCCTCGCATCTGCATCAGGCCATTAACAAGCTGCTTGAACAGGTAGCTCGGACTCTGGTTGCTGAGAACAGACTGGGCTGAGAGCTGCCAGCTGGCCTGTCTGTTGTGGGCTTCACCGGGGATGCTTTCTGACCTTTCAAGGTTGGTGAGTACACAGCAGCCATATACAGTTCTGTGATTGAAGGTTTCATTCCTGAGGATGGTTTGTCACCTTGTAATTCAGAGAAGAAAAGGGACAGTAGAAAGGTAGCTTTTTATAACTGAAGCACTGTAACACTTTTAAAATTTTTAAGGATGGTCATAATTCTCACGTTTCATTTTTTGCATATTGTTTTGTTTTTCATATTTGTAGTATAGCTATAATGATGTATATATTTTCTACATTTAATAATACATATTATTTCATATTATCTTATAAATATTTCCCTAAATTTCTATACAATTTTTATGACAATTGTAATGACTGCTGATTCCATTGAGTTGATGTGTATCACAGATGACAGACCACTTCCTTACTTGTTGCATATTTAAGTTTTTGCAGAAGTCATTGAGTTGAAGAAGATGTCAGAGAATGCAGTATTCCCCGGGGGGTGATAAGGGCTGCCACAGAAAGGGGTTCCAGTGTCCACTGCCATGTGAGGGCAATGCATACCTTGGGGATGGGGTTGTAATAGGATGCCAAAAACAAACTGCTCACTTATTTTCTCACAAAGCCTGGTTCTATGTACTTCAACTCATGCTTCATCTTTTTTTTTTTTTCTTCCTGAGGAAGATTAGCCCTGAGCTAACATCTGTGCCAGTCTTCCTCTATTTTACATGTGGGTTGCCGTCACAGCATGGCTGACAAGTGGTGTAGGTTGTTGCCTGGGATCCGAACCTGTGAACCCAGGCCACCAAAGCAGAGTGTGCTGAACTTAACCACTAGGCCATGGAGCCGGCCCCTGCTTCATCTTCTCAAAAAAGACTCGTGCAAAGAGAAAATTGTTGAGGCAAGTGTCGTTTTTAGTGTTGCATGAACCAAATGATGCCCTATCAGGGTCCAAAAGCCAGAGTCCACTGGTAGCACATGTAAAACTTCTGCTGGCTCCCAGAACTAGCAGGGCTGCAGCTGGCATTTATGCTCGGGGTTTGTGAAGTGGGTAGTATATGGACTTTCCGCTCCCCCAGTCCTTTATCCCATAGCTGGCCCTAACCAAGCTCCTGGGATCACCCTACTGCTGGTCAAGGGAGAGGTAATTGGCCTTAGGAACAGGAGTCACCATGGGGAGGAGGACTGAAAGTATAGAGTCTGAGTCCCCGCTCCAGAATGGTAGGTCTGCAATGGGGCCTAGGAATTAGCATTTTTGGTAAGTATGCCAATTACCCTGGTACGATGATCAACCAGACGTGAGATACACTGCCTTAGGACATAGCTCAGGACTTGTAGTCGAGACTGTTTTCTGGCTGGAACCTGCTCCTGATGCTATAGATGGGTCCCCCCAGTGCACTCAGTCTTGTTCTCAGGAAATGGGGCTTTTCCTTGGCTCCTCTGCCCCTCCCAAATCCTGGCTGGGGCCAATTATGGCTCACAAACTCCAGGACACTGGCTGCTTGAATGTGGTCACAGCCTTTGTGCTGCAGCCATCGTTATACCCCTTGGCCGTCAGGGAACTCACCAGGTGACTACTTGAAGTGACACTCACCAATCTGCATCCTCTCCCATCTTCTAAGCACCCCCTCCACCAATACTGTGTGGGCCCTCTCCTCTCACCTCCTGCTGGGTCTGCCCCATGTGCTACCTCCACTCCGCCCCCCAGGCATGTCTTATCACTGGGTCCCATGTCCTCTCAGCCAGTCCATTCTGCCTCGAGTAGAATTGCTCTCCCGTCAGAACTTAAAACAGAGCAGGAGCTATTCTGAACACCGTGTCTGGCAGCTGCTGAGTCTACTTCCAGCTCCCATTTTTCAGCCTTTCTGAAAACCAGCATGGGTGTCTCACCCTCGGTCATTTGGGTCCTTCATGGGTCCCCTCCCAAAGGACACTTTTCCAGGCCTCCTCTGTGATCTTGTCTGTGCTTTGCTCTATGACATGAGGCTAAATGTGCAGAGTTAGTGTTCTAGTCAGTCCATCAAACCAATGAATGTGATATATTTAATGGTGCCTTCTAATTATTCTGCCACATAGTATTTAATCATGAATAATAGTAAGCAGTAATCTCTAGTTACAATGGTTTATTGCTGATGACTCAGACATTGCATTTGTAAATTAGATCCGACCTCTGATTCATAAACGAGTAAAGTATGAATGTAGTTTAGTGTGTGTACCCGCAATGGGCTTGTTTCATGACTGGAAGGCGAAGGTGCAGTGTTTCACCTTTTTCTTTTTCTGGTAGCTTAAAGCTACCTGGGAAGGTAGCCAGAGAGCAGAGGGGTCCTAGGCTCCTGAAGTCCAAGAGAGGGAGGGGGGCCACTGGGAAGGGAAAAACAGAAACCGACATTTACTGACAGTCTGCGCTAGATTCTATGTTAATAAGCACTTACACATACATATCTCATTAGCTACCCAATTTACAGATGAGGAAACAGAAGCAGGGAGATAGAATGACCTGCTCAAGATGAGAGAGCTACGACTAGTGGAGCACAGATTTTAAGAGAAGGCTGCCTTGACTGCAAAGCCTGTGCTTCGACATACAAACAATACCAGAAAGGGAAGGCTAGGGGCTTCATCACAACTTGGCTTTATTTTTACCAATGACCAGCTCTGTTTTTATCATCTGTGCCCAAGCCACAGCTGTTTGTGTACTTCATGCTTCACACAGCCATGTGTGTGAGTTCACCCACAGGAATGGTGCTTTGGAAGCCTGGCATGGCTCCTTTCTTTCCTGAAACTGAAATGGCCAAATGTCCTTCTAGGGTCAGGCCTTGAATTCTAAAAGTCTAAATCAGACATCCCCGTCTAGGGCTCTATGAGTGGCTGCCATGCCATCAGCCCTGCCCAGGCAGGGGTGTTGGTACCCAGCTCTCCATGCCCTAGCTGCCACACACCCAGCACCACCCACTTTGGTCAAAGTTGTATTGATCTATTTTTATTCAGTTATGTATATTGTGTTAAAAGATATATCATGGGCAATTCCACTTCTGGGTAAATGCACCAAAGAATTGAAAACAGGGACTGAACAGATATTTTTATGTGAATATTTGTAGCAGCATTATTCACAACAGCCAAAAAAGTGGAAGCATCTCAAATATCCATTCACTGATGAGTGGATCAACAAAATGTGTATACACACAATGGAATATTATTCAGCCTCAAGAAGGACAGAAATCCTGACACATGCTATAGCATGGATGAACTTTGAAGACATGCTAAGAGAAATAAGCCAGTCACAAAAAAGATACTTATTGTATGGTTTCACTTACATGAGAAACTTAGAGTAATCAAATTCATAGAGACAGAAAGTAGAACAGTGGTTACCAGGGGCCAGCGGGGAGGGAGAAATGGAAAATTAGTTCTTAATGGAATTTAATAGAATTTCAGTTGGGGATGATGGACAAGTTCTGGAAATGGATGGCGGTATAGTTGCACAACAATGTGAATGTATTTAATGCCGCAGAACTGTACTTTTAAAAATGGCTAAAATGGCAAATTTTATGTTATATACAATTTAAAAAATTTTTTACAGATCTCACTGAAAATTCGAGTCCAAAGCTGTGAGTGTCCCAAATTTGAAAGCAGCCTTGTCTCCCACTGATAGCAGCCAAAGGAGTGCGTCCCTGGGCACCACAGAAAGCCCTGCTGTCTGGCTTGGCAAAGAGAGGACCCCCTAAAAGGCTGGCTCTCGCCAGTATGTCCTTGAAAGCTCCTGAAATCCCCTCACGTCCCAACCTTCCATTAGACTTGTGTCAGCCCCCAACCTGGATAATCACTGCCATGCGCTGCTTCTGCTGGAGGCTGCCGACCTTGCAGGAGAAAAGCTGCACCCAGCGGGCCGCACTTCTGACTCACGCTCTCTAACTCGACAGGGCCCTCTGGGTTGCTTGGAAATCCCATGTTTTGCAGCTCAGGTTGAATCAGTAGCTCATTTTTCACTATGACTCCTCCAAATTCTTGCTGCTTTCTCTAAGCTTTCAGTGTTTCAACATCGCCATCATACCCACAGCAAACTATCTCCCTTTCTACTTCACTAATTTCGTTATGTTATTCTCCATCTTGCCTCCACCTGCTCTTTTTGCTTTGCCTGGAGCTGATGCCCCAGGGCAACGAAGGCCTTCCATGACATTCTCCGTCCCCTATTTCAACTCAGCATCAATGATTTTACATATTGGGGTTCTGAATAAGGTTTGCCTGAAGGAAAGTTTCTGTTGTTTAAAATAAATTTTTTAAACAGCACTGTCTTGGAGGATCAAGTGTCTCTCTCCCGATAGAGCTGACGTCACCAATGCCCGGGTCGCTCCTCCAGGGCATCTGTGCTCAGCTGTCCTTTCAGCCTCCATCTTCTTACTACGACCCTGCTCCACGGTCCGAACCCTAAAACACTTTCCCTCGACCCTGCTGACCCATTCGGGTTGCCAGCCCAACTCTCTTCTCCTTACACCAAAGCTAATGAAAAAGTTATCAAAGTTTGTCCCCACTTTGTGACTGTGCTCTCAGCTCCTTCTAGTCTGGCTTCTGCCCCACCCTCAACGCTTAGTTTGAGACAACCCTCACCCCCAGCCGCCTCACCCAGCTACACTCCCTGCACCCTCACAGCCGACACTCTTCATCTAGGCCTTCAGTGCCCTGGGCATCCTCTGTCCCCTCTGGTCTGTCATTTTGTCTGTCGTTTGCTTCTTCTGTGACATGTAAACACTGTTCTCTAAGTTTCTGGTGGGAATGTGGCTTAAACTGTGTGAGTCCACATATAGAAAAAAAGTCTTGTCCATCATAATCACACTTAACACCTGCATCCCAGCTGGGTGCAGACCCTCTGAGGCCCAACCCAACCCTGAGCTCTACCTCTCATCACTCACGGCCACAGCTCTTTATCGTGTGTTCTGACCATGAGTCCTGGGTTTGGGGAACTTGAAATCTAGTTGAGGAAACAGAACGGGCACACATGAAATGATGCAAACTACTTATTAAGCAACATGTCAACAAATGCAAAAATGAATACACAACAACTGGGCCTGAAGGTGAAGTGGATACAACATAGAAGTGATCAGAGTCGAGTGAGGTTAACTCTTAGAAAGCAGTCCCCTTAGAGAAGGTGAAGTTTGAGTTGGATCTTGAAACAGGTTATGGACAGATATTGATGGAGACAATAGAGGACGATCTAGGTGGTAATAGTGTCCGTGAAGGTGTGAAGTCAAATGAATGAGGTAGGAAATTAACATTTGATGTGTGTAAGAGTTAGCAGATGTGGAGGTAGGAAACAAAAAGGCTGGAGAAATAAGTGAGTGATAGATATGTCTTTAAAAGCCTCAGCAAATCAAATCAAACTGCACCCAGTGGGTCATCTGGGTACCTGAGATTGCCCCTACGGATGAAGTTTGTTTCTAGAGATTTCCTCACCCTACAGTGAAGTGGTTTTGCGTTCAAAGCAAGGGAAGAGCTAGTGTTGCATATATGAGGGAGAAGTAAAGGAAGTGGGCTGTCTACCCCAAGGGAGAGCCCAGAGCTTGGTGTAGGGTGCTGGGAAGTTGCCAGCAGGGAGAGTGGGACTTGGGTTTCCCTGTGTCCACATAGTTTGCTCTAGCTGTGGGGGCCCCTCCACTGCCAAAGGGCAGACTTTTTTCCTTGTTGCAATTTGGGCTCTTTGCTCCTGCGTCTTTGCAAAAGATCTCAACGTGAGAAAAATGAGGAACTTTTCTAGGCACACAGTGGTTTTAACCTATACTGGAAGCGCCTTCAATATGACATGAAATGAAGCCACAGAGGCCCCTGGGGAGGCCCAGAGAAGCACTCAATGGCAGTGATCCAGGCACTGAAAGTATTCGTTCCGAGCAACAACAAAAGGTGCTGGGCTGCTACAGGCCGAGCTCTGAAATGCTGAGAAGAGGAACGCGAATGTGCTGAGGCACTGAGCAGAAGACGCTGACCCCATGACAAGGAAGTTAGTAAATGTTGAGAAGCAAAAAGAGATAGAACAGCTCAGCATTTGCGACAAGAAAGCGCTTTCCTGTTCCTGGGGCCTGCTGGTCTCATGCTCCTTCTCTCCAGTTCTAGAGAGGGGCACAAAAGTTGGGGTAGAAGAGGAAGGGGAATGCATAGTTCTTTTTGCTTCCTCACATGATGACAAGGACCTGAGAAATTTATATTTCCGATGTCCAAGGCTGTCTGGCAGCGTTCCGGAATGCGAAGCAGCTCAGCCTCCCTTCCCGCCCCTCCCCCACCACCCATGCAGGAACAGCCTGGACAGTATTCAAGCTCATGTAGGCACTAGTGAGCTGGCAGAATTGTCTTCTTCCTTCCACCCTTGGTCACCAAATGCCCTTTGCACTCTTCCTACAACCAGAATCTCTTCAAATAATTAACTTTAATAAATGGAGAAGCAGGGCCGGCCCCATGGCTTAGCGGTTAAGTGCGCGCGCTCTGCTGCTGGCGGCCCGGGTTCGGATCCCGGGCTCGCACCGAGGCACCGTTTCTCCGGCCATGCTGAGGCCGCGTCCCACATACAGCAACTGGAAGGATGTGAAGCTATGACATACAGCTATCTACTGGGGCTTTGGGGGGAAAAAAAGTAAATGGAGAAGCACAGTGGTTCTCCACTTTGGCTACACATCAGATCACTTGGGGGCACCTTAAAAAATTTAGTTCATCTAGGGTGGGGCCCAGATGTAGGTATGTTTTCAAAAGCATACCAGGTGATTGGTATGCAGCCAGAAGGAGAACAGCTGGAATTACTAATCTTGAGCCACTTAAGGAAGTTTAGTCAACATAGAGTTTGTTGATCTTTTGAAGTGTCTGAAAACACCAGATAAATAATTACCCTTTGGTAAACTAGCAAAACCTAGGAGATACCCTGCCTTGGATACTGTGGCCTCTGGGTTGCCTTCTTGGGATAATTCTTGAGGATCTTTGGGGGTGCCATTTAGCCTCTGGCCTCCTGAGCTTTCCACAGTATGGCAGAATGGGAGCTGCTCCTGTGACCACAAGCACACAGAAAATACCATGGTGGGTCTGTGTAGCTACCTATCCAGTCCAGTCCCATCTGCAGCACGACACTCGAGGACAGTTTTGTTGAAGAACACGACTGCTGTCCATGATGTAAGTCTTAGAGAGTTTTGTTGATAAAGGTTTTCCATGCGTTTTGTCACAGACTCTCAGAATCCCCAAGACATGACGGAGAGGAAGAATACCCTGTCCCAGCACAGCCCCTCTTCCTGGCCATCCCGTTTGTCTTCTGTGCCATCTCCATTCCACGTTTGGACAAGACTGAGAACCAATGACTCAGCCTCTGGGGGGAAGGATTTCCACATTGCTACCCACCACCATGCAAAAGAGCAGTTCCTATTTATTTCTTCCAAATCTCCTGCTTCCAACCGCCAAGGGCTACCTCTCACTGCTGGTGTTGTATGATTTGGTGACCTCATCTGCGTTCTCTGCATACCTTTGGCATATCGCATCTAAGCGCTCATCTTCCTCTGAAGGCCAGAGTGTGGTTTTTGCTTGCCATCATGTAAAGGACACTCTTTCCACTTGTCATTTTAATTACTCTCTTTTGGACACTTTCCAGTCCTGTTATGTCATCTGTAATTGCCAGAGAACAGAATGACACACATTATGGTGTCAGTTTACTATAATTTGATACAAAGATGGGATTGTGATATTTTGTTTCCGGTATACTTACCTGCATGTTATTAGGGTTTTTTGGTGGGTGTGGGGGACAGCGCAGTGGATCCATGACTTCAAGGAATGGTTTTCAGGTTCATTAAATTCTTTTCCTTGAGCTGTTATTACCTTCCTGTGGCACACACTGACGCTCAGCTGGCAAGTGTCTGCCCTCCTGCACAGCTCTGTACAGCCTTCTGCAGGTTTATTCCCACCACCGTCAGCTCACAACCTGGCCAAACTTGGTGTCACAAGAGACCTTGGAGATTCCACTGTGTACCTCTTTCCCAGACCATTTATAACCATGGAAATTAAGACTTGGACGTTCAGGGGCCAGCCTCGTGGCGTAGTGGTTAAGTGCACACGCTCCACTGTTGGTGGCCCAGGTTCAGATCCCAGGTGCACACCGATGCACTGCTTGTCAGGCCATGCTGTGGTGGCATCCCACATACAGTGGTGGAAGATGGGCACAGATGTTAGCCTAGGGCCAGTCTTCCTCAGCAAAAAAGAGGAGGATTGGCATGGATGTTAGCTCAGGGCTGATATTCCTCACAAAAAAAAAAAAAAAAAAGACTTGGATGTTCAGACTGCAGAACGAAAATGGGACAGGTTCTAGCACAGATTTTTAAAAATATTTTTTTCTTGTTTTCAAAAAGTACATTTGGGGCTGGCCTGGTGGCGTAGTGGTCAAGTTCACAAGCTCTGCTTTGGCAGCCCAGGGTTCATGAGTTCGGACACCAGGTGTGAACCTACACACCACTCATCAAGCCATGTTGTGGCGGCATCCCATATACAAAATAGAGGAAGATTGGCACAGATGTTAGCTCGGGGCCAATTTTCCTCACCAAAAAAAAAATAAAGTACATGTTCATTTAAGACATTTTGAAAACATAAACAAATTCAAAGAAAATTAAAATGCTCTTAATCCTACCACCCAGAGATAATCTCTGCTAATATTGCAGTTTATACTCTTCCAGTCCTTTATTCAGGGAGCACAACACACACTCACACACACATAAACTCTTTCCCTTTATCTTTTTAAAATATGATATTTGATACACACAAAAGAATATATGTAACATTATACACACACACACCAAGAAACAAAACATTACGAATACTTGGCAATAATTACTTCCTCCCACAGGGTAACTATTTTCTTGAAGTTGGGTTTATTATTCCCTTGCTTTATAAAAGTAATTTTATGAATTGTTTGGGTTTACTTGATTTTAAGCTTTATAAAAATGGTACCATGGGGCTGGCCCGGTGGCACAAGTGGTTAAATGCGCGCACTCCACTGCGGTGGCCCCGGGTTCGCCCGTTCAGATCCCGGGCGCGCACCGATGCACGGCTTGTCAAACCATGCTGTGGCGGCGTCCCATATAAAGTAGAGGAAGATGGGCACGGATGTTAGCTCAGAGCCAGTCTTCCTCAGCAAAAAGAGGAGGATTGGCAGATGTTAGCTCAGGGCTGATCTTCCCCACAAAAAGAAAAAAATGGTATCATACTACAATCATATGTCTCTTGCTTTTTTGACTCAAAAAATACCTCAGTTCGCTTTACCCACGTTGTGTTACATAGATGAAGTTCTTTCATTTTCGCTGCTGTTCAATATTTCCACTGTTGGAGATATAAGATTTATTTATTTATTCTTGCTGGACATGTGGATTGTTCTTAGTCCTTTGCCATTATAAGCAGTGCTTGTATATGCCTCTTGGCGCATGTGTTGAGACTGTCTTTGGGGTGAAATCGTTGTACATAAAGTATGGAAAATTTCAACTTCATGAGGCATTGCCAAAATGGTTGCACCAGTTTACACTCTCAGCATCAGTGCATGAGTTCCCAGCTGATCGACCTTCTGTCCAGCATTTGGAGTTGTCCGACTTTAAAATTTTTGCCTTTCTAGTAGGTGTATGACATTGTAGTATTTTTTGTGTGTGTGTGAGGAAGATCAGGCCTGAGCTAACAATCTTGCTAATCCTCCTCTTTTTGCTGAGGAAGACCGGCTCTGAGCTAACATCTATTGCCAAGCCTCCTCCTTTTTTCCCCCCAAAGCCCCAGTAGATAGTTGTATGTCATAGTTGCACAGCCTTCTAGTTTCTGTATGTGGGACACGGCCTCAGCATGGCCAGAGAAGCAGCGCATCAGTGCGCGCCCGGGATCCGAACCCAGGCCGCCAGTAGCGGAGCGTGCGCACTTAACTGCTAAGTCACCGGGCTGGCCCCGACATTGTAGTATTAATTTGCATTTTCCTGAATACTGATGAAATTGAGGATCTTTTCATATGTTTACTTGCCGTATGTGTTTGCTCTTCTATAAAATATCTGTTTATACGTATATTTACCCTTTTTCTATTGGGTTGTTTGCCTCTCACATATTTTTAAGCAAAATTTGAATCATGCTACACATGCCATTTGACACTTTTCCGTGGCATGAAACATTCTTTTACACTGTGATTTTAATTGCCTTGGCATCTTCTATCTCGTGGATGTCTCATAATTTAATTAATCAAAGACCTGTATCTTTTTTTTCAATTTTAGTTTTTAGAAGTAACTCTGGTAAGATATCCTAATGCATAAATTTAAATACACAACACTGAATGTTTTCATAAAATAAGCTGCAAGGATATGGATTTCTGGGTCAAAAGATATCAACATTTTAAAAGATTTTAATATATATTTCCAAATCACCTTACAGAAAGGTTGTAGAATTTACATTTCTTCAAAAAATTCTTTAAAACTGAATATTAAATTTTAAATATTTTGCTGATTTAACTTGTAAATACTAGCAATAAAGATAATCAATATTTTAAAATATGTTTATTGGCCATTGTATTTCTTCTTTTCCTGGTATTGATTCTTTTTTCCCAAGTTTATTGTTTGCATTAGACTGAAGGTGTATCTAAGCACTGTATTCAAAATTAATTGGTTTACCTTTTTCTCCCTCTTCATTGTGATTATGTCATTCATTTGTCCTAAAACTGGGTTCATTTGTTTCTATTTTCAGAGGCTGGCCTGGTGATGTAGTGGTTAAGTTCGCATGCTCCACTTCAGCAGCCCAGGGTTCGCAGGTTCAGATCCTGGGCATGGACATACGCACCACTCATCAAGCCATGCAGTGGCAGGCATCCCACATATAAAGTAGAGGAAGATGGGCATGAATGTTAGCCCAGGGCCAATCTTCCTCAGCAAAAAGAGGAGGCTTGGCAACAGATGTTAGCTCAGGTCTAATCTTCCTCACACACACACACACAAAATAATACTGTTTCTGTTTTCATTTAGCTACAGGTTTTTATTTTTTCCCTATGCTTATTGATTTAATTTTATTTTTTGAATGGATATAACATTAACATGCATTCAAAAGCCAACACCACACCAAAAGATATACTCAGAACTGCCCCTCTCTCCCCTATCCTTTCCACACTGTTCCCTCGCCCGCCTCCTTACAGGCAACCAATTCCATTGCTTTCTGGTTGATTTTTCCGGTGATTCTTTTTGCTAAAATAACCAAATCCATTATATTTTCTTATTTCTTGTCTTTATTACACAAAAGTTAACATTTGATATATTTGCTTTTGTACCCCTGCTTTTATGAGTTAATAATATACCCTGGAAATTACTACATAATCAGTTCATAAATATATTCTTCATTCCTTTTAATTGCTTCCTAGTAGTCGATTGTGTGTAAGTACCATAGTTTATTCTATGTCTGGGCATTTAGGTAGTTTCCAATATTCTGCAAATACAAATAATGGTACAATGAAGAAGCTTACATATATAAGAGTACATATTATTTTTGGAGCTATCTTTAGGATAAATTCCTAGAAGTAGGGGTGCTAGGTTGAAATGTAAACATACCAATTGTTTCATTAGATACTGCCAAATGCCCCTCCACAGGGTTGTACTCTTTTTCTTTCTGTCCAGTAATATTTGTCTCTCCATAACCTCACCAATAGAGTGAGGCTGCGTATGGCTGTCCAGTTGCCCCAACACTATTTATTAAAAAGTCCTTCTTTGCCTCAGCTATTTGACTGCTTATCATATGCTGGGTTTTCACATGTAGCTGGTTTGATTGCTATACCTTCTATTTGGTTACATTGGTTACATTGGTTCATGAGCCAGAACCACATTGTTTTCATTCAAGAGGCTCTGTGGTATGTTTAATATTTGGAGGGCTGGTCACCTTTCGGATCTCTTCCTTTTCAGTGTTTTACTGGCTATTCTTGAGTGTTTGTTTTTCCATATGGACTTTGGAATCAATTTGTCTAGCTACAGAAAACATAACTTGTTTATATTTTGGGGGGGATCATATTAAATTTATAAATTAACATAAGGAGAACTGTCATCTTAAGAAGGTTGAGATATTTTAACCAAGACCAAGAGATGTGTTGTTTAAGCATACTTTTGTGTCTTTCAGGTTTGTTTTATAGTTTTCTTTTTTCAAAGAACTAGATTTATTGAGTGATAATTCACATACCTTTCAACTGACCTATTTAAAGTGTACAATTCAGTGGTTTTTAGCGTATTCACAGAGTTGTGTAACCATCACCACAAATCAACTTGAGAACATTTTCATTGACTCAAAAGTAACCCCATACCCATTAGCAGTCCTTTGCCAATCCCTCCAATCCCTCCAACCCCTCCAGCCCCTGGCAACTACTAATCTACTTTCTATCTCCATAGATTTGCCTATTCTGGACATTTCATACATATAAAATCAAATAATACGTGGTATTCTGCGACTGGCTTCTTTTACCTAGCATAATTTTTCAAGGTTCATCCATGTTATAGCATGTATTCCATTCTTTTTTTATTGCTGAATAATATTTCATTGTACGGATGAATTTATCACCTTCTGTTTATCCACTCGTCAGTTGATGGAGTTTTGGGTTGTTTCCACCTTTTGGCTATTATGAATAAGACTCTATGAACAGTTCTGTGTAGGTTTTTGTGTGGGTGTATATTTTCAAGTCTCTTGGGTATATACACCTAGAAGTAGAATTGCTGGGTCATATGATAACTTCATGTTTAACATTTTGAGGAACTGCTAAGCTGTTTTCCGGAGCAGTTGCACCATTTTACTTTCCTACCATCGCTGTGTCAGGTTCCAATTTCTCCACATCCTCACCAACATTTGTTATTGTCTGTGATTTTGATTATAGCCATCCTAGTGGGGGTAAAGTGGAATCTCATTGTTTTTGATTTGCATTTCCTTAATAGCTAATCATGTTGGGCATCTTTATATGTGCTTATTGACCATCTATATATACTCTTTGCAGAAATGTCTGATCAAATCTTTTCCCCATTTTTTTTTTAAGATTTTATTTATTTATTTTATTTCCCCCCAAAGCCCCAGTACACAGTTGTATGTCATAGTTGCACATCCTTCTAGTTGCTGTATGTGGGACCCGGCTTCAGCATGGCCGGAGAAGCGGTGCGTCGGTGCGCGCCCAGGATCCGAACCCGGGCCGCCAGCAGTGGAGTGCGCGCACTTAACCGCTAAGCCACGGGGCCGGCCCTCCCCATTTTTCAATCAGATAATTTGTTTTATAATTGTTGTGTTGTTTATATATTCTGGATCTAAACCCCTGATCATATATATTATTTGGAAATATTTACTCCCATTCTTTAGGCTGTATTTTCGCTTTTGTTATGGTGTCCTTTGATGTACAAAGGTTTTTAATTTTGATAAAGTCCAATTTATCTATTTCTTCTTTTGTTATTTGTGCTTTTGGTGTTGTATCTAAGAAGCCTTTGCCAAACCCAACGTAATGAAGATTTACACCTATGTTTTCTTCCAGGAATTTTTATAGTTTTAGCTCTTATATTTAGGTTGTTGAAGTCCTAATAACCTCCAGTACCTCAGAATGTGATTGTATTTGGAGATAGGGTCTTTAAAGACATAGTTAAGTTAAAATGAGGTCATTAGAGTCGGCCTTACTCCAATATGACTGGTGTCCTTATAAGAAGAGATTAGGTCACAGACCCTCACAGTACAGAGAAACGACCACCTGAAGACTCAGGGAGAAGATAGCTATCTACAAGCCCTGGGGAGAGGCCTCAGAAGAAACCAACACTGCCAACACCTTGATCTTGGACTTCTAGCCTCCAAAACCGTGAGAAAATAAATTTCTGTTCTTTAAGCCAACCAGTCTGTGGTACTTCATTATGGTAGTTCTAGCAGACTAGTACATAAATCCTACTTGATCATGGAATACAATTTTTTAAAATCATATGGGCCTTGTGCTTTTTTGAGAGAAGTAAGTTTCTCTATTTCTTTTCCTCTTGTATATGAGTGGCAATCTACAACCATGGGCCAAATCTAGCCTGCTGCCAATTTTTGTAAATCTAGTTTATTTGGGACCTAACCACACCCACTTATTTGCATATCATCTATGGCTGCTTTTGTGCTGCAATGACAGAGTTGAACAGCTAGGTCTGCAAACCCAAAATATTTGCTATCTGATGTTTTTGAAAAAATTTGCTGACTCCTGCTCTAGTAAATGCTTAGGATGGGCTTATGTGTGCAGTATTTCTTGAGTTCTTGCATTTTTAAAAAAGTTTTTTCTACAGCCTTTGATGCTTGAAAAACGGCATGGATGGATGGATATAAAATACTTAGCTTGCATCTTCTTTCCTTGAGTTTTTAGAAAATGTCAAAACACTGCATCACTATTGCCTTGCTTTGTATGTTGCTCCTGAGAAATCTGACGCCAAATATTTTGGTTACCGGACTCCATAACAAACTACCTACCCTGAAAAGGAATGGCTTAAAGTAAGAACCATTTTAATAATAACAATCTCTGGGGTCAGGAATTTGGGTAGGGTGTGGCTGGGCGATTCTTCTGTTCCACGTGGCTTCAGCTGGGGCCACTCAGTGGTATTCAGCTGATGGCTGGACTGATATAGAGCATTCATGATGACTTCACTCACATCAGCTAGGATCAGCTAGGCCTCTCTTCCTCTCCATGTAGTCTCAGAACCTCTCCACAGGGAGTTAGATATTATATACGGTGGCTCAGGGCTTCAAGAGCGAGCAAGAGCAAGTGTTCCTAAAGACGCAGGTGGACTCTTCAAGACTTCTTATGACCTAGGCTTGGAAGTCCCATAACATCACAAATTCTATTGGTCAAGCAATTCATTTAGGCCAGTCTGGATCAAAAGAAGTGATAAAGAATTTGCAGCCATCTTTAATGTACTACAACCTAATTTTCTTACCCTTTTAAACGATTTGAACTTTTTGCATTGAGGTCTTGAAGGTTATTATTATTATTTTTGTGTAATAGTTTTAAGATGTTAGCTTTCAGAATTGATCATTCTGTGGTCATTTCCTCAAGTACATGTGGGCCTTTTCATTATGTAGGTTTACATTTTCTTATTTCCAGAAAGTTTCTTGGATTATAGTTTCATTATACGTGGAACTTCAGCTACACATATGTTGGACATTCTTTGCTTGTATTCAATCAAATGACATTCCAAACAGAGAGAGAAACAGCATAAAGGTACGGAGCCAAGAGAAAGTAGGAACATTCTAGGGGTTTGGATGGGGTGTGTGTAGGAAGCGACAAGAGATGAAGTGAAAAGATAGGCAAGGTCTAGATAAATGGAAAGTCTTGTTTGCCATGCTGAGCAGTGACATCCTGGGCAGCAAAGCTTTGAAAGTTTTTCTGACGTGCAGGATGGAATACGGATTGGAAGGAACAAGACTACAAGAGGGAGACAAGATAAAAGGCTATTGCTTTGGTCTATGTGAGAGGGGCTAAGAGCGACAGATTCTAGAGTTATTTATGAGGAGAATCAACAGGATTGTTGAGTGTAGTGGGGATGGGGAGGAAAGAATCAAGGATGACCCCTGGGATTCTGGCAACCAAATGGACAGTAATGCTAAAGAGTTTCAGACACGTAGAGCTTGAGGTGTCTCTAGGACATCCAGGTGAGACATCTGGTAGGCTTTTGAGTATATGGAACTCAGATGGGTGGTCTGAGCTAGATAGCACATTTGGGATTGCTGATAAATGTGGCAGACGAAGACAGGGAGTGGATGAAACGGTTCAGGGAGAATGTGTGGGGTGAAATGAAAGTTGAGAACAGAACCCTGGAGACTGAGGAGTGGTCAGAGGGGTTAGGAGATGCATCATGTCGTGAAGGCCAATGGAGCTTCAGAAAGAGTAGAGTGCTCTGTGTTGTCACATGCGACCAAGAGCTCTAGTAACATGAGGACTCACAAATGGCCTGTGGCACTTAGGGTTAAGCAAGCCATTAATGACTGAGAGCAGTGCAGTGATGTGGTGGGGACAGATGCTACACAGTCATGAGTTGAGGAGTGAGAAGCTGCTCAAGAGGTAGAAGTGAGTAGGCTACTTTCAAGGCATTCGTAAAGGAAAATACAGACAGGGCATAGTAACTAGTGCAGAATCTAGAGTGACAGAGGGGTTTCTTCCTTTTTCTTTAGGACAGGAAAAGCTTGAACATGAATAGATGGTGAAGGCAAAGGACAATGGGTAAGAGGGGTTGGTAATTTTGGGAGTGAGAGGGGGAGAATGATTGAAATACGTTTGAAAGAAGTTTTCTGAAGATGCGAAAGGTGATGAAATCCAGAACCAAGATGGAGAGATGCTAATAGAAGTGTGCTTAGTTAGTTCCCAGAATGGTTTATGAGAATCTAGCTCACATATTGAAATTACCTTGGTTTCAATCAATAGGGCAAATATAGCAAGCAATATTTACATATTTATTTTACACTATTTTCACATCTTTTCTCCAAAGGACAAGATCAATGTTTTACCCTCTCAGTGCCTCCCACACAGTTGGTGCTCAATGAGTGGTAAAGGAATAAACAAGATGTCTCACCTATATTCTGAGTATCTTAACATATTCAGACATAGTCAAGACCCTGTATACCAGTGAAAAAGTCTTTTAAGGATGCAAAATAGTCACAAAATTCATGTGTGAAAGGTTATCTTTTTTTGAGGAACCTATTTAGTCTCACTTAAAGTTGGTTACCAGCATTTCCTTCACCATAGGAGTTATTTTTTAAAAATAGGAAGATGAGAGGAGAAGGAAGAGGATGTTCTAAAGGCAGGCAGGCAGGCAGCAGCAGGAGGTGGCACGGTCTGCCTTACCATAAGGTGCCAAAAAGCACTAAAAAATCAGGCACAAAGCATACTGGTTTGGGGTCACTTAGCTTAGGAACTTACATCCTTCATTCACAACCAATAGTTCTTAAAGGACACTGCTGGTTTGAGCCTTAAATAATGTTGAGAAAAATGATTCTTTGAGCCATTAAAAAAAAAAGTAGCTCTTCCTAATTTGGCATCATCTTCTATGTTTCACACAGTTTGGAAAGGATTCTATCCAGCCATTTGTGATAACACGGATGGACATTGAGGGTATTATGCTAAGTGAAATAAGTCAGAGGGACAAGGTCAAATACCATATGATCTCACTCATAAGTAGAAGATAAAAACAACAACAAACACACAGAGGCAGAGATTGGATTGGTGGTTACCAGAGGGGAGGAGGGGAGGGAGGAGGGTTAATGGGGTGATTAGGCACGTGTGTGGGGTGATGGATTGTAATTAGTATTTGGGTGGTGAACATGATGTAATCTATGCAAAAATAGAAATATAAGGATGTACACCTGAAATTTATACAATGTTATAAACAAATGTTACCGCAATAAAAAAATTAATTAAAAACTTAAAAAAATGGATAATATTAAAACAAAAAAAACTGATGCTGAGATGGTAAACCTTGGTCACCCTCTGTCCTTTGTCCAAGCTATTTTGATGCCTTCCCTTTTTTCTCCTAGGACTTTCTTTTTTTTCCTTGAGGCTGAATCCAAATGCCACCTCTTCCAAGAACCCCTCCGCATCGTCCAAGCGGAAGTAATCGCTTCCTCCTCTGCGCTCCCACAGCATCTTCCTGTGGCTTGGCTTTGCACGGGTCACCAGACCTGGTTGTTTACATGGCTGCCTTTCCACTAAGTTATGCGCTCCTCGAGACCAAGGACCGTGACCGTGACTGTGCAGCCACACAGCACCTGGTACACCGCGAGGCGCTCAGTCGGTGCTCAGTAAACACTTGCTGAGTTGAATTAATTTGGAAAAAACACTCAGGGCAGGATCTCGTGCTCGAGGCGAAGATGAATGATTCATATGGTTGGTTCTTTGCATTCTTTACCTTGTACTCACGTCGGGCCGAGCACCCAGCTGGCCGAGCAAATACCTGTGGATCTGAAACGCACCTCCGCCGCCCGCCGCCAGCGTGCAGGAAAACCCCCAGGAGGCACGTTTCCCGCGCCGACCCGGAACCCGCGGGCGAGACGGGGGGGCGGGTCCCGCCCGGCCGCAGGGGCGGGGCTCGAAGGGAACTCGGCCCGCTTGCCCGCCCCCTCCTCGGCGCGGCGGAAGCCCCGCCCCCAGCCGCGCGCTCGTGCTGGCGGCGCGCGCCCGCCCCCCGCCCCCCACCCTGCGCCCTCGCGCCCTCGCGCCCTCGCGCCCTCGCGCCGGGGGCGGGCTCGCTGCGCGTGCCGGGCGCCTGGGAACGTTCGCCGCGGGGGCGGCTCCGGGGCCTGAGCGGGCGCTGCCGTCGCCTCAGCTGTGGGGTCCGGGCCGGAATAGGCGGAGGAGGCTGCGGCCGCTGGAGACCTTCTGGACGCCCCCAGCTCCGGCCGGGAAGTGAGTAAGGTGGGGGGTCCGCGGTAGCGGCCGCGGGCTGCGGGAGAGGAGCGCGGTGCTGGAGCCTCGCGCCCGCGAGGAGCGGGAAGGAGCCAGCGCAGCGGCCGGACCTCGGGAGCCTGCGGGGGTGCGGGGCCGAGAGCGGCGGGAACGGCGCGCGGGGAGCCGGGGCCACTGCACCGCGCGCGCTGCGAGGGGAGACGGCGCCGCGCGCCCGGCCCTGGAGGGGCGAGCGGAGGGGATGGAGCGGAGTCCCGGGCCGGCGCCGCCGGGCTCCGAGCCCCGGGCCGGGGAGGGGTCTCTGGGGTCCCGGGCGAGCTGTGGCTGCGGCGCGCGGAGCCGAGGTGCGGGCACCGGGCTGATGCTGCTGGAGCCGGGCTCGCTGGGAGGAGGCTCTGCGTTAGGTGCTGAAGGAGGCAGGTCCTGGCAGAGGGCAGGTGAGGCAGGCAGGCCCTGGCAGAGGAAGGGAATTTATTTCAGATCACCCCAAAACACTCTTTCCCGAGGCGCCTAACAGTGAACCTGTGCACCGAGGTCACCCTTGGAAGGAAAGTGGCCTGAGAGGACAGAGGATGCAGCTGACGAATGCTTGCTGTTAAATTCCTGTGCCAGGCCTTCTTGCGATTAGGAAGACCTTCCAGCATTCTTAGTAAATTTATTGATTAGCTACGGTGGGTGGAGAATCGTGGTCAGCACTGGGGCCATAAAATAGTGTAGAACACGCCATAATTTGCTCTTTAGGTGCTGACGTTTTGGTTGTGAAGGTATGCGTATAAAATACAAAGCAGCATTGAATTTTGTCTCGTACCTTATTCACTTTAGGTCTCGTTCATCTTTTCCCGGTGCTGGGAAATTGGGGCCATAAATTGCTTGGTTTGGGGATAAAGCAAGAGAGTCAAAGAAGCTTGCGGGAGAAATTTGGGACAGTTTTGAAGGCTGTTCTGTGTAACATTTAAAGGGGGAGAAGGGAAAAAGAAATTTAGAAAGAGAAAAATTCCCTTCTCAGCTAGAATTAAGCTCCATGGCTATTCACAGCTAAATCCTCAGTGACAAGTACAGTGCCTGGCCCACAGCAGTCAGGCAATAAATATTTATTGCATGAATGAATGAATTAAGCAAGGTTTTGCTGTATTTTACAGAGCAAGGTTTACTCTGTATTTACAGAGTATTAATAACTCTGGTGTTAGAGATGGCTGATGGACTTCCCCTGTGCCTGAAGTTCTCTCTTTTTTATTTTTGGTGGTGTAAGGTAACCCACGTTCTTAGGTGCTGGCATTTAAAGCAATGGCTAAGGTAAGGGAGTCATGATTCCTTGTGGCCGCGCTGCTGCTTTCACATATTTATTGCCTGTGGGCTGTCAGGAGCTTACTCCTTGGGCCCTTCATCGCCAGTCATCCCATTCTGGCCCTTCTCTTTTCTGCCACTGAGGAAGAAGGGTAGTTTTGTCTAGAGAACTTTTTTTTTTCATTTTTATTGTGGTTCTTGGATCTTAGGTCTGTAGTAAGAGAATGTGTGTCTGCTCTTCTGTGAGGGCTGGAATCTACCACTTCTCTGCCTTGGTTGGATTTTGGGACTCGACAGCTCCAGGCTGCTGTTTCAGTGCCCTGGCTTGCACTGCCTGTTGGGTTACTTTGTCTGCCAAATTAAAACTTGACCTTTTATGAGTTCTGTGAGGATTTTTATCATACATCAGTGGAATTACCTTTGAAGGGGGTTATGTAGTCAGAGTAGTGCTGGCAAGGTTTTTGAGTGTCCCCTATGTGTGAGAGACAAAATTTCTACTGAGCTGGAAAATTAGAACCAATAGAATGCCAAGTTACCATTTATTTTATGTCTAATAGAAATCTCTCAAGGCCTTTGTTTCCTCATGTAAAAAATAAAGGTAATATTAATCCAAATTTGGCATTGTGTAGTAAGCCTTGGAGAACTAAGTTAATTTCTCATTAGTTTTAGGACTGTGTACTTCAGAGTGCAACCAGCAGGTGTCTACCAGTTCTTGTTTTGGGGTGCCTAGATCCTGTAATTTTGGGTGCCTTGTTCAAGATTCTCCCAAGGATATTGTTTTTTATTTATTTGTGTGTTGAATTTATCAACTTTATTGATGTATAGTTTACATATCATAAAATGTACAGATGTCCCGTGTACAGTTGGATGAGTTTTGAAAAATGTATGTACTGTGTAACCATTATCTCAATCAGGATGTAGAAATTTACATCACCCCAGAAAGTTCCCTCATGCTGGTTTTCAGTCCCCCCTCCCTCATTTTGTTTATTTCTAGTTAGACAAGCATCAGGGCTGTGGCGTCTAGTTGTGCAGGATGTGTACTGCCCAGCTGTAAGGGTGCCATTCACAGCAGAGTCCCTGCGAATGGCAGCTCCTGGGATTGTGTGGTGCATAGTCTGTGTGGCTGTGTACTGCAGCTCGGCACATGGCTCGTGAGTGCACACTTTCTTATAAAATACTCCAACAGTACAGACAGTATAAAAGCCCCCTCGGCCTACTCCCTTCTCCCCCCTGAAACTGTGGTTATCACTTTGTTGTGATATTCCCAGCCCTTTCTCTATGCGTTTTCATCTATATATAGGTAATACAGAAAACAGGGTTTCCTCCCACCCCCCACATTAATGACATGACACCATACACATTGTTCTACAACTTTTTTTGTAACAGAATGTCTGAGATCTTTCCATGGTGGAACATAGGGATCTATCTACCTGGTTCTTCTTGACTCCCACACAATCTCTTATGCAGTATGTACTGTACTGTAGTTTATTTAATCCTCTCCTCATTAATGGCCATTTAAGCTGTTTGCCATTCCAGACATTGCTGCAGTGAATGAAAAGTAGATTTGCTGGGTCAAAGGGGTGCACATTTTAAATTTTAATTGATGGAGATTTAACCATGTTGCTACTTGTGGATCTGGCTCATTTATTTTTAACTGCTCAGTAGTGTTCAGTTGTAGAATTAAATCACCGTTTATGTATCCTTCATTCACTGAGGGACAGTTAGGTTACTTTGGATACTAATTCTTTGATAGATATATGTGTTGCAAATGCATCCTGACATCTGAGGCTTGCCTTTTCTCTTTGTTAACAAGGTCTTTGGTTGTATACAAGTTTTAAATTTTAATGTTATATTTAAGAAAAAATTTCCCCTAAGTTAAAAAAAAAAATTTGTGTGTGTCTGGTTTAAGTAAATTTTCTCTGCCCCTGGATATAAATTGTATATTTCTATATTTTCTTCTAAAATTCAAAAAAAATTTTTTTTTGCTTTCCATGTGGAATTTCTGTATGGTATAATGAAGAGATATAATGTTTTTTTCCAATTCGGATAACCAGTTTTTCAGCACTTTTTCTCATAATTTTTTTGTTGTAAAATATACATAACGTAAAATTTACCATTTTAACCATTTAAGTGTACAGTTCTGTGGCATTAAGTACATTCACATTGTTGTGCAACCATCACCATCCTCCACGTGCAGAACTTTTTCATCTTCCCCAACTGAAACTCTGTATCAGTTAAGCACTAACTCCTCATTCTCTCTTTCCTCCAGCCCCTGGAAACGATTCTACTTTATGTCTCTATGAATTTGACTGCTCTGGCTACCTCACGTCAGTGAAATCATACCATATTTGTCCTTTTGTGTCTGGCTTATTTCACTTAGCCTAATGTCTTCAGAGTTCTTCTGTATTGTAGCACGTGTCAGGGTTTCCTTCCTTTTTAAGGCTAAATACTATTCCATTGAATGTATGTACCACATTGGTTTATTCGTTCATCCATCAGTGGATACTTGGGTTGTTTCCACCTTTTGACTATGGTGAATAACGCTGCTGTGACGTGGGTGTGCAAATATCTGTTCAAGTCTCTGCTTTCAGTTCTTTTGTGTGTATACCCAGAAGAGGAATCGTCCATGATATTTAAAAAAATTATGTACATAATTGAATGTGACCAGGGTGGGTGGATAGTACAAAGAGTTCCTATATACCCCCTTAGCCCCATGAGCAGTTTCCCCTGTCTTGCGTTAGTGTGGTACATTTGTTACAACTGATGAATCAATTGATACCTGATTATTAACTTAAGTTCATAGTTTATATTAGGCTTTACTTTTTGTGTCCAGCAGTTTTGTGGGTTTTGACAAATGCCGCATGTCATGCACTGTCAATGTCATTGCATGAACATTGCATGTAATGTCATTACAGTATCATACAGAATAATTTCATTGCTCTGAAAAATCCCATGTTTCTTCCCTCCTTCTGAGCTCCTGGTAACCACTGATCATTTTACTTTGTCCTCAGTGTTGCCTTTTCCCGAATGTCGTATAGTTGGGATGATACAGCATTGTAGCTTTCCAGACTGGCCTCTTTCACTTAGCATTCTGCATTTGAGGTTCCTCTCTATCTTTTCTTGCCGTGGTAGCTCATTTCTTTTTATCGCTGAATAATATTCCATTGTATGGAGGTACCACAGTTGGTTTATCCGTTCACCTTTTGAAGGACATCTTGTTTACTACAGTTTTTGGCAATTATGAATAAAGCTTCTATAAATATTCATGTGCAGGTTTTTGTGTGGACATAAGTTTTCAACTCTCTAGGGTAAATACCTAGGAGCGTGATTGCTGGATCATATGGTAAGAGTATGTTTAGCTTTGTACAATATGGCCTGTCTTCCAAAGTAGCTGTACCATTTTGTGTTCCCAGTAATTTAAAAAATTTATATCCTAGCACCCTAAATATACTTAAAAAAGAGGTCTTTGTTCTGTAAAATTAAACTTCATCTGGAATGAATTTATATTCTAGTTGTTGCTTTTGTTGGCTGTCTTTTTTTTTTTTTGTGAGGAAGATCGGCCCTGAGCTAACATCTGCCAATCCTCCTCTTTTTGCTGAGGAAGACTGGCCCTGGGCTAACATCCATGCCCATCTTCCTCCACTTTATATGGGATGCCGCCAAAGCATGGTTTGCCAAGCGGTGCATTGGTGCGCGCCAGGATCCGAACCGGCGAACCCCGGGCCGCTGCAGCGGAGCGCACGCACCTAACTGCTTGCGCCACTGGGCTGGCCCTTTGGTTGTCTGTCTTAGTGTTATATTTCCTTATGTGTTTTGAAATTTTAATTTACAGACTCATTTGAGTGTGAGTGCTTTTGATTTTCTTTTTCTTATTTCTGTGCTCACCCTTCTCTCTGCGGTGATATTTCAGGTGCTTCCATTGACTTATTGGACCCTAGTCAAGAAATCAGATATGATAATGATGGGTCGGGGTCCTGCTCTTTGAGGTAATTGGGACTGTTTTAGATCCACTCACAGAGTATGTGAATGTCTTGGTTCAGTTCCTGGTCATGAGGCTGTGTTTTTATCTTCCCACCTTTCAAAGCCCAGAGCATTATATAAACCGTAGTTGAACAGCAGTAATGATAATGGGCATTTTTATCTTTTTCCTGAATGGGAATGCTTCCAGTGTTTCACTATTAGATATGATACTTACTGAAGGTTTCTGGTAGATGTCTTTTGTCAATTTAAGGAAGTTTTCTTCTGTTCTTGGTTTGTATTTTTATTGGGTGTTGAATTTTATGGAGGGCTTTTTTTTGGGCTTTTGTTGAAATTAACAGTTTTTAGTATGTTAAGAGTAGGACAGACATTTCTGAGTTGTAGATAACTGAGAAACAGATACATTGTATATGATTTACTTGTCAATGCATTTTTAACAAAAAAAAATGAACCTTTAAAGAAAATACATTTTGATCTTGAATTTTTGTGTGTTCACAACAAAACAGGACTGAAATGCTATAATAATCAGGTTTGGACTAAATATTTTTGTAACTAAGCTTCACTGTAATGAAATAGTGCTCAGTAAAAAAAAAAAAACAAAAAACCAACACACCTTTTTTTGGTAACTTCTGGGACTCTACAAGGATTTCTTCAGCTCCTCACCATTCCAGCTTCTTCTGGCTTCTTTTTCTAAACTCTTTACTCCCTCCTTTTAACTTCTATCTCTATCTGCTGTGACTCCTCTTGCTGGAGAGAGGCTTTCTTCTGCAAGTAATAATGACTATTATTTATTGTGAGGCTACTGTGTGTCAAGGCATTTTCATAGATAATAGCTACTCTTTAATTTTACAACTTTTGAAGCTAGGTGTGGTATCTCCAGTGTATGGGCGAGGAAATTGAGGTCAGAGAAGTTAGAAGTTGTTTAGGGTCACACAGCTTATCAGTGACAGGGGTAGTATTTGAGCCCAGGTCAGAATTCAAAGCCCATGCTCTTTCTACCTGCTCTCTCTGAACAAGACTGTTTTATGTTCCAAGTTCAACTTGAGTTTTGTCTTTTGGCTTACACTCGTGATTCCTGAGCATGGTGGTATAACCACTTTGTGTCTCCAATATGATTTCCTTGAGAGACTTTTTCTTTAGTGAGGTACTACATTGCTTTTTAGCAGTCTGATGTTTTACATCTTCTTGAGAGAGATTTCTTATAAAGACTAAACTTTTCTTAACTACACAAACCAAAATAGAATAAATAGTGTCATGATTAAGCCAGTGCGCTCTGGAGTAAACTGTTTTGGTTGGACCTTGAGTTTATTTTCCTTTAACTTTTTAAGCATTATGAAACATTGGCCCTCACAGAGGTATAGAGAATAAAAATAGTGAAAATCTGCGTACACACTACTTAAGAAACTAGACTCCTCTTAAGATTGAACTTCCACATAACTCCTTGCCAGTTGTATTTTCCTCCACTTCCGAGGGAACCACTAGTCTGAATTTGATGTTTTTCATTCTTGTGCGTATTTTCATACTTTTATTACGTGTGTAAATAGCCCTAAAATGTATAATACTGTTTTGCATTAAAAAATTATATTGACAGTATTAAATATATCTTTTTGTAACTTGTTTTTTTCTCTCAATACTGTGAGACTCATCCATATGGATATATGTAGCTCTAATCCATTCATTTTCTTGGCTGAATAGGATTCTTTTGTGTGACTGTATCACAATTTACTTTTGTGTTTTCCTGTGGATTGGCAATTAGTTTGTTCTGATTTTTTTTTTTTTTTACTATTTTAAATAATGCTGCTATGAATATTCTTGTCATGTCTGCTTGTGCACACGTGTCTTTTAGAGTGTGTACCTAGTAAACACGTGCCATGCACATCTTTAGCGTTAGTGGATATTGCTAAATTCCTCTCTGGAGTGGTTCCATCAGTTAACATTCACACCAGTGATGTGTGGCTTCTGTTGCTTCCCTGCCTTGCCAACCATTGGTATTGTTAGGTTTTATAATTTTTGCAAATCTGCTGGATGTACAATGTAATCTTATTTTGGTTTTTAATATCCGTTTTTCTTTTTTTTTTTTACGAGGAAGATCAGCCCTGAGCTAACATCCATGCCAATCCTCCTCTTTTTGCTGAGGAAGACTGGCCCAGGGCTAACATCTGAGCCTATCTTCCTCCACTTTATATGGGACGTGGCCACAGCATGGCCTGACAAACAGTGCGTCGGTGCGTGCCCAGCATCCGAACTGGGGCCACCAGCAGCGGAGCGCGCCCACATAACTGCTACGGCACAGGGCCGGCCCCTGGTATATACGTTTTTCTGATTACTAGTGAGTTTGAACATTGCTCCGTGTTTTTATTCTCTCTTTAGGTTTTCTCTTCTGTGATTTGCTTGTTTTCATCATTTATCTGTTTTTCTGTTGTTTGTCTTTTTCATATTGATTTATAATTTTTACTACATTTTGGATGTTAATATTTCACTTAGATGGCTTCAAATATCTTCTTCTAGTTTGTGGCTTTTAAAACTTTTTAAAAAATAGGATCTTTTGATGCACCGAAATTTTAAATTTGTGATTTTAATTTATTGTTTATGAAATCTTCTCTACAGACCACAGAAAAAGTATCTCATTGTCTTCACATATAGAAAGGTGGTATAATGGACCAAGAGTTAGGGGTTCTGGGTTTCTGTTTCCATTTCTTTATTGTGAAGTACAGCTATAAACTGGGACAAGACATTTTATTTACGTGAATGTGCAAAATATGGGGTCTGGGTTAGGTTATTTCTAAGCCCTTGAGACCTGATTCTCTGTTGCTTTGCTTGTGGTTTTTGTAGCTCATTGTCATTACTGCCAGTGTGTTAACTGAAATTAAAGATGTGACAACTCAGAAAAGAAACTATTGTTAACATCTAGGATATTGATGTGAAGGCTGAACACTGCTACCATGGTCAAAAAGAAATACAAATAATTTGATTCAGGTTGAAACACATTTAATTGGTCTTATTTTCTTTTCATTAATTCCAAAGTCATTTGAAGAAGTAATTCTTATATATCTTTCTTAAAAAAAAAAATCTCGGGGCTGGCCCGGTGGCGCAAGCGGTTAAGTGCGCGCGCTCCGCTGCGGCGGCCCGGGGTTCGCTGGTTCGGATCCCGGGCGCGCACCGAAGTACTGCTTGGTAAGCCATGCTGTGGCGGCGTCCCATATAAAGTGGAGGAAGATAGGCACCGATGTTAGCCCAGGGCCGTCTTCCTCAGCAAAAAAAGAGGAGGATTGGCGGATGTTAGCTCAGGGCTGATCTCCTCACAAAAAAAAAAAAAAAAAAATCTCTCTAGAGATAAACTTAACTATAGAAATAACAAGGGTACTTTTTCTGAAATATGACTATGAAAACTAGAGCTTTGCATGTCATTTCAAGAGTGTACCTTTTTCTTTATTGTTCATATGCTTTTAATATTTCCTTATTTGGTAAGTAGTTTAGTGTCTTTGCTTAGAACTAAAATTTCCTCTTATGAACTGAGCAGCCCATGGCCGGTTTTAGGGAAAACTATGAGGTTTGTCTTTAGCAGACGAAAGGCACCTGTTTCTCCTTTTTGTGGCTTATTTCACCCTGTTTTCTTACATTTTATTCTGATTCCTTAGGCACATTGCATTTCTGCCTCTTTACCTCCTTTCACTTTTGTTAAAACCTTTTCTCTATTCCAAATTTAAAATGTTGCAAATGATTGATAACAAAGTATTTACTCTTCTTTCAGTCTATATTTTTATACTTTTAAATCAGAAGAACTGTAAATTAAGAAAAAGGAGTCTTACCTATAGAATTATATTCTAGGCATTATCCAAGAGGGTGGTTACATACTAACATCAATAATAATAATAATAATAATGATAGCTAACATTTATTAGGCTCTTATTTTGTGCCGGGCATTGTGCTAAATGCTTTACATAATTTATTTAATAGTTACCACAGCCCTATGAGGTTCTGTTTGCTATTCAGAGCCCTGTGTAGTAGTGGCTGCAGTTATTGAATGCTTTTTATTGGAACTTATTGGAACTTTTTTAGATTTGTAAAAAAGAAAATCTGTAGAGTTTTACAAACATTTACTTTCCCTGGCATTTTTTTTAATCTGAAAGAGAAGGGAAAAGAAGTGTTAGAGGAAGAATAGTTGAGAATTTTCCTGAAATAAGCAAGGCAGTTAGTTCTCTTTCAGGGAAGTTTGACTGGTTACAGCTAAGTACTTATTAGTGACAATCTCAGTAATCTCTGACTTCTTAATTCAGTGAGCATCCAGAGAAAAACTGGCAAGAATTTTGCTGGGCGACAGTGAACTTGCACAAGAAGCTTCCATACCTGGATGCTTTGAAGTAACCGAGAGATGGGAGAGTTAAGACATTAACAAAAAGATTCAAGGGAAATGAAGGATATTTAACACTTAGGTGCAGTACAGAGACATTCTGGAAACGTTTCTAGAGCCTGCTCCTTCCTTTATTCTTTACTGTGGGAGTTGCTTAACTTCTCCCTGCACGCTTAGTCCAACTCTGGAACACATCACTTCCTAAATAGGACTGACAAGGGGCTAAGCGTTTTGTTGCACTGGCCTCTGGACCCCATTTATTTTATTTTATTTTTATTTTTACTTTTTTGGTGAGGAAGACTGGCCCTGAGCTAACATCCCTTGCCAGTCTTCCTCTTTTTTGCTGAGGAATATTAGCCCTGAGCTAACATCTGTACGCATCTCCCTCTACTTTGTATGTGGGATGCTGCCACAGCATGGCTTGATGAGTGCCTGGAATTGCGGAGCGTGCAACTTAGCCACTATGCCACCAGGCTGGCCCTGGACCCCATTTGACTGTGACTTAAGGTCTGATCCAGCACCACCGTTTGGGGATGTATGCTTTTCTCCCTTTTGGAGTCCTCGTGTTTGCCCTGGAGGGGGCGATGTGGCACAGCGGAAAGAGTGGGCTGTAGAGTCAGATCGGTTACCTAACTCCATAAATTACTAGCTTTGTAACCTTAGGCCAAGTTAGCTAACCACGTAGGCCCTAAATTTCTTCATCTCGTTCTACTATCCATATTCCTCAGTTGCTCCTCAAGCCTAGCACAGTCCCATCTTCTCATTCTAGTTTTTTTTTAAAAGCAATGGTTTCCAAAGTGGGAGGCCTGCAAAATGATCCTCTAGGCAGAGAATATGGGCAATTAACTTTTACTAATATTTAATCCACAGGTTGACTCTTTACTACATCTGCATGTCTGATGATATACACCAGGTATGGGAAGCGAGGTAACCTGTGAGGAAGATAGTGCGGACACCACAGCCTGGAACGTGAGCCTCCTTATTAGTGTACTTACATTCCATTCAGACATATTACGGTTCACTCCTGCCTCGTTTAGTGGTCTTTCAGATTAGTATATTATCTGATTTGAATGAAATGAACCTTGCTATATAGACAAAGGGCTTAAAAAGATTCCTGCAAAACCGCAGATTGAAGTTTTAGATTCCAAGATTGAATTGATATTGCAAGGACACATGAACAGCAAGAAGAAAGCAGAGCTGAAACTTCTATTTATATTATGAGCTTGTTGTCAGTCAAATGCAAAGTACAAAACAATAATGATCTAAGCGGTAAAAAAAACCCTTAAAGTTGTTAAAAATACTATTTGATATACGGATTTATGTACACTGTTGAGTATATTGTGCCTTAAGATATTCACTAGTGATAGTATGAGGCTAATATTACCAGTTGAGATATTGTAAAACTAAGCATTCAGAATATGAAGACAAACTTATTGAGCTTTTTCAGTGATAATTACAGTCATGTGCTAATTAATCTAGTACCTTAAAATTTTATTAACAGTGATACATTTTTGGAAATTTCTTTGGAATTTTCTTACTTTAGGACTAAAAGACAAAAAACCATAAACCTTTGTTCTTCCTGTTTGGATAAAAGTGGCTAAAATAATATATAGACAAGTTAATAATTTTAGTTTGGTGACAAACTAAATGCATCCTTTGTTAGCAAATGTTGTTGGGATACTCATGGAAGACATTGCTAAAGATTTGAAGTAATAAATATTATACCAAATTATGGGGTTTGTGAGAGTTCCTGCACATTTGGATAAAAGTACGGAGCTTATGGTATTTGGTATACTCCATTTTAATAAAAAAATATATGGAGACCTGCCCCTTTACCCTCCCCCACCACTGAAGAAAAGATTTACCAGAGAATACACTCAAAGTAAATAGCTTCAAACTTTATTATGAAATAGGACCTATAAAGCATAAAGAATGATACAGTGTACCCAGAACCCAGCCTAATAAATAAAACATAGCTAATAGTGTTGGTATCCCTCTGCAGTCACATTATTCTGCTTCCATCTCCAGAGGTAGTCACTTTTCTGAATTTGGTGATGCATGTTTCATGTGCATTTGGAAAGAATTTGTGTTTTGTCATTATTGGGTGGAATGTTCCATAAATATCAATTAGATCCAGTTGGCTGATGGTGTTGTTCAGTCCTTTCATATCCATCTTTCTGTTTGTATAGATCATAGAGGAGTGTTGAAATCTCCAAGTATAAGTGTGGATTTGTCAGTTTCTCCTTTCAGTTCTATCAATTTTTGCTTCGTGTATTTTGAGACACTAAGTTTAGGTATGTAGACATTTAGGATTATTATGTCTTAGGGAATTCTATATGTTACAGGCCCAGTAATACAATTTTATAGATATTGTTTTATGCAGTTGCTTTTTAAATCAGTTAAGAGAATAAAGGAAAAGAAATATGTAATTGTACTGTCTTTAAAAAAAAAAACTTTAGTTTTTAGATTTACTGAAAAATTGAACAACAGCGAAGAGTTCCTCTATGCATCCCATCTCGTTTCCTCTGTTTAGCTCCTTACATTAGTATTGGTTCACAATTAATGAACCAATGATGATACATTATTATTAGCTAAAATCCATACTTTATTCAGATTTCCTTAATGTTTCCCCAGTGGCCTTTTTCTGTTCCAGAATCCCATCCAAGACACCACATTACACTTAGTTGTCGTGTCTCCTTAGACTTCTCTTGGCTTTGTCAGTGTCTCAGACTTTTCTGATCCAGTTTTTGATGAAACTTGACAGTTCTGAGGAGTACTGGTTAGGTATTTTGTAGATTTTCCCTCAGTTGAGATTTGCCTGATATTTTTCTCCTGATTAGACTGGGTTTAGAGGTTTTTGGGAGGAGGACCACAGAGGTAAAATGCCATTTTCATTACATCATGTCAAGGGTACATACTGTCAACATGATTTATCACCACTGATTGTTGAACTTAGTCACTTGGCTGAAGTGGTGTTTATCAGCTTTCTCCACTGGCAGGTTATTTCCACCTTCCCCTTTACCTCCTTGGAAAGAAGTCACTGTGTGCAGCTCACACTTGAGGGGTGGGGAGTTATGCTATACTTTCTTCAGGGTGGAATATCTACATAAATTATATGGAATTCTTCTGGTTCTTTTTTATTGGAGAATGATTTTATAAACCAGAATTTGGGAACTAGCTGTGCTCATTGCTATTGGGATCTTGTTGTTTATAACCTGTCTCGGTTGACAGAGCAAGGACATATATATGTGTATACTAACCCATGTATGTCCACGTATCTACAAATACTTCTGTATGTAACTAGCTGTATCTATATTAAGCTAAATATGAACTTATACTGATGTCTCCAGTTGGAATCCATTGCCATCTGGAGCATTCTAGCTTCTTTCCCACTTTGCTTATCTGTAACCTCACACCCCACCATCTGCCATCCATTTACTTAATTGTTCAGTTCCAGTATACATGCAAAGCAGTATCAGAATTGTTAACCCTTAACCTGTGGGAAACTAGAGTCCAGTACTTATGTGTATTTTGTTTTGCCTTTAGCCGTAGAGACACCATTCATTTCCAGAGTTACTTAGGTCATTACTTTTCCCCCCACCCTCTTCAGTGAGGTTGTTTCATACATTTGTAATACAGTTAGACTGGTCACATTCTGCATTTCCTCCTTGGTGCTCTGACATCCTAAAGGGTTTTTAAAAAATATATGCATACATTAAGGTTCACTCATACATTGTACGTACATTAAGGTTGTAAATTTCTATCGGTCTTGACAAGTGCTTAGTGCCCTGTGTCTACCCGTACAGTATCATACAGAAGTCTCACCACCCTGAAAATTCCCCTGTGCTTCACCTGTTCACCCCTCATCCCTTCACCTCAAGTCACTGGCAACCACTGATCATTTTACCATTTGTGTAGTTTTGTTTTTTTCTGGAAAGTCATAAAATTGGAATCATACAGTATGTAGCCTTTTCAGACTGGCTTTTCTCAGTTAGCAATATGCATTTAAGCTTCCTCCCTGTCTATTCATGGCTTGATAGCTCATTTATTATTGCTGAATAGTATTCATTTATGAAAGTACCACAGTTAGTTTATCCATTCATCTATTGAAGGGCATCTTGGTTACTTTCAGTTTTTGGCAATTGTGAGTGAAGCTGGTATAAACACTTGGGTGCATATAAGTTTTCAACTCAGTTGGGTAAATATCTAGGGGTTCAATTGCTGGATCATATGGTAAGACTATGACTAGCTTTATAAGAGACTGCCAAACTATCTTCCAATATGGCTGTTTGTGTGTGCCTGCTAGCAATGGATGAGAGTTCCTGTTGCTCTGCATTCTTGTCAGCATTTGTTATGGTCAGTTTTATGGATTTAGCCATTCTAATAGGTGTATAGTGCTATGTCATTGCAGTTTTAATTTGTAATTTCCGGTGACAAATGATGTTGAACGTCTTTTCATATGCTTATTTACCATCTGTGTATCTACTTTGGTGAGGTATCTGTTCAGATCTTTTGATCATTTTTTTGTGTGTGTGTTTGAGGAAGATTGGCCCTGAGCTAACATCTGCCAGTCCTCCTCTTTTTGCTGAGGAAGACTGGCCCTGGGCTAACATCCATGCCCATCTTCCTCTACTTTATATGGGACGCCGCCACAGCATGGCCTGACAAGCGATGCGTCGGTGCGCGCCTGGGATCCGAACTGGCGAACCCTGGGCCGCCGCAGCAGATCGCGTGCACTGATTCGCTTGCGCCACTGGGTCGCCCCCCTCTTTTGATCGTTTTTTTTGTTTTTGTAATTTTATTTATTTATTTTTTTCCCCCAAAGCCCCAGTAGATAGTTGTATGTCATAGTTGCACATCCTTCTACTTGCTGTATGTGGGACGCGGCCTCAGCATGGCCGGAGAAGCGGTGCGTCGGTGTGCACCTGGGATCCGAACCTGGGCCGCCAGCAGCGGAGCGCGTGCACTTAACTGCTAAGCCACAGGGCCTGCCCCTGATCATTTTTTAATTGGGCTGTTTCTCATTGAGTTTTAAGAGTTCTTTTTATAATTTGGATACAAGTCCTTCATCACATATGTGTTTTGAAAATAATTCTTTTACTCTGGGGCTTGTCTTTTCATTCTCTTAACAGTATCTTTTGCAGAGCAGTTAATTTTGATAAGATTCAACTTACCATTTTTTTCTTTGATGGATTGTTTTTTTTGGTATTGTATCTAAAAACTCGTTCATTCAGTTTGGCTTTGGGTTTAGGACATTAAACAGCCTCTTCTAAGAACTTATAGTTTCAACTCTTTAGATCTGAAGAAACTGCTTATATTCTCATAGCTAGGACTCTGGTCTTTACATTTTGTAGACTAAGGCTGTGCTCTGTTTCTTCTCTTTTTTAATTTTGATTAATTTTGCTTCAAAGATGTTTATTGTTGCATTGTTCATAATAGTAGATAATTGGAAATAATTGCCAACAGTCAAGGCTTGGGTGAATGACTGTGATAAAATTCAATTCTGCCATTCAAAATTATGTTGTGAAGGGTACTCAGTGACATGGGAAGGTGTTCAAATAGATTGTTACATTTTTCCCCAGTTTTAGTTATTAGAATAGTATATATTTAAAGTATACAACATAATGATTTGATATATGTATACGTTGTGAAATGATTACCACAATCAAGTTAATTAACTTATCCATCACCTCACATAGTTTCTGTTTTTGTGGTGGTGGTTTAAGATCTACTCTCCTAGCAAATTTTAAGTATACAAGATAGTATTAACAATTATAGTCACCATGCTGTATATTCGATCCCCAGAACTTATTCATCTTATAACTGAAAGTTTGTACCCTTTGACTAACATCTCCCCATTTCCCCCACTCCCTGGCTCCTGGCAACCACCTTTCTACTCTGTTTTTATGATGAGTTTGACTTTTTTTGTTATTATTAGATTCCATATATGAGTGGGATCATACGTATCTGTCTTTCTCTGTCTGGCTTATTTCACTTTGTGCTCTGCTTTTTTTAATCGGGTGGAATGAAACTCCTGAGTAGGGTGACTAGGATCCAGTGCAGATCAAACATGTTGGAATAAATACACCCAGTGGATTTCTCTGTATGTCCACAGGATGAACTACAGGAAGAAGGGGGTGCAGAGTCCTGAGATTACGGCATCATAGAATTTTATTTGTGCATTCATGTGGACAAAGATTTTGGCAGTTGAAATGGGAAAAAAGGGTGGATATGAGAGTGATTATGAGGAAGGAAATGGCAGACTTTGAAATCAGAGTTAGTATGTGAAGGGAATGATAAGGAGGTGTTGGTTATCTCTAGATTGTGAGGCTAAGAAAAGGCAAAGTGCCAGGAGTCCCAAGTGGAAGGAAGTAGAGAGATGTATTTCCATTCATGTAAGTGTTGATCTTCAAGGTTACGTCAGGAAGACAAGGACATAGAGTCAGATGTGGCAATAGGATTAGATCTTTATTGATGTGGACTTGTTACAAGTGTAATTATAAAGATGCAAGTATTAGTATCCACAGAGCACTGAGATGGAGTCATCTATCACCAAGGCCCAGGAAAATCAATTTATTGTAACCTTAGTTTATGTGTACCCCGTGAATTTGGATTTTATGTATTCTGAATTATAAGCTTGGTTGAAATGCAAAGACTTAATGTTTTAGTTTGAGTTCTCCCAGAAGCTGACTCTTAGACAAGGATTTGAGTGCAAGTATTTTGTTTTGGAGGTTATTTCAGGAAATGCCAGTAGGGAAGTGAGGTAGGGAAGGGAAGTTAGCAAATGAAGGATTTGTTATCAGGGAAGTTACCACGGTGGGTAACGAGCTTATTCCCACTCGGGAGATCTAGGAGCCAGTGTCAAACATGTCCCTAGAGTTATAACCTTGAGGGGGCGAGGTAGGTGGAGTATGTATGTACCAACTCTGTCAATCATCTGTTAAGACTCTTTCCAGGGAGTGGTAAATCTTGAGTATTTCAGGCCTGCCATGCAGGGAACAAAATGGACTTCAGAGGTCAGAGAAAGCCATCAGGTTTAAAAAAAAAAAAAAGAAAAAAAGCAGGTGCTGTCAGTCCAGTATAGATGGAATGGATAAAGGTTGGGCAGTATGGGGAAGGGGAGTACCTTTTAACTCTTCCTTAACACCCTGCCATGCTGTTCCAGCATCTCCAATTCATTTTCTCTAGGTTTGGGAGAGAGGAGGCTGGGATAGACAGGACCAGCACCCGTTTCGGGCCGTTTTCCTGGACATCAGGCGTTCCTCATGCAGGTTTGGAGGAAATAGCGTCATAGATGAAATCCCCAGAGGACAGCGCTGTGACTTTCAAGCAGCGGGGATAGGAGGGGCGCCCTAGGCACAGCCGGGCCCCTGGGACAGGAGGGCTTCGATGTCGGGCTCGATGTCGATGGTCGGAAAGCGGCAGCCGTACGTGCGCACAGGCACACCGTCCGGGCCCACCGGGAACTTCTTGAAGTTCCAGGCGAGGTCGTTGTGGCACACTGGAGACCAGGTGATGAACTTGGAGTTGGTCTTGAGCGCAGTGGCGTCCTCCCTGGCGTGGGCAGAGCCTCCGGCAGGAAGGCTAAGAGCTGTGCGCCTGCGCGCCCTTCACCTCGCGCTTCTCCAAGAGCGTGAAGTTGGCCTCGAACCCGCCGCCGGGTCGGTCGCGCTTGAGGGAATTCAGGATCTCTTCGTTCTTGGCGTTCTCCTGATGCCAGAACTGGTTGCACAGGAAGCCGAGACGACCAGGCCGCGGGGCCCACGGCGCCGCTGCAGCTCATTGATCTGGGTGTAGTCCTGGACCGTTGTGCCTCAGAGCGCCGCCGCGTTCTCGGTGAGCAGCGCCTTGTCCCGCGGGGAGCCCAGGCTGTTCCCCGCCGGCCAGCGGCGCGCAGAGAAGGCTACACTGGGCGCTGCTCCAGCTGAGCGCGCACGTGGCGTGGGTGTCGGAGAGGGGAAGCGTAATTTGCGCCCTTTCATAATTTGAATTTGGGCTTGATTTTTAGCATAGTGTGCTCTTAAGTTGTAGGAGCTGAGGTTTCCGGAAAATACTGCCATGGAGGTGTTCTGGCTGTCATACCATGCTCTGAGTTGATACTTGGCTGATGTAAGCCTTGACATTTTCTCTCTTCTGTGCATCAGTGCTGCTTATCAAAAACTCAGCCAATTTAATTGTTTTTAAAATTCCTGATGCCTTTATATCTCTCAAATGCTAAAGCTATTACATAAGCCAGTCATCTTCTTCTACCTGTATCCCTTCCCAGCTCCACCACATCGAGAGTCTTAGTGATATCAACACAACAGCACACCAGGGATTCTCACCAAGCCACTTAATACCAGCACTGGGATCCTTGTCATCTGGTTGGCAAGTCAGAATCCATCTGGAAGATCTGTTTTACAGGATCGAATCTGTCTTATTTTGCATTACCCTAGAAGTAAAAGCTGATGTAATCAATACTCAAGTGCAAGTTTTTTTTTTTTTTTTGGATGATCCTAGGGGATACCAGTAGAGGAGTGAAGAAGTGAGATGGAGAAGAGAAAGTAGCTCATAAAGAGTTTCTTATCAGGCACCGTGGTAAGCAAAGTTAATTCCAGTGGGGAACTCAGGAAGCTGGTGGAAATCATTGTCTCAGAGTTATCCCCTCTGATGGGTAAAGGAGCTGGAGTATTTATATATTAACTTCCATCAGTGGGAGGGCTGCTCCCAGGGATGTTAATTCCCTGGTACTTTGGACACGCAGGTGTCAAAGCAGTCTTCAGTGGCCAGAAAAAGCCCTCAGGCAAAGAAATGCAGATGCTGGCATCTGGAAGCTGATTATTTGTGCATCCAAGTAGTAGTACAGGTGACAGAATAAAGGCAGAGTATCAGCAGGGTGTGCTGTACCTGCTAGGTCAGCAGGTAACATCAGTGTGGTGGCTACTGTTGAGTAACAAGCTTTTCCTCTATGTTGGTTTGGTTTCCAGAGGTTTTTTTTGTGTGTGTGTGAGGAAGATTGGCCCTGAGCTAACATCTGCCAATCCTCCTCTTTTTGCTGAGGAAGACTGGCCCTGGGCTAACATCCATGCCCATCTTCTCCACTTTATGTGGGACGCAGCCACAGCATGGCTTGACAAGCGTTGCGTCAGTGCGTGCCCAGGATCCGAACTGGCAAACCCTGGGCTGTCGCAGCGGAGCGCGCGCACTTAACCGCTTACGCCACTGGGCCAGTCCCGAGAGTGTTTTTTTAAATATATATATTTTTGTAGATTCAAGTCCTGTGTCAGACATGTGATTTGCAAATATTTTTCTCCCGGTGTGTAGCTTGTCTTTTAATTTCTTTTTCTTTCTTTTTTTTTTTTTTTTTGTGAGGAAGATCAGCCCTGAGCTAACATCTAATGCCAATCCTCTTTTTTGCTGAGGAAGACTGGCCCTGGGCTAACATCTGTGCCCATCTTCCTCTACTTTATATGGGACGCTGCCACAGCATGGCTTGCCAAGCAGTGCATCTCTTCACGCCCAGGATCCAAACCAGCGAACCCTGGGCTGCCGAAGCAGAGCGTGCGCACTTAACTGCTGTGCCACCGGGCCGGCCCTTTTTTAATTCCTTATTGCTTTCTTTCATAGAACAAAAGTGTTTAATTTTGTTGATGTCCAGTTTATCATTTTCTTTCTTTTATGGTTTGTGTTTTTAGTATGATGTTGCACTTTTAGTGTGATGTGACCAGACCATGAAGATTTTCTCCTGTATTTTCTTCTAAAAGCTTTATACTTTTACATTTTACACTTACATCTATCTCCTGTTTTGAATTAATTTTTGTATATGGTGTGAGGTATAGGTTAAGTTTCATCTTTTCGACATATGGATAACCAGTGTTTCCAACACCAAGACTATCCTTTCTACACTGAATTTCTTTTGCACCTTAAAAACAAAAATCAAATGGCTGTATTTGTGTGGTTTTATTTCTGGACTCTGTCCTGTTTCATTGATCTGTGTACCTATCCCTTTGCCAATTCGTGCTGTGCTGTCTTGATCACTGTAGCTTTTTAGTAATTCTTAAAATTGAGTAGGATGATCCTCTAACTTTATTCTTCCTTTTCAAAATTGTCTTGTCTATTCTGTTCCTTTTGCCTATCTATATAAAATTTAGAATTGTCTATATTTACAAAAAATTCTGTTGGGATTTTTATTAGACCATCTGATTAGATGGCATGTCTTTCTCTTTGTTTAGATCTTTTAAAAATTTCTTTCATCAGAGTTTCATAGTTCCGGTGTACAGATCCTGTACATATTTTGTTAGTGTAAACCCAAGCATCTTATTATTGTTAGAGATATTGTAAATGCTATTTTAAAAATATTCAGTTTCTAATTGTGGAATGCTAGTATGTAGAACTGTGGTTAAATTTTAGGTTTCAGACTTCTGTCCTGCAGCATTGTTAAACTCACTTTTTAGTTCTAGGAGCTTTTTCAAATGTTCCTTTGGATTTTCTGCAAAGATAATCATGTTGTCAGCAAATAGGGATAGTTTTATTTCTTCTTTTTCAATCTATTTGCCTTTTATTTCTTTTCTTGTCTTATTTCACTGGTTGAGGCATTCTGTATAATGTTGAATAGAAGCTGTGAGAGTGGACATCCTGGCCTTGTTCCCAATCTTAGGGGGAAAGCGTTCAGTCTTTCACCATTCAGTGTGATGTTCGCCGTAGGCTTTTTTGTAGACGCCTTTTATCAGGTGGAGAATGTTTTTATTTCTAGTTTGCTGCGAGTTTCATGAATGGACGTTTGTACTTTGTCAGCTGCTCATTCTGCATCTGATAAGAGCATGTGTTTTTTTCTTTAGATTGTCAATGTGTTGGATTATATTGATTAATTTTCAAATATTGAATTGGCCTTGCATTCTTGAGATAAACCCTTGTTGCTTCTGAGGTTTTTATATGTTGCTGGATTCAATTTATAATATTTTGTTGAGGATTTTTGTGTATGTTCATGAGGGATATTGCTTATTTGTTTTTACACTGTCTTTGTCTATTTTGGTATCAGAAATTACTGGCCTTTGAAAATGAATTGAAAGGTGGTCTTTTGTATTTTCTACTAGAGATTATGTGAAATTGGTGTTATTTCTTCTAACATCTTTTCTGTTGCTCTCTTTCAGTTTCCTTCTGGAATCATTTCTCTTCTTTCTGAACAACTTCATTTAGCAGTTTTCTTAGAGTGTGCCTGCTGGTTTCAAATTCTCTTAGTTTTAATTTCTGAAGAATTTATTCTCTCAATATAGAATTCTGGGTTGACAGTCTTTTTTTTCAACATTCGAAAATGTTGTTCCACCATCTTCTGACTTCCATAGTTTATGATGAGAAATCCATAGTAATTCATATCATTATTTCTCTCTAACAGGGGTGACAGACTATGGCTTGTGGGTGACTGCCTGATTATTTTCTAAATAAAATTTTAACAAGGCCACACCCATTTGTCTACATATTATCTGTGACTGCTTTCATGCTACAATGGCAGTGTGGAGTAGTTGTGACAGAGACCATATGGCCTGCAAACCTAAAATATTTACTCTTTAGCCCTTTAAGAAAAAATTTGCTGATCCCTGCCCTATGGGTAAATTCTTTTATTCTGGCTTCTTTTAAGAGTTTTTCCTTCTTTAGTTTTCAGCAGTTTGATTATGATGTGTCCATTATGATGGATTTCTTTGGCTTTAACTTGTTTGGGGTTTGCTTAGTTTCTTGAATTTGTAGGTATATCTTTCACCAAACTTGGTAAGTTTTCAGCCTTTATGTCTTCATGTATTGTTTTAGCACCATATCACCATACTCTTTCTTTCTCCTTCTGGGATTCCAATGACATGAATGTTAGACCTTTTGTTTTTGTCTGCCAAGTCCCTGAGGCATTATTCCTTTTTTTAAAATCTTTTTTTCTGTTGTTCAGATTGAATAATTTCTGTTTGATTTATCTTAAAGTTTACTGACTCTTTCCCCTGTCATCTACATTCTACTGTTGAGTCCATCCAGTGGATTGTTCCCCCTCAGTTATTGTATATTTCAGCTCTAATATTTCCATTTGATTCTTCTTTATATCTTTTGTTTCTTTGCTGACACTTAATATTTTAACTTTTGTTTCAAGAGTGTTTGTGATTACTGATTTGAGCATTTTTATAATAGCTGCTTTAAACTCTCTGTCAGATTACTCCAACAGCTGTGTCATCTTGTCAGTGACATCTATTGATTGTCTTTTCCCTTGTGAGTTAAGATTTTCTTGGTTTTTTTGTTTGCCAAATAATTTTGTATTGTTTCCTGGACATTTTGAACATTATAAGACTTTGAGTCTTCTTTAAATCTAATGGAGAATGTTGATATTTTTGTTTTAGCAGGCACTTGACCTGGTTAGGTTTAGTCCACAGGTTTCTATCCACCTTCTAGTGGCTGTG